>NC_090352.1:17363867-17691424 GCF_035084215.1 Heptranchias perlo | reverse complement strand
GTGGAACTAGCTGGATTGCTCTTGCATTGAGCTGGCACGGACTCGATGGGCTGAATGACCTCCTTCCGTGCTGTAACCTTTCTATTATTCTATGATTCTATGTTGAAATTCCACCCCCTTATGCTGACACTGCAGAGGAGTAGAACATTTGGAATTTTGTCCTTGTGCTGGTTTTGGTCAGGCCCAGGTTTTCCGCTGAGATTGTGTGGGGGCAGAAGTGACTTGTGCTAGCCTGTAGCACAAGTTTCATTATTTTATGCATTTGGGGCAATTTGAGAGATGTCCTGGGTTCATGATTTGATGTATTTGGGGTGCAAATTCAATTGTTTTCTTAATAAATAGTTGGAGCAGAGGGCAGGCCTGCTGGCACACAGTCACCAGACATGCCTTCCTGCACCTCTTAAAGCTGTATTGCCCTTCGACTGGCTTTATTTTAGTTCTGTTGCTTGCTGCAGACATTTAAATGGCCTATCAAAGTGCTGAGCATAGGCATTCCTTATTGTGTTCTTTTTAAAAAATCATTCATAGGATGTGGGCGTCGCTGGCAAGACCAGCATTTATTGTCCATCCCTAATTGCCCTTGAGAAGGTGGTGGTGAGCCGCCTTCTTGAACCGCTGCAGTCTTTGTGGTGAAGGTTCTCCCACAGTGCTGTTAGGAAGGGAGTTCCAGGATTTTGACTCAGCAATGATGAAGGAACGGTGCTATATTTCCAAGACAAGATGGTGTGTGACTTGGAGGGGAACGTGCAGGTGGTCTTGTTCCCATGTGCCTGCTGCTTTTGTCCTTCTAGGTGGTAGAGGTCGCGGGTTTGGGAGGTGCTGTTGAAGAAGCCTTGGTGAGTTGCTGCAGTGCATCCTGTGAATGGTACACACTGCAGCCACTGTGCGCCGGTGGTGAAGGGAGTGAATGTTTAGGGTGGTGGATGGGGTGCCAATCAAGCGGGCTGCTTTGTCCTGGATGGTGTCGAGCTTCTTGAGCGTTGTTGGAGCTGTACTCATCCAGGCAAGTGGAGAGTATTCTATTACACTCCTGACTTGTGCTTTGTAGATGGTGGAAAGGCTTTGGGGAGTCAGGAGGTGAGTCACTCGCCACAGAATACCCAGCCTCTGACCTGCTCTTGTAGCCACAGTATTTATGTGGCTGGTCCGATTAAGTTTCTGGTCAATGATGTCCCCCAGAATGTTGATGGTGGGGGATTCGGCGATGGTATTGCAGTTGAATGTCAAGGGGAGGTGGTTAGACTCTCTCTTGTTGGAGATGGTCTTTGCCTGGCACTTGTCTGGCGCGAATGTTACTTGCCACTTATCAGCCCAAGCCTGGATGTTGTCCAGGTCTTGCTGCATGCAGACATGGACTGATTCATTATCTGAGGGGTTGCGAATGGAACTGAACACCTTGCAATCATCACCGAACATCCCCATTTCTGACCTTGTGATGGAGGGAAGGTCATTGATGAGGCAACTGAAGATGGTTGGGCCAAGGACACTGCCCTGCGGAACTCCTGCAGCAATGTCCTGGGGCTAAGATGATTGGCCTCCAACAACCACTACCATCTTCCTTTGTGCTAGGTATGACTCCAGCCACTGCAGAGTTTTCCCCCTGATTCCCATTGACTTCAATTTTACTCGGGCTCCTTGGTGCCACACTCGGTCAAATGCTGCCTTGATGTCAAGGGCAGTGACTCTCACCTCGCCTCTGGAATTCAGCTCTTTTGTCCATGTTTGGACCAAGGCTGTAATGAGGTCTGGAGCCAAGTGTTCCTGGTGGAACCCAAACTGAGCATGGGTGAGCAGGTTATTGGTGAGTAAGTGCCGCTTGATAGCACTGTCGACGACACCATCCATCACTTTGCTGATAATTAAGAGTTGGCTGATGGGGTGGGATGCAGCCGGGATGTTGTTGGAGCCCATAGCCTTTGTTGTATCCAGTGCACTCAGCCGTGAGGAATGAATGTGAGGAAGTGGAGTCCGTGAGGGGCAAACAAATACAGGTGCAAAGACACCCGAGGCATTATGTCTACACTCATCAGTTACACGTTGATAGATCTTTCCACATAACAGAAGAGACCAGTCTTCACCACCTCTGCTTCACAAGACAGGCTGTCAGGCAGCTGTGCCATCTGCTTCAAACAAAATCTGGAATCTCTTCCGGTAGCAATCTGGACAACTTCCGATAGAAATGAAGGTTACCTCAGGATGAAGCGATCATGCTTCAAAGTCACCCCATGGGACAATGCACACCTACACCAAGCAAGTGATTAGATTTTATATTTGCAAGGGGCAATGCCTTCACCACTTTCTCTGTGGAAAGGAGGCATCAGCTGGGCAGGATGCCGAATTTTCGGAAGGTGGTCGGCTTCTTTAGGGATCCCATGAGAGCTTTAGGGTTTCTCCTATCAACCTTATGGCTTACATGCACAACAAGGGTTTGCACTCATTCAATGTTCAAGTGCCACAGAGGTACTATTGACCATTATCCAGGAAGTAACCATGATGCCATCAGTAAGTAGCAGTCCACAGTGGCTACATTTTGAAGTGGCATTAATGAATTGTGCCTTGTTGCAGTGTAACAGGGCAGGCAAAACTATGGGAAGACCTGCTCTCTGTGGGCCTAGCATGCACTCTCATCCATGGTTCAGTAGAGTGGGTGAAATGTTTTGTTACATGCAATGTCTGCCCATCTACTTGGTATAGTGAAACTTTCCACATCCTTTACCATTTGACAAGTGTTTACGCTGTTCATCACCATCAGCCAAGCAAAGTGTATAGTTGTCCTATGGGGAAGGTGCCTTGGGGTCCCAAACAGAGCAATCTCCCTTCTTGCAGAAACGCCTCCAAAGTAACATCTGTAAATGGAAGTCTGCATTATTAGCCATTCATTTCCAGTTTTTCGCCTAGCAACAAGTAAGCAGTCCTTTTAAAAAGTTGCTGCTGCCTTGTAGAGTTACAACTGAGCGTTATTTCCCATTGCGCATTAACAGTGAACTCCCACCAGCAGGCCTAATTTAGGTCCAGCTTGTTGTGAACACATAATGGCCGAATCTTAGGAAATCCTACGAGGTTGGCCCAGTTTTGCGTCAGTGAGCTCTACACTCCCTTCAGCACTGGAACCAGAAAAATAGCTCTTTCATTTACACTCAAGTAGAACAGATGGTATTTACAAATTACTTGACTAACAAACATTGAATGCAATTAATAAAAAAATGAAAGTAATTTGGGATTTCAAGGTTCATGGATTGCATTCCCCTTTGAAAATATACCCAGGAATAGAATTGTTCCTATCATTATTAATGATCTGTTGAAGTTCTTTGAATAAAAAACTCCTCACTATCTTGCTACCATAAATTAAATGATTGTTCTTGCTTAATATCAAGATTGTGCCTCATTTGTCAAGATTGCATGTTGGATAAATTCATAAATTGCATATGAAACGAATTCAATTCAGCAACTTTCTGATAATAAATCACAGAAAAAGTTTGTTTAAAATGGGTTTGTTTAAAATAAATGCATTCCTTATGAGCTGAAGTTCAAGCAGAGGTGAAGACCGTTTAATTTGAGACTGATTTGGAGCCCATCACTAACTTTTGGCTGTTCTTCTTGAGATTCTTCTGGACCTCTCTTGGCAAACCAGTGAATCCCATTATATTGGCACCACATCTACATGTTCAGATTGGAAAGTTGGATCCAATTGCTGCTGCAAATTACTTGTAAGAAAATTTCTGCCCTGAGCATACTGCATTCCTGTCGGGTTGGTGCCTATATTGGGCTGCGATCATGAGCTGGGGTGGGGATGCTCCATTAATAGATTCCACCAGCGTATGATCCATTAGGAACTACAGGGGTACACGGGTTGGATGCTGCTCTCCTATTTACCCAGCATGATTACATCCCTGTTTATCAGTCCACATACTGAAGGGACCCACTGATTGCAGAATGTCAGCCCATTCAGGCTGCAACTTATTCTTTCTGGAAATTGGAAATACTTTTTTTCATAGAAATATTAAACAAAAATATTGTGTAAAAGATTTAGACTTGGGGTATGCTCTGGTCTCTATGCAGCGTTGATGATATTCAGAAAATGAAAGAAAGAAAACATGAATAATTGGTAAAACTGTTTTTGTTTGGACCAGGATTATGCATTTGAGTGTTTCATTTGGATAAGAAATTTTATGCAGCAAGACTCAGGAATTGATTCCTAGATTAAAGTTTGTAGTTGGTTCAGAATTTTAGTTTGGATTTAACCTGCATTTATCTGCACTTTTACTCTGAAACCTTTACACACTGTAAGTAATGTAAATCCAACTGTTTTCATTATAGGTTTAGGCAAATGGATTGTAAAATTTTAATGGAACTCTACTTTGGAATCCAGATTTGGAATGCTGCACGCTAAGCATATCTATGGTTTTATGTAGACGTGGTGGTCTGTTATTATTGACTGGGTACCAGGTAGTCATTTTCTCTATCAGATGCAACGATTCAGGCTTCCAGAATGAGAACTAAATGGAAAAAAAGGGCAGCACATGCATATAAAATCATAAATGGGCTAAATAGACCAGCTTGGAAAAGGGAAAATGAACTGATTTAAGATAAGAACTTTTAGAAACAAGAAAAGTACATGGGCGTAACATAAGAACATAAGAAATAGGAGCAGGAGTAGGCCATACGGCCCCTCGAGCCTGCTCCGCTATTCAATAAGATCATGACTGATCTTCTACCTCAACTCCACTTTCCTGTCCTATCCCCATATCCCTTGAATCCCTTGGTGTCCACAAATCTATCGATCTCAATCTTGAATACACTCAACGAGTGAGCACCCACAGCCCTCTGGGGTAGTGAATTCCAAAGATTCACAACCCTCTGAGTGAAGAAATTTTTCCTCATCTTGGTCCTAAAGGCCGATTTCTTATCTTGAGACTACGACCCCTGGTTCTAGACTCTCCAGTCAGGGGAAACAACCTCTCAGCATCTATCCTGTCAAGCCCTCTCAAAACCTTATATGTTTCAATGAGGTCACCTCTCATTCTTCTAAACTCCTGAGAATATAGGCCCATTTTACTCAATCTGTCCTCATAGGACAACCCTCTCATCCCAGGAATCAATCTAGTGAACCTTCATTGCACCCCCTCTAAGGCAAGTATATCCTTCCTTAGGTAAGGAGACCAAAACTGTACACAGTACTCCAGGTGTGGTCTAACTAGAGCCCTATATAATTGCAGCAAGACCTCCTTACTCTTATAATCCAACCCCCTTGCAATAAAGGCTAACATACCATTTGCCTTCCTAATTGCTTGCTGTACCTGCATGTTAACTTTCTGTGATTCGTGTACAAGGACACCCAAATCCCTCTAAATACCAACATTTCTTAGTCTCTCATCTTTTAAAAAATATTCTTCTTTTCTATTCTTCCTACCAAAGTGGATAATTTCACATTTCCTAAAGTTATACTCTATCTTCAACAGCTGAGGCCCAAACACCGATCCTTGTGGCATCCCACTAGTTACAACCTGCCAACCTGAAAATGACCTGTTTATTCCTACTCTCTGTTTTCTGTCCGTTAACCAATCCTCAATCCATGCTACTATATTACCCCCAATCCCATGAGCCCTAATCTTGTGCAACAACCTCTTGTGTGGCACCTTATCGAATACCTTTTGAAAATCCAAATATACTACATCCACTGGTTCCCTCTTGTCTACCCTACTAGTTGCACCCTCAAAAAACTCTAATAGATTTGTCAAACACGATTTCCCTTTCATAAAATCGTGTTGACTCTGCTTAATCATATTATGATTTTCTAAATGCCCTGTTTCTGAGTAACAAGCCAATTCTTTTATTAGGAATAAACCTGACCTACCATCTTCTCATCCCAGCCCCAAGAATGCCCAAACCTTTGACTGCTTAGGTGCATACCATGGAGCCTTGCAACTCACCTATAAAATTTAGATCCATTAATTTGCAGATATCTCAAGTTGCTGCTTCTAATAGATTTAGGATATATCCACCAACAGGGCAATGGCGCCCTTAACAAACTATCAGGGCCACAAAATGTAAACAACAAGCCAGGAGATAGAAAGTAGAAGCACGAATGTGGCTAACTTCCCTGACTTTTTGGCCTACATTGCCAGAGCAATGTGTTGTGGCAATGAGCTCACACCATGGCCCACTTTTGTTCACCCTGCTCAATCCCCTATCCTGCTAGAAATGCATCCAACCGTCTCTTGAACCCATTTATGCAGTATGCTTCCAATAGCCTTTCCAATTCATTTTATTTCCCAAGTCTATTTCCCTGTGGGTGGATAAAGTTCTCCGACTTCCCTTCTTGCTCTTAACTTAATTTTAACTCGTGTTCTCTGGTATTTGAACCCTTCCTCACAGTAAACAATTTGCTTGGCTGAATCTTGTCGTTTTCCTTCATAATCTTAACTTCAATTAGATTACCTCAGTGTCTCCTGTTTTATAAGACTTGAGCCCCATATTCACTGCAAAACTTATTCCATTGTGTATTTGCTCTTGATAAGATGCCATACTTTTCATCATCATCTGTATTTTGGTATATGTTTAGCTGCTAAAGTTCTTTTGCTGCTATGTCCCTAGTGTAAACTGGGACAACATGCAAATTTGCAATAATTGTCTGAGCTCATTTGAGTTTGTACAGGGTAATAAACGGGTTTAGTGGCCCAGTTTTGTGCCATTTGAAATGTATGCTTCTCACCGTTAATTCTGAACTGACTAATCCGACTGCCTCTCTGATATTAATTACTGGATGCATTATTGTTTCTGTTGGCTCTATATTGGTAAAACTGGAGCCATCCTTTTTTGCTCCTGCCAGCAATTATATTTCTCTGGCCTCGACTCTACCAACCTCCCTGGTTACACTATCAGGCTCACTGAGGTGAGCAACTCAGCATCCCATTCTACCCTGAACTGAGCTTTGAACCCCCATTTTGGCCAATTTCATCCATCTCTGGAGTATTGTACACTTACTCCATGTAAACAGCAAATTGATTTCAATATCTTATCTCTGTCTTCAAATTCTATCCATGGTTTCCATCTATCTTAGAGGCCTTCTCCAGCCACATATCCCTGCATGCATCCTCCACTCCTTTGATATTGCATTACCACTTGTTCCCTGCTCCACCATCCAAGGCTACACTTTCAGTTGCTACCCCTTGTCCCTAAAATTATGTCTCCAAACCTCTTTGCCTTGCTACCTCCCCCTATGCCATCAGAAGCCCCCTAAATACCTTTCTCTTTGGCAGTGCCTTCAGTCTTCCTCCACTAAATTTTCTGCCTTTCTCTGTTCTGTGTCTTTCCATCTTGTTAAATACATGGAGATATTTTCATTTAGGTGAGGAGCCCTATATAAATACAGCTGATGATGAATGTCCACAAGCTGTGCTGCCCGCCCTTCCATTCAGAATGGTATTGGCAATATTTACTGAAGACTCCTTATATTTTGACAGTCACTGACAATAGTTATGTGGGTGCTCATTTTGAACTGTCTGGTTAAATGTGACCTAGCTGATCAGCGAGGCTTCAGTGACAGAATGGGAGGGAGGCAGGAGCTGAAAAGAAGGAATTGTCAGGATCGTTCTTGCCCTGCAAAGGAACATCCTCTATCAGTCAATCATGTGTCAGACTCTAAAATAACAACAGAGAAATAAATGTTCCCAGTTAAACTGACCTCCTCGTGGCTGGGAATGCCCAAGCATTGGAGGCATTGGCTGTCTATTAGCTGTCAATACTAAAACTAGCTAAAGACCTATGGTTAATGCTCATGATAACAAAGCACTTTGATGCCTAACTAGGATAGTTGTAAACAATTTTACAACACCAAGTTATAGTCCAGCAATTTTATTTTAAATTCACAAGCTTTCGGAGGCATCCCCCTTCGTCAGGTGAACGATGTGAAAATGACGAAGGGGGAAGCCTCCGAAAGCTTGTGAATTTAAAATAAAATTGCTGGACTATAACTTGGTGTTGTAAAATTGTTTACAATTGTCAACCCCAGTCCATCACCGGCATCTCCACATCATAACTAGGATAGAACAGGATGTATCTCACTCAAGAACTTTCCCAAGAAGGAGAATTTTAACCATTATCCAAGTTATGTGTGGGGAGAAGTGAAAGCTTGCTGGTTGGTCTATCAAGAATCAGCATCGATGCCATCCAGAAAGATCTCGCGGGACTGACTGTCCTGTTCTTTTGATGGAGGAGTTGGTGAGTATACAAAATCCAGCCCTTACCCAAATGCAGAAGACCAGCCTATGAAGCATCATTATGCACACTAGAGTTGACACATTAAATTTAGATAATCTTAATGATGATTTTCACTGAATTTAGGGGAGGGCTAGCGCTAGCAGTGATCTGATGCAAATAATGTGTGTGTCTATGTGGGGGAAAGACCCAGAAATATCCAAATAACGTCTACCTCTGACAGAATAGCAAGAAATTTGCAAGAATTGACAGAGTAGGATGAATTTAAACCAAGGTCACTTTGACTTTGAGCCAGCAATTTTTTCTGTGGATGGTGATGTTTTATGTTTTAAGCAGTTTGCTGTTGATGATGTGCTGCTGCTACCAGTTTCCTTTGAAGGTGCCTTCAAGAACGAAAAAGTCTTTGTATCATTTTCTTGCATAGATCAATGGAAAGCAAGGTTGTAAATGTTGAACTTAGCTAATATTGTGTAAATTGGGTCTCGTACGCTAAGCTAGTCGTAGCATTTTGAACAACTATTTGTGATTCCTGTGCATTTTAGTTAATGAGCAAAAACTGTCTCTATTTTCCTCATAATATTTATTCACAGCTTTTCTCAATGTAAGGCTGGGTTATATCCCCCTGCTGTATTAATGCCTATTTAATTTGTTTCCTTTTATTTAGAATGTTCTTGTTTAGAGTTTAGTAGAGTGCTGTATTAACATTACAGTGTAGAGCTGTTAAGGCCGCAATAGTAATTCTTGCCAATATTGATTTGTTTTCAAACAATGGCCATAAACATCGATGGACCACAATCATGGCAGTAATGCCTGGTATGTCCTCAGCACTGACTCTGCTAGATTTTATAGGATCATTCTGGTGCCACCTAATTTACATGGGGCCAGTGGGCACTGGCACCATTAAAGGACATCTCCAGTACTCACCTGTCCCATGCTGCTGCAAAATTCAGGGTGAAGGGGGGAAACAGAACAGGTTGGTTCTTGGGGTGGGGACCCTCTGTCAGAACACTGCTAGTGAGATGGTCTGCACTCTCCATGTCGCCTTGCTTTTTCCTTCTCCCAAGCTGCTGGGATATAGGAGCCTCTTGCCCCTTGCCACTTTTTCATGTTTCCATTTCTACCTGACTTCCCCCCACCTTCCGTGCTTTTCACATGTTCTCACACGTGTGTATGTGTGTCTCTTTCTGTCTTCCTTTGTTTCTTGTCCAGCTTCCCTCTCTCTAAGCTAGCCTGTCTCTGAAGTAAAACTAAGCACTTTGAAATAGTTTTGTATCAAAAATTTGGAAAAACAAGTTGATGAATAATTACTGTTGTAGCCTAAGAAAAGACCAGCTTTGAGTTGTTGTGCAGACTGTTCGAGAGAATCATACTGATGCCTGCTGAGAGATTTCCCACAGTGCACAAGCTCAGAGTGTGACAAGCTGAGTATGTTACAAACATTACTTGTAACATTTTCTTATCGGTGTGTAGTTGGCTGGCTGAAGAAAAAAACGGCAGCTGAAAAATTTTGAAGATGTATTTTGACTGATTCGATTATTTCAACTCTGACTTTTTGTTTTATTGGTAGATTATCCTCAATGCCCTTGGTTAGAGTTCTGATTACTCCCCCCTCCTCTTTTATGAACCAATTAGCAAAGTGTGAAGTCTGAAGTGGGTCCATTCCACAGCTGAGCTACCTCATAACTCATGATGATAATGTTCTTGACATCTTTAATGTGCTGGTTTGGTTTCTAGCACTTTTTCTAATATTATTTTAGAATTACTTTTGCTTTTTGAGGATTGATTTGGCCCCATGCTGAATGACCTTCACATTATTTCCAGGCTAATATTTAGATCCATTGACAGAACAGAGTCAAAATGAGATTTAAGGCTAAATTTTGTGCAGCCACTCACTACCAGCAGGCTCTTATACCCAGCGCCTGTCACATTATCACAATGCATTGGCCTGTAATTATGCGAGGCCCTGCTGGCCACAAGGAGCATCGCAATATTTACCCTATAGTGTCCAATATTGTCGCAGGACTACAGAACGTGACACAGCTTTTCAGTTTTCACCCTCCAACAGCAGTTTACAGACTAGCTTACATTGACACCTTTATATCCAAGTGTAACTCCTGTATTATTGCTTCTGGTAAGTTAACAACAAAACCAACTTGCATTGATATAGCAGCTTTAATGTAGTAAGTCATTTCAAGACACCTCACAGGACCATAATCAGACAAAAAATGACACCGAGCCAAAGAAGGAGGCATTCGGGCAGGCGACTAAATGCTTGGTCAAAGGGGTAGGTTTTAAGCAGAGTCTTAAAGGAGGAGAGAGAGGAGGTGAGGCGAAGAGGTCTGCGGAGGGAATTCCAGAGCTTAGGGCCGAGATGGCTGAAGGCATGGCCGCCAATGGTGGGGTCAAGTCAGAAGATATGCTGATTTATAAGGACATGATATCATGTAATGCACAACGTATTATTCTTGAGTTTTGAAGGAAGGTCTGGACAGAGTGAGTTATCCGTTCTCTCCATAGATGTGTGTTTCCGGCATTTTCTGTTCTTGTATTGTTCCAGTACAAACATACAGCTGTGTAAAACTTGATGTGCCCCTTTAATTTCAGTGCATTCTGAGGCCAGTTGGAGGCTCGTTCTCCTCAGCCCATTCCCTCATTGATGCGTTTGTCAGATTTGCCTATTCCAATCCTACCAAGGCCGATACCCCTCCTAAATTTCAGCTCTGACTCTGCCCTAAGCTCTGCTTCCTGTATCATATCCCACACCACCACCTGGCTCACCCATCACACCGCCTCCTTCACTAATCGACATTGCTTCCACATCCCTCAAGTCTCAATTTTAAAATCCTTATGCTTGTGGCCTCATTTATCCCAGTCTCTCTAACCTTCTCCCACCCTATAACCCTTCCTGCACATTCCATTTCTCTAACTGTACCCTCTTGTGCATCCCCGTCCTTTGCCCCACCATTGTTGGCTGTGCATTTATCCAACTAGGCCTCATGTTCTAGAATTCCCTTCCTAAACCCCTCTGCGTTCCACTTCCCTCTTCTTCTTTATGACCTTCCTTAAAGCTCACCTCTTTGTCCAAGTGTTTGGTCACCCCATCTAATCTCTGTTTCTTTGGCTCTGCATCATTTTTTCCTTATGTCTCTGTGAGGCATCTTGGTTTACTTTATAAATGCAAGTAATTGGTGGTAGATCCATCCTGGCTTTTTTTAAAATGTGGCACAGTGACTGGCTTTTTCTTTTTTTTAAGTGTGTGACATGTGTGACAGGATATATCTCAAAATGTTATTTTACATACAGATGTGCGCCAGCCTGTGAACTGTTGCTGATCGGTAAATACGGTGAATAATACAGATTGAAACCAGTTCCAACCACCTGTAAGAACCGCTGGCTCTTTATAACCCACCTCATGACACTCTCGAGTTCCCATCATATACACTGCATGGGAGCACAATAAGTGAGCTGACCTCACATTATAGTGCAAGTTCATCTCACAGCTCTTCAGACATGCACAACACCCAAAGAGCAGTCGTACCACTACCAATGCACTGGGGGTGCATTTTTGGCCTATATATTAATTTGTACACAGTAACAATGAATAATTATAAGTTAGTTCACATGTGTAAAAACATCTAACACAAAACAAAATACTCAGCTATGGGGATTTTAGCCAAGATACACATGTTTATAGAGTAGACGTCTAAATTTCTTTTTTAATTCATGTTTTTTATTTACCTTTTCACAAATTACAAATAAAGAACATCCATAAGTATACAGAGGCTCATAAACATAGCAACTGCAACTTTCCACATGGTTTCCTGGCTAGTGAGTGAAATAATCTGAGGACCAAACCAGGGTTGAAAGGGCACCATCATCCAGGGACTCAAATAAATACCTTCCGAATGACAGTCTGCGACTCTGAGCACTTCTTACCGGAACTACCTCCTGGATCTCTCTTCATATAAAACTTTGAGTAAGATCAAGCAGACTGACTCATAGTCAATTCAAAAGGATTGGAGTTGCAGAATATGTGACAATAATTTGTCATAATCATCATGAAAGCAGGAGACACATTAGCCTGAAAATCTGCAAGCTGTGCTGGGATCGTGCCTGTTTCTGCAGAATGTGCAGTCAAACTTAAACAATCCTGTGAGATTGGTTTATTTTGTATGTGACTAAATTTGAGTGGCCAGATAGTCGTATTCCAGGATGTCCTGGTAGCTCTTTTTGGGACATGAAAAGAGAGAGTCTAACCACGTCGCCATGATATTCAATGGCATTACCATCGCCGAACCCCCCACCATCAACATCCTGGGGGTCACCATTGACAAAGCAGCCCGCTTGATTGGCACCCCATCCACCATCCTAAACATTCACTCCCTGCACCACCGATGCACCATGGCTGCAGTGTGTACCATCTACAGGATGCACTGCAGCAACACGCCAAGGCTTCTTCGACAGCACCTCCCAAACCCACGACCTCTACCACCTAGAAGGACAAGGACAGCAGACACATGGGAACAACACCACCTGCACGTTCCCCTCCAAGTCACACACCATCCCGTCTTGGAAATATATCGCCGTTGCTTCCACGTCGCTGGGTCAAAATCCTGGAACTCCCTACCTAACAGCACTGTGGGAGAACCTTCACCAAATGGACTGCAGCGGTTCAAGAAGGCAGCTCACCACCACCTTCTCAAGGGCAATTAGGGATGGGCAATAAATGCTAGCCTTGCCAGCGACGCCCACATCCCATGAACGAATAAAAAAAAATGATATTCAATGGCATTACCATCGCCGAATCCCCCACCATCAACATCCTGAAGGTCACCATTGACCAGAAACTTAACTGGACCAGCCACATAAATACAGTGGCTACAAGAGCAGCTCAGAGGCTGGGTATTCTGCGGTGAGTGACTCACCTCCTGACTCCCCAAAGCCTTTCCACCATCTACAAGGCACAAGTCAGGAGTGTGATGGAATACTCTCCACTTGCCTGGATGAGTGCAGCTCCAACAACACTCAAGAAGCTCGACACCATCCAGGACATAGCAGCCCGTTTGATTGGCACCCCATCCGCCACCTTAAACATTCACTCCCTTCACCACCGGCGCACTGTGGCTGCAGTGTGCACCATCCACAGGATGCACTGCAGCAACTCGCCAAGGCTTCTTCTACAGCATCTCCCAAACTCATGACCTCTACCATCTAGAAGGACAAGGGCAGCAGACGCATGGGAACACCACCGACTGCACGTTCCCCTCCAAGTCGCACACCATCCTGACTTGGAAATATATTGCTGTTCCTTCCTTGTTGCTGGGTCAAAATCCTGGAACTCCCTACCTAACAGCGCTGTGGGAGATCCTTCACCATATGAACTGCAGCGGTTCAAGAAGGCGGCTCACCCCCACCTTCTCAAGGACAATTGGGAATGGGCAATAAATGCTGGCCTTGCCAGCGATGCCCACATCCCATGAAAGAATGAAAACAAAGCCATTCTGTTTGAATTGAGGAGTCAGTTTGAATAGAGCTGAGAGAACAAATTGAAACACTTTGAGGGACAGAAAATGGGGTTGACATTTGCAAGGAATCGTTTATATTAATGTAAGCTCCCATAGTGGTAAGAAATTCAAGAAGAAAATTTCAACATTTTTTTCACAAAAGTTTGGCTTAATATTTCCTTTTATTGTTATTCCACTCCAGAAATTTGGCGGAAGGATTACTAACGTGAATATTTAAATATATTTTATGACTACTTATTTGCTTTTCTGTCTTTCATTAAATGTATTTAATGGCTTAAACTTAAACCGTGATCTGAAGGTGTGATGCTCCAAGGCTAGGATGAACTGTCTTGAAGATACAGTGAGTTGGGACCCAAGAGTGATCTAAGATATGAATAATCTGCAGTAAAGAGGATAGAAAATAATAAAAATAGGTTGCTTACATGTGATCTCCTGCTGTCCTAACCTGGCTCCCAGTGCCAAGTCCAACATGAACTAGGAGCTCATCCACGTTATGTAAATGTGCAGGGTAATATTCAGTCAGGTGGGGTCAGCACTATAACTGGCCGACTGGATGCTAATGACACATCACCTGGCTGATGCCCCATAACAGGCTCAATCAGAAACTTTAACCTATCATGTATTAAATGTTTTTTATTCCTCATAGTGCTGTCTGTTTCAATGTGAGACATAATTTCCATGAAATTTGAGAAATGGAATGACATGTAGTATAACTACTTCAGTAAAGTTCTTGTTTGGAATTTATTCTGGGTTCTTTGTAATCCAAGACTGAATGAAAAGGAATAACTTTATTCATGTTTAAGTAAAGTTTGGGCGTAATTGGGAAATAGCACACAAAATATGCCCGAAATTGCACAGGTTACGTTACAGTTCAAGTATTTGCATAATCACAAATGTAAAATCTTCCATGAACCAGCACAATCGTGCAGTGTAATGGAACATAATTGTTTATTTTTTTTCTTTCCATTAAAAAATATTCATTGCTGTATTTAGGAGTGGTAACCTGGTGCAGTTCTATTAAACACCTAAAAATGGGTTTAACTCAAAAAATAAGCATTTTTAATAAAAGCGTCCAGGCTTCCATCTGTGAGTGACCTGATTTAAAATCACTGAAAATGAATTAAAAAAAACTATATTGAACCATTTACTGGTTTCATTGGTGTACACTGGTCAGTTTCTTAATAAATTTAATATTTTTTGATGGGCAAGAACTTTAAAAACTTGCCTGCTAGTGCCTGCACGCCTCAGAAAGTGAGTGCAGAGCAATCGGCAGAAACTCGCAATGCTGACCTGGGGGCGTGGCCAGTTTTGCAGGCGGGGCCTGATCTGGGCGAATTCAATCTTGAACCAGCGTAAAAGATCTTAAAAATGACATGTTCTCATAGTTTATATGTCTGAGCATCATGTTGAGGTAAAAATAGAGACAAATCCATTCATCTACCCACCAGTAAATTGTAAATTTAAAATGCATTTAATACATGTTTCTTTCAATGTGTGGCTCATGTGGATTCTTCTCAGCAAAAGGTTATTTTTATTCACTGTCTATTTTCTGTGGCTTTTGTCCAGTGAAAAGTATTTTTCATATTGCAACCCACAGTATTTTGGAAATGTTTGATAAAAAAAAATCACCCAGATTATCACCGAAACGTTCGATTTGCACAGTATATTTGTGTCTGCAATATGTGCTCCCATTCACCTGTAAACCCAGCATTTCTGACATACAGACAATGATGGTGCTTCATAAATGGCAAATCGTGCGAAACTGGTACTTGAGCTGTCCATCACTTGGAATCATGTACGGGATTAAATGAAAAGCCCTGACTCATTAAAACCTCAAAATTCTCATGGAATATAAAGTCATTCATTCATGAATCATCCCGAGTCTTTGAAACGCTTCACTCGTTGACATTTTGCTGAGTCTGGCTACTTTCCCCCTCCCTTGCTCGGTCTTTCTTTCCCCTTACGGAAGTCATTTAAAAGGGTGAATTGTCTTTTTCTACAATGCTTTTTTCAGTTTTATCTTAATCCAATAATTTAATCTATATAACTCATCCCTTACGGTGATTTGTAATGAATTGCTAAAATCTGTTCACGTTAAATTTCTGCTTACCTGCAGTATAATGCAATTGGATTAGCCATATGAAATGTTAGGAATGTGAAATATCTCACTTGCCTTTCACAACTTGCAAAATATGAATATTACAATTTAGATAATTGGGCTCTAAAAGAAAGACCTAAGTATCTCATGAAATGCAAATTCCTCTGCTTGCTGTGTAACATCATATTTATAGATAGTTGACATCCTTGTGACTGTGCGGGTGATGCTATAAAAAGATCGAGAGGCTTAATTTAAATTTTCTGTTCCTCAGATGCAAAGAATTGAGCTACCCCAAGAACCTGCCGCAGATTTCCCTCATTTTCATCTTTGTGAATGAAGCTCTGTCAGTCATCCTCCGATCTGTGCACAGTGCAGTGAATCACACGCCAGCCCATCTACTGAAAGAGATTATCCTTGTGGATGACAATAGTGATGATGGTACAGTAAGCTTCAAAACATGTAGTAGAAAAGCTGCATGCCTGCCTGACCTTTTGTCCATCTGTATGCTTCTGGAGGTCTGTGAAAGCATTTGCGGAACACATTGGATGTTCCATGGCCTTCTCCTCATGGGAGATGAGTGGGCACAGTGTTGGGATGCCCTCTCCAGTGCCTTGCGTTGTGGCCAACTTCTCCTGCAACAACATGAGTAGATAAGAGTAAGGCTTGCAGTGGAGGAGTGTGCGGCAAGTATGATGGGAGAGGTGAAGTGAGAGATGTGGGGGTGTGAAGATGTGAGAGGGAAGGAAGGTATTTATGGGGTTGCGCAAATCAGTTTTTATGTGTTAGGGAAGGTGTGTAGCAATTGTGCAGGCTAGGGAGTTAGTAGGTGTCCTTAACCAAAGTGCAGTGCGAAGGCTAATCAGTGTGCATATTGCTTTATTACGGTGAAGACTGTGGTGATGCCCAGGGTGAGCAAGGAAGAAAGAAATACCACTGTGAGTGTCTTACCTTGCCACATCTGGTGAGATTTTTGCATTTTTTCCTGTACTACTCTACGGTCCTGAGAGTGAGGGAGTTGGGAGAGAGTGCCAGTGCCTCCCTCCAGGCGGCATGGCTGACTGCTCTGCCAGGCTTAGTGACCCAAGAGACTGTGCCTCTTCTCCTCTACCTTGTCTAAAACGCATCAAAGTTCTCCTCCGAGAAGTTCACCGTTCTTCTTCTTCCACCTCTTCTGCCTGCTTGTCCATTGGGTACAGATGCCGCCTGCATTGCCATCCTGCTGCCAACATAGAATAAAGCTGTGGGTTATAGATGTGGGGAGATTTGAGCAGAACTGAGAAAGGAAATACTGCCAGGTTTATGCTGAAAACTGGAGTCTGCAGAGTAACTTTACACTATTATTGCACAAGTTTCCTGGGGGTTCAGCTGCTTACACTGATTTTACATGTGAATTTTGCCAGTACTTACAGCAGTTCATATGCTAATTAGCTTACCCAGGAAATCTGCTGGTGAACAGCATATGGAAATTCAGATTTTTAAAACAATCCTCTATCTATTGGTGTCCTTTGATTTGGGCTATGTTTTCTGTGTTTTTATCGTGCTATAGAAGAACTAAAGGCCCCGCTGGAAGAATATGTTCACAAGCGATACCCTGGCCTGGTGAAGATGGTGCGGAATGAAAAACGTGAAGGCCTGATCCGAGCCCGAGTCCAGGGATGGAAAGCTGCAACAGCACAAATCACAGGGTTCTTTGATGCCCATGTGGAGTTTAGTGCAGGCTGGTAAGTAGATGTCCAAAGAGCAGTGAACATTACAGACTTTTAATGAAACAGCATCACTCGTTAGTTTACAAAAACGGATATATTACTTTTAAAACCAATACCTTCCCTGTCCTCTTAAGGGATTTTCAACCCATGTACTCCCCTGTCAGTGGGAAAGGTGAATAACTGGGTTGAGGGTTCCCCATTGCTTTACTTGCCAGTGCCATCCCATCACCACAACTAGGGACCTGTTTGTTGACAGCAAGGGAGTTTTTATCTTGTTAGAAGTGACAAAAGAGCTGTGCTCTGCATTGTTAATGATCCTGAATCACATTTGGTGGTGGAAAGAGACAGCAATGACTAATTTTGAACAACTGGACAGGAGTTTGAGACAAACAGAAATTATTCCATACAGAACAATTTAAAATGTATGGTTCAGAGGATAAAGCACAATTCCAGGTGGTGATAGTTAGCTTCTAAAAACCATAGTCTGTCCCACCTGGAATATTATATAGAGTTCTGGGCACTGGACCATAGAGTGGGACATCCTGGCATTGAAGAGAGTACCAAGAAGGGCCCTAAGCTGAATAAATGGGATTGGACAGCTGAGCTTGGGAAAAACTAAGTCTACCAGGGATGTTGACATTGGGGAAACAAGAGGCAGCTTATAGGTAACATTACTGAGGTATTTAAAATCTTCAAGAGTAATCGGTAAACTGGATCCCAGAATGATGGTCACTATTAACACAAGCTCCAGGAAAAGAGATATGAATTCATACATAAATGAGAAAAGGTGAATACACAATTAATATATAACTTCACACAGGTGCGCTAAACATGTGAAATAGTAGAAGGAGAGAATATTATAAATTTTAAGAGGGTGATGAATACATTTTTGGCAAGCTATTGAGAGGCGTCAGAGATAAAGTGGGGTATGAAGACGGATCTTTGGGATCAGCTCGATGGATGGAAATGGTTATTTCTGGTCTAGCATAGTCTGTGTTTCTAAGCAATTTGGGACATGTTGGAGCAGGGGTGGGGGGGATTATTTTATGTATATTTCAGGATGAAGGGATACAGGAACAGGGTAAGTAAATGTGATTAGGACTATTTGTACGTGTGGGAGGTAAATGCGTACACAGACTGATTGGGCCGAATGGCCTGTTTCCATGTTGTAACTTCTATGTATTTCTATGTGCTATGCCTTGATAACCATGGTGGCCTTGAACTGGTTTGATTGCCACAGGGAATCAGGGAGGAATTTCTCAGGTTTCCTGAGATTGGCAAAAGGTGTTTTTTTCCCTCATATTTGCCTCCCCTAGGAGAACGCATTACCAGCATTTGGTGGTGGTCCATGAGGTGCACTATTTAATGGAAAGGATGAGCATTGATGGGCCTGATGCTTTTTTATCACCTTTCTTTTCATATATTTTTACTGAAACAGTAGTTAAATGCTCAAGACAATGGATTGTTCCAAAAATTGGATTTAAGAAGAAATTTTGGACAGAAGAAAATGTTTCACGTGAATGTTCATTCAAAGGAAATGTGGCTAATTTCTGAAGCACCAATGAATTCCCTGTGTGGTATTTGATTAATGGTAAAAAATTGGATTAAGAGAACACGTTGCTTGCCACAATCATCTTTTAAAAGGTTTCTGCTAATGCAGCTCTGCCCTGGAATGGTTAAGAGATCAGTTTGTACGTTGGAGACCCCTATGGCGAGTTTTTGATCTTTTAGGTCTCCTGAAACTTTCAAGCCACCTTTTAGTCCCTACCGTTCTTCAGCTGAGAGATGTAGGGCGATGACGTGCCCCTGTGCCTCAGCCATGCTGTTTTGAGCCAGTCACTGAGGGTGCATAAAAATAGTGCCAATGATTTATCTTCTGACCATCCTTGTCTTTGTGTCTTGCTTGGCGATTTCCTAGATAGCATGGCAAAGTGGGAGAACAGTAATATTTTCATAAAAGTAATATTTCATAAAACACAACTATATGAGCATAACACAATTGGGGATAGTAAGTGGGAGGTCTCTGAGCTTGTCAGTTTAGTGCATGACTGCTTCCTAACTCCGTGCCTCAGGAATCCCACAAGAACGGGTTCTGTCCTAGACTTAACTCGTGAGTGATCCAGACACTATTCAATGAGTAGAAGTAGCCAAACCAGCAGGCAATAATGACCATAGCACAATAACTTGGAACCCCTAGTGGCATATAGTGAAACTTTATTGTACAACTTCGAATAGGCAAATCTTAGGGTGCGAAGAGTCAGCTGAGTAGCATAGACTGGGGAAGGGAGAAATTACTCAAGGACAAATCGACATCCTCCAAAAATATTTTGTAAGGCATGTACAAAAGGTACATAAGTAGCAGGAAGAAAGTTATTAAAAATGCTCCAAAGTGCAACTGCTTTTCATGCGAAACTTTATCAAAGGTTTTCTGGGAGTATAGATATACAAGGCTTTCCAATGCCCAATACAATGTAATTTATTCAAAAAAATCAAGGTTGATGTGGCATAATCTCTCCCTTCTGACACTGTGTTGATCTCTTTCTTTCATATAGGTACACCTCAAGTTCATTCTTAATGATTGATTCCAATATTTTGCCAGTTATTGGTGTAAGGTTAATTGGCCTGTAGTTACCTAAGTTTGTTCTTTTGCCTTTTTTTGAAAACAGCTACTGTATTGGTTTGTTTCCAATCCAATGGGAACGTATTTATTGACTCCTGATGGTGACTCTTGGTACTTCATAGATTTTGTCCTGAATCTCATTTAGTATCTTTGGATATCTACTGTCCCTGAGAATCTATTGGTCTTCAGCCTTTTGAGACTGCCTAAGATGGTGTGAGCAAATGGCATCAAAAGTCATTAAGTTTAGCTGCAGAACTTGCTCTGATGGGTGACATCCTACTAGTGCCTTCTCTAGATGAAGATTTCCAGGAATACTTACTTCACTTCAGAAAGAGCCACTTGATGCATTACGACCTGTAAATACATCTGAAGCATGAGGGTAGCAGAAAATATGGCAAGCAACGCACAAGAGCACACACCACAAATTCCTCCCTGTTAACACTCGTTCTGCTGTAACTCTACCTGAAAGAGTTAAATGTTTGTAATAATCTGCCAGAGAGGGCGGTAAAGGTAAAAAAGTACATTCGCATTATTCAAAATATGGTTGGATGCTAAGATGCTCATTGGAGAATGAGCCTGCATGGGTCTCTTCCAAGGACTTAAGGGCTGATGCCCAAATGCTGAGATTCCACCAGTAAATGTGCAGCCCTAGAGTCTTTCCAAATATATGCCAATTTTGAAGAATTTACCTTTCTGCCACAGAGCTCCCCCACCAGGTGCACACATCAGGAATTCGGGTGAAGAGCTCACTGGGCATTGCAGGATTCACCATCCATTACAATTTGTAAAATGACCCCTAATATTTTTGTTGTAGTAGCAGATTCTCTGTCTTCAAACAGCAGGAGAAACGCAAAGTAATGTTTGATAGGTACACAGAGAGGCCAGGTTTTCATTTTATTTTTTTTTATTCGTTCACGGGATGTGGGCGTCGCTGGCGAGGCCAGCATTTATTGCCCATCCCTAATTGCCCTCGAGAAGGTGGTGGTGAGCCGCCTTCTTGAACCGCTGCAGTCCGTGTGGTGAAGGTTCTCCCACAGTGCTGTTAGGAAGGGAGTTCCAGGATTTTGACCCAGCGACAATGAAGGAACGGCGATATATTTCCAAGTCGGGATGGTGTGTGACTTGGAGGGGAATGTGCAGGTGGTGTTGTTCCCATCTTCAGTGCCTAGATGTAAGAAATTGGTTGGTGGGTGGAAGCACTTAGAATCATACAATCATAGAAAGGTTACAGCACGGAAGGAGGCCATTCGGCCCATCGAGTCCACGTCGGCTCTATGCAAGACCAATCCAGCTAGTCCCACTCTCCACCATATCCCCATAGCCCTGCAATTTTTTTCCTTTCAAGTACTTATCCAGTTCCCTTTTGAAGGCCATGATTGAATCTGTCTCCACCACCCCCTCAGGCAGTGCATTCCAGATCCTAACCACTCGCTGTGTAAAAAAGTTTTTCCTCATGTCACCTTTGGTTCTTTTGCCAGTCACCTTAAATCCATGTCCTCTGGTCTTGACCTTTCCATCAATGGGAACAGTTTCTCTCCATCTACTCTGTCTAGACCCTTCATGATTTTGAATACCTCTATCAAATCTCCTCGCAACTGTCTCTGTTCCAAGAAGAACAATCCCAGCTTGTCCAGTCTATCCACGTAACTGAAGTCCCTCATCCCTGGAAACATTCTAGTAAATGTCTTCTGGACCCACTCAAAGGCCTTCACATCTTTCCTAAAGTACGATGCCCAGAACTGGACACAATACTCCAGTTGTGGCTGAACTAGTGTTTTATAAAGGTTCATCGTGACTTCCATACTTTTGTACTCTATGCCTCTATTTATAAAGCCCAGGACCCTTAATGCTTTTTAAACTGCTTTCTCATCCTGCCCTGTCACCTTCAATGATTTGTGCACAAATACCCCCAAATCTCTCTGTTCCTGTACCCCTTTTAGAGTTGTGTCCTCTAGTTTATATTGCCTCTCCTAGTTCTTCCTACCGAAATGTATCACTTCGCATTTTTCTGTGTTAAATTTCGTCTGCCACGTGTCTGCCCAAGCTACCAGCCTGTCTATATCCTCTTGAAGTCTATCACTACCCTCCTCACTGTTTATTACCCTTCCAAGTTTTGTGTCACGTGCAAATTTTGAAATTGTGCTTTGTACACCCAAGTCCAAGTCATTAATATATATCAAGAAAAGCAATGGTCCCAGCGCCGACCCCTGGGAAACACCACTGTACACCTCCCTCCAGTCCGAAAAACAACCGTTCACCACTACTCTCAGTTTCCTGTCACTTAGCCAATTCTGTATCCATATGGCTACTGCCCCTTTTATTCCATGGGCCGCAATCTTGATGATAAGCCTACCATGCGGCACTTTATCAAACGCCTTTTGAAAGTCCATGTACACCACATCAACTGCATTGCCCTCATCTACACTCCCTGTTACCTCATCAAAAAACTCTATCAGTTTAGTTAAACACAATTTGCCTTTAACAAATCCATACTGGCTTTCCCTAATCAATCCACACTAGTCCAAGTGACTGTTAATTCTGTCCCGGATTATCGTTTCTAAAAGTTTCCCCACCACTGAGGTTAAACTGACTGGCCTATAGTTGCTGGGTTTATCCTTACACCCTTTTTTGATCAAGGGTGTAACATTTGCAATTCTCCAGTCCTCTGGCACCACCCCCATATCTACGGATGTTTGGAAGATTAGAGCCAGTACCTCCGCAATTTCCACCCTTCCCTCAGCAACCTAGGATGCATCCCATCTAGACCGGGTGACTTATCTACTTTAAGTACAGCTAGCCTTTCTAGTATCTCATCTTTATCAATTTTTAGCCCATCCAATATCTCAACTATATCTTCCTTTACTGAGGCTCTGGCAGCATCTTCTTCCTTGGGAAAGACAGATGCAAAGTATTCATTTAGTACCTCGGCCATCCCCTCTGCCTGCATGAGTAGATCTCCTTTATGGTCCCTAATCGGCCCCACCCCTCCTCTTACTACCCGTTTACTGTTAACATGCCTATAGAAGACTTTTGGATTCCCTTTTATGTTGGCCGCCAGTCTATTCTCAAACTCTCTCTTTGCCCCTCTTATTTCCTTTTTCACTTCCCCTCTGAGCTTTCTATATTCTGCCTGGTTCTCACTTGAGAACTTTATCAACCTGACATCTGCCATACGCCCCTTTCATACGCCTGTCATACTTATTGCAAATCCGGGCAAAAACTGCTCATAAAATTGTGAACAGTTCGTGCCTAAATTTATGTTAAGCACTTGCGTTCCACCAAGCTGATATGCTTGGTACCTGAAGAGAAAAATCTGGTCTTCCTACTATATATTCTACAATGCGTACCTAATCGTGGTTGGATAAAGGGAACATTTATTGGCATTTGCTCTCATGAAGAAAGTCCTATGCCTATCATTTAAAGCCTGTTTTCAATACTATGCAGGGAGCAGACAAAATGATTACATCTTGATTTTACATCACTGGTAATGCAGCTGATGGAAAATTACTTTTTGGAATCCAAAGCTCTTCAGGCTTTGAAGTCACATTTGGCATTGCTTTCTGGATTTTATATTCCAGATGTCACAAAAAATTCAAATTTGTTTTAGTGCTGTGCAGACAAATGGAAAAATTAAATAATGCTGAGAATTTTGCCCAAACAGGCAACAAAATATTTGATTTGAACATGTTTTTAATCTGTATTCATTATACATTGGTTATAATTACTGAAAGGTTAATGAATATTCAAGAGATATGATTATGACCCCGAGCCGGGAAGGGGGGTGGGTGGTCAAATTTCGGACGGGAAACCCAGAAGTACTTTACGATTTTGACGTAAGGACGTCTTTTTTTTTGTTGGTTTGCCGTCCGACTGACCGGCCTGTTAGACAGGCTGGCCTTAGTCGGACGGGAGAGCAGCCAGGGATAGGACATCTTCAGGTAAGTCTTTAGGTAAGTCTTTGATTGTATGGATGGGTAGTGGCATGGGGGGGCATAGGTGGGCACAGGGGCATGGTTGTGCACAGGTGGGCATGGGGCACTGATGGATATAGGTGGGCACAGGGCACCGGTTGGCATGGGGTCATGGGGGGGAGTCAGTCACTGAGGGAGGGATCGGAGGTCAGTCACGGAGGTCTGCGATTGTTGGGGGGGTCGGGGGTCATCACGGGGTTCCACAATTGTTGGGGGAGGGGTCAGAGATCGGGGGGGGGGGGGGGGGTCGTTGCAGGTAGGCTTGTTGAGCCCGGAGAAGGTCTCCTGCTCCTATAGGCCCACAAGTTGTGCCAGAAAGGCACTTACCTGCAGTTTCGGGCCTTCTTGCCTCCTTTCACGTGGCGTGAAGGAGAAGGCCTGAGAATCCCGCTCCTAGGGGTTGAAGTTGCAAATTCTGAAAAAATGGAGGCCCTCTGCCTCCTTGAAAGGTTTTAGTCATCAACCCGACTTCTAGGAGCGGGTTTTTTTTTATTCGTTCATGGTATGTGGGCGTTGCTGGCAAGGCCAGCATATATTGCCCACCCCTAATTGCCCTTGAGAAGGTGGTGGTGAGCCGCCTTCTTGAACCGCTGCAGTCCATGTGGTGAAGGTTCTCCCACAGTGCTGTTAGGAAGGGAGTTCCAGGATTTTGACCCTGCGACATTGAAGGAACGGCGATATATTTCCAAGTCAGGGTGGTGTGTGACTTGGAGGGGAACGTGCAGGTGGTGTTGTTTCCATGTGCCTGCTGCCCTTGTCCTTCTAGGTGGTAGAGGTCGCAGGTTTGGGAGGTGCTGTCGAAGAAGCCTTGGCGAGTTGCTGCAGTGCATCCTGTGGATGGTACACACTGCAGCCACAGTGTACCGGTGGTGAAGGGAGTGAATGTTTAAGGTGGTGGATGGGGTGCCAGTCAAGCGGGCTTCTTTGTCCTTGATGGCGTTGAGCTTCTTGAGTGTAAAAGGAGAGTCCGAGAGGTGAGCGCAGTGTAAAAGGAGAGTCTCGAGTACGGGAAGAGAATCCGAGAGGTGAACGCAGTGTAACTCTAAGGCAAGTCATGGCAGCAGAGCTCGCACCCATTATATGCTCCTCCTGCACCATGTGGGAAGTCATGAACACTACAGGTGTCCCTGACGACTATGTGTGCAGGAAGTGTGTCCAGCTGCAGCTACTGACTAACCGCATTTCGAAGCTGGAGCTGCGGGTGGATTCAGTGTGGAGCATCCGCGATGCTGAGACTATCGTGGATAGCACATTCAGTGAGGTGGTCACACCGCAGGTAAAGATTACGCAGGCAGAAAGGAAATGGGTGACCGCCAGGCAAAGTAAAAGGACTAGGCAGGTAGAGCAGGAATCCCCTGGGGCCATCTCCCTCTCAAACAGATATACCACTTTGGATACTGTTGGGGGAGATGGCTTATCAGGGGAAAGCAGCAAGAGCCAAGTTCGTGGCTCTGCTGCACAGGAGGGGAGGAAGAAGAGTGGCAGGGCTATATTGATAGGGGATTCGATTGTAAGGGGAACAGATAAGCGTTTCTGCGGCCGCAAACGTGACTCTAAGATTGTATGTTGCCTCCATGGTGCTAGGGTCAAGGATGTCACAGAGCGGCTACAGGGAATTCTGGAGGGGGAGGGTGAACAGCCAGTAGTCGTGGTCCATATCGGTACCAACGACATAGGTTAAAAAAAGGGATGAGGTCCTGCAAGGTGAATTTAAGGAGTTAGGAGATAAATTAAAAAGCAGGACCTCAAAGGTAGTGATCTCCGGATTACTACCAGTGCCACGGCCTAGTGAGTATAGGAACAGGAGAATAGACAGGATGAATGCGTGGCTGCAGGGATAGTGTAGGAGGAAGGGATTTAGATTTCTGGGACATTGGGACCAGTTCTGGGGAAGGTGGGACCTGTACAAGCGGGACGGGTTAAACCCGAGCAGGACCGGGACCGATGTCCTCGTGGGATTGTTTGCTGGTGCTGTTGAGGAAGGTTTAAACTAGAGTGGCAGAGGGATGGGAACCTGAGCAGGGAGACAGAGGAGGGGGAAACAAGGATAGATGGAAACAAAGGACAGAAAGGGAAGAAGCAATAGTGGAAGGCAGAGAAAACAAAGGCGTAAAACAAGTAGGGCAAAATAAAACTAGATGACTAGCAATCTTAAAAAGACAAGTCTAAAGGCATTGTGTCTTAATGCGTGGAGCATTCGCAATAAGGTAGATGAATTAACAGCGCAGATAGATATTAAAG
Organism: Heptranchias perlo; assembly: GCF_035084215.1. NCBI lineage: Eukaryota > Metazoa > Chordata > Chondrichthyes > Hexanchiformes > Hexanchidae > Heptranchias > Heptranchias perlo. Next base: position 17,665,046 of record NC_090352.1, on the reverse strand, counting down.
GTTATGACATAGTTGCGATTACAGAGACATGGCTGCAGGGTGACCAAGGATGGGAACTGAACATCGAGGGGTATTCAATATTTAGGAAAGACAGGTAAAAAGGAAAGGAGGTGGGGTAGCGTTGTTAGTAAAGGAGGAAACAAATGCAATAGTGAGGAAGGATATTGGCTCGGAAAATCACGATGTGGAATCTGTATGGTTGGAGCTAAGAAACACCAAGCGGCAGAAAGCGTTGGTAGGGGTTGTCTATAGGCCCCCAAACAGTAGTGGAGATGTAGGGGAGGGCATTAAACATGAAATTAGAGATGCATGCAAGAAGGGTACAACTATAATCATGGGTGACTTTAATCTACATATAGATTGGTCAAACCAAATTAGCAATAATACTGTGGGGGAGGAATTCCTGGAGTGTGTACGTGATGGTTTTCTAGACCAATACGTTGAGGAACCAACCAGAGAACAGGCGACCCTAGATTGGGTATTGTGCAATGAGAAATGATTAATTAACAATCTTGTTGTGCGGGGTCCCTTAGGGAAGAGCCACCATAACATGATAGAATTCCTCATTAAGATGGAGAGTGAAGTAGTTGAATCCAAAACTAGGGTCCCGAATCTAAATAAAGGAAATTACGAAAATGTGAGGTGCGAGTTGGCTATGATAGATGGGGGAACTTTACTAAAAGGGATGATAGTGGATAGGCAATGGCTAATATTTAAAGAATGTGTGCAGGAATTACAACAATTATTCATTCCTGTCTGGTGCAAAAATAAAACAGGAACGGTGGATCAACCGTGGCTTACAAAAGAAATTGGGGATAGTATTAGATCCAAAGAGAAGACATATAAAATTGCCAGAAAAAGCGGCAAGCCTGAGGATTGGGAGCAGTTCAGAATTCAGCAAAGGAGGACAAAGAGATTGATTAAGAGGGGAAAAATAGAGTATGAGAGTAAACTAGCAGGGAAGTTAAAAACTGACTGTAAAAGCTTCTATAAATATTTCAAGAGAAAAAGATTAGTGAAGACAAATGTAGGTCCCTTACAGTCAGAAATGAGGGAAATTATAATGGGGAACAAAGAAATGGGAGAACAATTAACACATACTTTGGGTTCTGTCTTCACAAAGGAGGACACAAATAACCTGCCAGAAATGTTAGGGAACCAAGAGTCTCGTGAGAGGGAGGAACTGAAGGAGACCAGTATTAGCAAAAAAATAGTGCTAGGGAAATTAAAGGGGCGAAAGGCTGACAAATCCCCAGGGCCTGATAATCTACATCCGGAGCACTAAAGGAAGTGGCCCGAGAAATAATGGATGCATTGGTGATCATCTTCCAAAATTCTATAGACTCTGGAACAGTTCTTACAGATTGGAGGGTGGCAAATATAACCCCACTATTTAAAAAAGGAGGGAGAGAAAAAACAGGGAATTATAGACCAGTTAGCCTAACATCAGTAGTGGGGAAAATGCTAGAGTTTATTATAAAAGATGTGATAACAGAACACTTGGAGGGCATTAACGGGATTGGACAAAGTCAGCATGGGTTTATGAAAGGGAAATCATGCTTAACAAATCTACTGGAGTTTTTTGAGGATGTAACTAGTAGAATAGATAGGGGAGAACCAGTGGATGTGGTGTATTTGGATTTTCAGAAGGCTTTTGATAAGGCCCCACACAAGAGGTTAGTGTGCAAAATTAAAGCACATGGGATTGGGGGGATTATACTGGCATGGATTGAGAATTGGTTGACAGGCAGGAAACAGAGAGTAGGAATAAACGGGTCTTTTTCCGGGTGGCAGGCAATGACTAGTGGGGTACCGCAGGGATCAGTGCTTGGGCCCCAGCTATTCACAATATATAGCAATGATTTGGATGAGGGAACGAAATGTAACATTTCCAAGTTTGCAGACGACACAAAGCTGGGGTGGAATGTGAGCTGTGAGGAGGATGCAAAGAGGCTCCAATGTGATTTAGACAAGTTGGGTGAGTGGGCAGATGCAGTATAACGTGGATAAATGTGAAGTTATCCACTTTGGTTGTAAAAACAGAAAGGCAGATTATTATCTGAATGGTGATAGATTGCGAAAAGGGGAGGTGCAACGAGACCTGGGTGTCCTTGTACACCAGTCGCTGAAAGCGAGCATTCAGGTGCAGTCTTACTGCAGTTATACAGGGCCTTGGTGAGACCACATCTGGAGTGTTGTGTGCAGTTTTGATCTCCTTATCTGAGGAAGGATGTCCTTGCCATGGAGGGAGTGCAACGAAGGTTTACCAGACTGATTCCTGGGATGGCAGGACTGCCGTATGAGGAGAGATTGGGTCAACTAGGCCTATATTCACTAGAGTTTAGAAGAATGAGAGGTGATCTCATCGAAACATATTAAATTCTAACAGGACTAGACAGACTAGATGCAGGGAGGATGCTCCCGATGGCTGGGGAGTCCAGAACCAGAGGTCACAGTCTCAGGATACAGGGTATGCCATATAGAACCGAGATGAGGAGAAATTTCTTCACTCAGAGGGTGGTGAACCTGTGGAATTCTACCAAAGAAGGAAGTGGAGGCCAAGTCATTAGATGTATTCAAGAAGGAGATCGATATATTTCTTAATGCTAAAGGGATCAAGGGATATGGGGAAAAAGCGGGAACAGGGTACTGAGTTAGACGATCAGTGATGATCATTTTGAATGGCGGAGCAGGCCCGAAGGGCCGAATGGCCTACGCTTGCTCCTATTTTCTATGTTTCTACGTTGTTGGAGCTACACTCATCCAGGCAAGTGGAGAGTATTCCATCACACTCCTGACTTGTAGATGGTGGAACAGCTTCGGGGAGTCAGGAGGTGAGTGACTCGCCACAGAATACCCCGCCTCTGACCTGCTCTTGTAGCCACAGTATTTATGTGGCTGGTCCAGTTAAGTTTCTGGTCAATGGTGACCCCCAGGATGTTGATGGTGGGGGATTCGGCGATGGTAATGCCGTTGAATGTCAAGGGGAGGTGGTTAGATTCTCTCTTGTTGGAGATAGTCATTGCCTGGCACTTGTCTGGCGCGAATGTTACTTGCCACTTATCAGGCCAAGCCTGGATGTTGTCCAGGTCTTGCTGCATGCGGGCACAGACTGCTTCGTTATCTGAGGGGCTGCGAATGGAACTGAACACTCTGTAATCATCAGCGAACATCCCCATTTTTCACCGTATACTGGAGGGAAGGTCATTGATGAAGCAGCTGAAGATGGTTGGGCCTAGGACACTGCACTGAGGAACTCCTGCAGCAATGCCCTGGGGCTGAGATGATAGGCCTCCAACACCCACTACCATCTTCCTTTGTGCTAGGTATGACTCCAGCCATTGGAGAGTTTTCCCCCTGATTCCCATTGACTTCAATTTTACTAGGGCTCCTTGGTGCTAAACTCGGTCAAATGCTGCCTTGATGTCAAGGGCAGTCACTCTCACCTCACCTCTGGAATTCAGCTCTTTTGTCCATATTTGGACCAAGGCTGTAACGAGGTCTCGAGCCGAGTGGTCCTGGTGGAACCCAAACTGAGCATCGGTGAGCGGGTTGTTGGTGAGTAAAAGTGCTGCTTGACAGCACTGTCGACGACACCATCCATCACTTTGCTGATGATTGAGAGTGGACTGATGGGCAGTAATTGGCCGGATTGGATTTGTCCTGCTTTTTGTAGACAGGACATACCTGGGCAATTTTCCACATTGTCAGGTGGATGCCAGTGTTGTAGCTGTGCTGGAACAGCTTGGCTAGAGGCTCGGCTAGTTCTGAAGCACAAGTCTTTAGCACTACAGCTGGGATACTGTCGGGGCCCATAGCCTTTGTTGTATCCAGTGCACTCAGCCGTTTCTTGATATCACGTGGAGTGAATCGAATTGGCAGAAGACTGGCTTCTGCGTGGTGGGGATATCGGGAGGAGGCCGAGATGGATCATCCACTCTGCACTTCTGGCTGAAGATGGTTGCAAACGCTTCAGCCTTGTCTTTTGCACTCACGTGCTGGGCTCTGCCATCATTGAGGATGGGGATGTTTACAGAGCCTCCTCCTCCCGTCAGTTGTTTAATTGTCCAGCACCATTCAGAACTGGATGTGGCAGGACTGCAGAGCTTTGATCTGGTCTGTTGATTGTGGAATCACTTAGCTCTGTCTATAGCATGTTGCTTCCGCTGTTTAGCATGCATGTAGTCCTGACTTATAGCTTCACCAGGTTGGCACCTCATTTTTAGGTATGCCTGGTGCTGCTCCTGGCATGCTCTTCTACACTCCTAATTGAACCAGAGTTGATCCCCTGGCTTGTTGGTAATGGTAGAGTGAGGGATATGCCGGGCCATGAGGTTTACAGATTGTGCTGGAATACAATTCTGCTACTGCTAATGGCCCACAGCGCCTCATGGATGCCCAGTTTTGAGCTGGTAGATCTGTTCTGAATCTATCCCATTTAGCACAGTGGTAGTGCTACACAACATGTTGGATGGTGTCCTCACTGTGAAGACGGGACTTCATCTCCACAAGGACTGTGTGGTGGTCACTACTACCCATACTGTCATGGACAGATGCATCTGTGACAGGTAGATTGGTGAGGATGAGGTCAAATCGGTTTTTCCCTCATGTTGGTTCGTTCACCACCTGCCGCAGGCCCAGTCTGGCAGCTATGTCCTTCAGGACTCGGTCAGCTCGGTCAGTAATGGTGCTGCCAAGCCACTCTTGATGTTGGACATTGAAGTCCCCCACCCAGAGTACATTCTGTGCCCTTGCTACCCTCAGTGCTTCCTCCAAGTGGTGCTCAACATGGAGGAGGACTGATTCATCAGCTGAGGGAGGGCAGTCGGTGGTAATCAGCAGGAGGTTTCTATGCCCCTGTTTGACCTGATGCCATGAGATTTCATGGGGTTTGGAGTCAGTGTTAAGGACTCCCAGGGCCACTCCCTCCTGACTCTATATCTCTGGTGGGTCTGCCCTGCCTGGTGGGACAGGACATGCCCAGGGATGGTGATGGAAGAGTCTGGGACGTTGGCTGAAAGGTATGATTCTGTGAATATTTCTATGTCACGCTGTTGCTTGACTAGTCTGTGGGATAGCTCTCCCAATTTTTGCACAAGTCCCCAGATGTTAGTGAGGAGAACATTGCAGGGTCGACTGGGCTTGGTTTGCCTTTGTCCGGTGCTTAGTGGTTTGATGCCGGGTGGTCCGTCCGGTTTTATTCTTATTATGACTTTTTGTAGTGAGATTGTACAACTGAGTGGCTTGCTCGGCCATTTCAGAGGGCAATTAAGAATCAACCACATTGCTCTGGGTATAGAGTCACACATAGGCCAGACCGGGTAAGGACGGCAGATTTCTTTCCCTAAAGGACATTCGTGAACCAGATGGGTTTTTACGACAATCCGGTAGTTCCATGCTTACCATTACTGATGCTAGTTTTTTTAATTCCAGATTTTATTTAATTAATTGAATTTAAATTCCCCAGCTGCCGTGGAGGGGATTTGAACTCATGACTCTGGATTATTAGTCCAGGCCTCTGGATTACTAGTCCAGTAACATAACCACTATGCTACTGTACCCGGTTGGTCGCCTGCCCCTCGTCCCGCCCCAGTGAAAACCAGAAATGGGCGGGTTGGGGGTCCAGCAGGAGTCCAGTGCCTCTTAGAAATACAACTACTTGCATTTACATGTTGCCTTTAACATCCAAGACATTCCAATACGCTTCACATTTGCGGGTGGGACATAAATAGCTCATTGGGCTCATGAATCACAAGGCATCCTATTTCTTCAATGTGCAATTCATCTGTGACCATCCACACAGGATCATCCCCAATTGCATTCATGACCCCTTTATTTTAAGGCGATCCACTGTGCGTCATTATTTGACCCATAAAGTGCAAGATTGGCTCTGGAACACCAAGGTTACTCAGCAGCCCAGGCTTATGACATCTGTATGGCAGTCATGTATACCTGCCGAGCATGTATCTATGAGAGCCATCACTGAGCACACCATAGGCATGGTGAAGCAAAGATTCAGGTGCCTGGACAAATTGAAGGGCATCCTATATAATGCCCAGCCAAAGTCTCACCCCATCATCATAGTTTTATACATGTTACACAACTTTGCAACATAATAAGCCAGCAACATGAGCCACACAGAGGAGATGGGAATGAACATAATCAGTGAGACAACATATAGGAAACTGAAGAGGTTGAAAATATAGCTGGTGAGCCAATTTTGTCAGCTGCTAGAATTATTCACCAGATTCAGAATTACCCTTTAAACTGCTGTGAGCCATTGCACATCATAATGGGTGGGCTCCCACTGAGAGGTATCATTCACACTAGGAGCTCATGCACAGAATGCTAATTCATCCAACTTTGCAAGTATACCTGGGGGCAAGATACAAGCAGTCAGGATCTGCTAGCAGTGTATTGCCTGATTTATGCCACAATATAACCCACACTCAAAAATCTGGGCCTGGGTGGCTGAAATGGAAAATATTGCATTTCATACCAGCAACATCCTCACTTCGATGAGCACAAAAATTAACATAAAATTAAATTGGTCATTATAGCAGAAAACATCGACAAGAGCATTGAAGATGATGAGTGTGCAGAGGGATATTTTATTCCCCCATAAATGTGTGCCACCTTTTCATCAAAGGGACAATGTTGTTGAACTGGTCTGAATTGGTCCAAATTTCTGTGCTCACAAATCGATTCGCAATAGTCAAATTCCGCTCTATGTTGAGTAGCAAATTCAATTTGCCAGCCATCCCTAATGAAATATTACAAACCTTTGTTTAAATTTTCAATCATGTAGAAGGCAGTTAACATGTGAGGAGAACAAAAGTTCCAGGCAACTCTTCAAACATCAGGGCAAAAAAAAACTTTGCTATCTCTTTATCCTCGCACCAATTACCTGTCAATCATATCTTCAACACAATAAGCCAGTGGCCCACATACTCCAGCAAATGATATAATTTATATGGAGGCACTTGTGTCTTGATTTTAAAAAAACATTTACGGAGATTGATGCATCTTGTAAGTTAATGGCTTCTGCTCAGAGCAATCAGGGAGAATGGTTTTCAGAACCCTCATCTAAATTGATCAATTTTGCTTTTCAGTTGACGAAGTAATGTGCCAACCATGGCATGATAATTGATGCCTTTCAATGTATCAAGTTTGTGAATGTGTTAGGATTTTGTTTTCACAGTATCTCAGTTTTCTTCCCCCGTACAGATATTTATTACATCCATTTCCTCAAGAGGACAACAGGATTGTTGCTGATATTGCCTGCTTAAAGCTATTAGATAAGATGTTTTGCCTGTGATTCTTGCTGACATTATTTTAATCCTATACCTGACCACAAAGCTAATTAACATGAACTCTCACATGCTGATTGTCCCCATGAATCACACTAGTCTAGAAAGGTACAAAGTCCATTTTCTCCTTCTTACAAATCCCAGTGCCCCTCACTAGAACGTAACAGAAGCCTTTTCTCCTTTCATGGTACATAGTCCTCACATCACAAAGATAAGCCCATTTCCCATCTGAGAAATGTTTGAAAACACTTTAGAACTTGTTTTACAAAAATCAGTTAGTTTAAACAGAAGCCACATTAGGGCCCCATTTCAAATGATAATTACCTAAAAACATACTCAAACCAAGTATATTTGTTGAATAAATAATGGCCCCAAAATCAATCCCGATGGTTATCCCAGGAACACGCCTGGCAATGCCATCCAGCCGACCCCCTGCTGAAATTTGCAGGGTCAACCTTTTAGGAGTCCAGACCACTTCCCTGGCTTGGACCTCACCTGTTGGCCCACTTTTGCCCATCTGGAGGCCAGTATGCATCAATTCACTTGGCATACTGGCCTCCAAAGATGTGCCGGGTCCTGACTGAACCAGTCCAGTGAGAACTCCTGGCATAGGGACTCTTTGGATTTTGCTCTACTTGAGAACAGGTAAAGGTCTCACCCTTACAAGGCATGTCAGAAACTCCCAGAAATGGCAGAGATTGGTGCAACTGGGTCTCCACTATTTTCTGTGGGGTTCTGCTGGTATCCTGCTGGAGTTATGGCTAGAGAACAGCAGAACCCCTGCGGATTTTCGGGCCTAATATATCTAATGGGACTTTGACATGTAACTTCTATTAGAATCACTATTATCAACTTCTGACTAACCACTGTAGTTTGTGGAATTGCTGCAGTATCAATTGAGCAAGGTGCCACTAAAAATATCTGCTCGAATTCTCTGAAAAATTAATGAATGTGAACTTGTAATATTGATCTTGAAATGCTTCCCTAATAACGTTTAAGGTTCTCCATCCCATTTTAGTCCACAGGACCCACACTGTCTTTGGTAGGGAGGGCAGGACAGTCCACAGACTTGGTCAGTGCGACTCCTTGGTCAAGCTGTTGTGAAAACCGATGGCCTTTTTTTCTAGTGTCACCGTAATGACCCTATCATCAGTTAGTTTTCCTTGCCTTCTGCAAGCTATTTGCTCAGGACTGGTGAAGCATGCTCATTAGAAAAGCACAACTCAAGGTCAAGGTTCAAAGTTAGGGGTCTGGTGCTATTACAATTTTTGAACCATTATATGGGACTGAGGTTTTTTTTGGTGGGGCTAGGGGAAGGTTCAGCAGAATAGCCATCCTGCTAGGCAAGCATAAGCTTCTTTACTCCACTGAGCATTATTCACTACAATTCATAGACTATTCACTGCAAAAGAATATGTTCACACACACAACCATTCCTATTCTCAATAGGAAAATTGTATCATATATATGGACAGAAAAACAGTAAACCTTGTTATTCTGTGGAATTTTCCACTGTAGTTTTTTTCTGTCTGAAGTCAAATTGGTTATTAAAAAAATCTATATTTTAAATTGAGAAACCCAAGGGAAGGACCCACAATGTAGGACACTAAGGAGAGAAGATGAAAAAAATTGAGAATTAGTAGCTAGGTAACCAAAAACTTGGGTTTTAAAGGTCTATAAATTGTAGAAGGGAGATAAGCAATTCCAATGTTTTGAGGTACGGCAAAGAATTAGTATAGGAAACGATGCGATGATCCCTGATTTCAACACAATGAGCATGAAAGAGGAAGGGTGTGCATAGAAAATGGTGTATTTATAGCTTTGGAGAGATGAGCGATCAAAATTCAGAGGAACACTGACCATAGTAGTATCGATAAAAGAGAGAAACAAGAGATGTTATGATGGAGCAAGTAGTTGGAGGTCAGAGGTGAGATGAGGATAGCTTAGGCAGCTTTTCCTTGAATTCCATTCAGAAATGAGAGAAACTTGTTAAAGGAACCTTCACAGTTATGGAAGCAGTATTCCATACCCGGATGGATTTAAGTTTTAGGGAGAGTTGTTGAAAGGGAAATAAATGCTTGGCCTTAAAAAGGAAATGAGGCTTATTGGAGACAATTTTAGAAGTGATGGCGATGTGAGTTCCATTTGAGAACAAAGGCACATCGTGAAGCTAAAAATCTAAACTGATGAAGGATTAAAGATGTGATTAAACTAGGCTGGAGAGTCACAAAATGACCAGAGCAATCGACAGGTGACAGTTTATACATAAATACACCTTATTTGTATGAAGTTATTCTTTGTTACATGTAGTATGCCGATATAATGTTGAACTATTTGAAGAAAAGTCATTTGCAGTTTGTGTAACCAGATTTGCTAGTTGGTATATGTAATGTTTACTCCATAACTATTTAACTCTACAACTTACAATGTTTATTTTATTATAGTACTAGTTACATCCCTAGTTGCATGGCTTACAGCAAGTCACAGATTTTATAAGACCAGCAGTGATAAGAGAAGTAGTATTACCAGGGATATTAACTTATCATGTAGCCCTGGGGTCTGGGAGTGCACAGTTTGGCAGTACTGAGATGGGGGTCTGGGGTCTCATAGCATTTTGTGGGAGTTCCCCATGATCTTGGAGCCTCGGAAATGTTGAAGAGGGAGGTTCTTGGAACATTGAGACCTGGGATCTGGATTAACTGGGAAAGGTGTTCCATACATCTGGGAGCACTAGGAAATGTGGTGTAGGGATTTGTGAGCAATGCAAAGGGGTCCTGGTATATATGAGTGGGGAGGGGGATTCTAGGATCCAGCAGGACTGGAGATGGAATTTTAAAGCATTTGGATGGAGGGATAGAGCTTATTGAGGGTTGCTGGGATCTTGTAGTACTGGGAGACAGGAGAATGGGACCCTAACAGCCCCTGGCCACTTTTGAACAATTAGGCTTCAACCACCCACTCCATCAGCCTCTTCCTCTAGCTCCTGTCTTTACATTTCTGTTTTAAAGCATTTAAGGGTAATTTTTTCTTCTTCTTAATAGAGAGAAATTCACAGGTTGGGAATATACAGTTTCCTAATATGTACTCCCAGAGTATTCGAGGAATGCCGACGCAGATAAGTTACCTTTGTGTGTACTATTAGCTAGTTTGCCAACTTAAACAGTCTTTAATAAGCATAAACTTCCATAAGTAAACAATAATTATCTCTTGAAATGCTCAAGAGTTAATTATTTATGCAGTTTCCAAGTTTTTATATAAAGACATTTCTTAAGGCTAAAAAATAGTTCAGAAGAAATGTTTTAATTGAATATGAACCAAACTAAAGAGATGAGTGACTAAAAAGGAAATCCATTCTTAGTAAACAATTTCATTGTTTTATTTTCGAATCACCAACAAAGGAACCTAGACCGTAGGCAATGCTGGTCCCAGGTGCTGTCTATCTAAGCAATTCATAATAGAGGACACTTGTCTCTTCACTTGCCTGAAATAAAGCCTTGGGAAATAAATCTCCAGTTTCTTCCAACATCTTTTGTGTAAACCAAAGAAGCTCTCAAATCATCACAGAATGAGGGGAGATAGTAGAGGGGACCCTTCTACCCTTTAACTCCTTCATAATATGTACATGGAAATGCCGAAAACTGCACTTGCACAGAATACACACAAGTGATTGAAAGCTCTCTTCAATTGTTGTGAGGAGAAATAGCCCATGCTTTTGATACAGGCTGAGACCTTGAAGTGAAAACTTGAATTATTGTATTAAAAGACACACAAAAAAATTGAATGGGTAAATTTAATCATATTTTTGTGAAATATACAGGGATGTCAATTAATTGCAGTTAATTTCTTTGATTAATGCATTATTGTTTTGGGCAATTAATATTTTTAATGTGGAAGTTATGGAAATCACACTGGGTTTTTAACAAAGGAGCTCCGATGTTCAATATTTTGTGTTCAAACACCACCTAACCTTCCTCTTGTGTTTATCAATTTAAAAATATAAAATTAATTGACTGGACCTGACAATGAATCCTCTGGTGCCTGCCTTTGTCATTACTGCTTCACAGCCATCCAATCCCTAGTGGCGGGAAGTATAGGAAGGAAAGAAAACAAAAAAAACATTATGGAGTGAAGAACTAAAAGTGAACGATTTGTGAATGAGAATTTTTTTTAAATTCTGACAGTTCATTGGATAGCAAGTCAGTTACTTGTATCTACTATCAAACTGAGTTCCAGTATCATAGAAGTACACTTCACAATAAACAGTTCAGTTTACGAATTTTTCTATATAATTCCAAGCAAAAATAATAATATCAGCAATAAAACAAATTTATAGGAACATAGGAACAGGAGTAGGCCATTCAGCCCCTCGTGCCTGCTCCGCCATTTGATAAGATCATGGATGATCTGTGATCTAACTCCATATACCTGCCTTTGGCCCATATCCCTTAATACCTTTGTTTGCCAAAAAGCGATCTAGCTCAGATTTAAATTTAGCAATTGAGCTAGTATCAATTGCCGTTTGCGGAAGAGAGTTCCAAACTTCTACAACCCTTTGTGTGTAGAAATGTTTTCTAATCTTGCTCCTGAAAGGTCTGGCTCTAATTTTTCGACTGTGCCCCCTATTCCTAAAATCCCCAACCAGCGGAAATAGTTTCTCTCTATCCACCCTATCCGTTCCCCTTAATATCTTATAAACTTCGATCAGATCATCCCTTAACCTTCGAAACTACAGAGAATACAACCCCAATTTGTGTAATCTCTCCTCATAACTTAACCCTTGAAGTCCGGGTATCATTCTAGTAAACCTACGCTGCACTCCCTCCAAGGCCAATATGTCCTTCCGAAGGTGCGGTGCCCAGAACTGCTGACAGTACTCCAGGTACGGTCTAACCAGGGTTTTGTATAACTGCAGCATAACTTCTGCCCCCTTGTACTCCAGTCCTCTAGATATAAAGCCAACATTCCATTTGCCTTCTTGATTATTTTCTACACCTGTTCATGACACTTCAATGATCTATGTACCTGAACCCCTAAGTCCCTTTGGACATCCACTGTTTTTAACTTTTTACCATTTAGAAAGTACCCTGTTCTATCCTTTTTTCATCCAAAGTGGATGACCTCACATTTGTCTACATTGAATTCCATTTGCCACAGTTTTGCCCATTCACCTAATCTATCAATATCACTTTGTAATTTTATGTTTTCATCTACACTGCTTACAATGCCACCAATCTTTGTGTCATCGGCAAACTTAGATATGAGACTTTCTATGCCTTCATCTAAGTCATTAATAAATATTGTGAATAATTGAGGCCCCAAGACAGATCCCTGCGGGACTCCACCAGTCACATCCTGCCAATGTGAGTACCTTCCCATTATCCCTACTCTCTGTCGCCTTTCGCTCAGCCAACTTCCTAACCAAGTCCGTACTTTTCCCTCGATTCCATGGGCTTCTATCTTAGCTAACAGTCTGTTATGTGGGACCTTATCAAATGCCTTCTGGAAGTCCATATAAATAACATCCATTGACATTCCCCTGACCACTACTTTAGTCACCTCTTCAAAAAATTCAATCAGGTTTGTCAGGCACGACCTACCTTTCACAAATCCATGCTGGCTCTCTCTGATTAACTGAAAATTCTCGAGGTGTTCAGTCACCCTATCCTTAATTATAGACTCCAGCATTTTCCCCACAACAGATGTTAGGCTAACTGGTCTATAATTCCGCTGTTTCCCTCTCTCTCCTTTCTTAAAAAGCAGAGTGACATGTGCAATTTTCCAATCTAGAGGGACAGTTCCTGAATCTAGAGAACTTTGAAAGGCTATAGTTAGGGCATCTGCAATCTGCTCACCTACTTCCTTTAAAACCCTGGGATGGAAACCATCTGGTCCTGAGGATTTGTCACTCTTCAGTGCTATTATTTTCTTCATTACTGTTGCTTTACCTATGTTAATTTTATCAAGTCCCTGTCCCCGATTCAATATAAGTTTTCTTGGGATTTCCGGCATGCTAACCTCTTTTTCGACTGTAAATACATTGCTGTTTGTGGGCCCTTGCTGTGCGCAAATTGACTGCGCAATTTCTACATTACAACAGTGACTACACTGCAGATAAAACATTTTTCAAAAAGTATTTTGAGTGATTTGATTTATCAACCAACATTGACAGCAAAGTGTTGCGATGTTGATGCAAAGTTTTGCCCATTCTAATTGTTGGCATGTTCCTATGGGTTTTTCCATTGTAAATGTTTACTTAGGCAATTTTGACATTAAAGACTCATATGAAAAGTGTGACTCAAAATTTGGACACAGGAAGTAAGGTTGATGAACAGGTAATGCATGTTCTACATATATAAACGTACTGGTTATTATACATTGAACTGGAGCTTTGCCTAGAAAAGCTCCTGTTAATTTGATCACACTCTGCATCTCCAGACAGATGAAGGGAGGATGGAGGAGTCACATTAGGGTTCTGAACAGATCTAAATGACATAGTAAGAAGGATGATTTTATTTTTCTCTTAAAGCAAAAGTCAAATTTGATGCAGAATGAAATATTATACAAAACAAGTCCTTTGCCCTCTCTCCTTGCATTCATTATGATGATTTATTAAGTCTCAAGAGAGGAATAGAAAATCTTCCCTAGAACAGCTTTCTTTGGGAGTGACTTTAAATGGTGTCTGGTTTGATAGTTTTTGAGTCTTGCGTATCATCAAAGATGGCTCCCATTATAAGATATTCTTTAATGTAGGAACATAGGAATAACTCTGTTTGTTTGTGCTGAGTACTGATATAGTATCTGCTTCATTTGTGCAGATTCAGACAGCAGGTGGACTTCTAGTGTGGCTAATAGTTATCTGGATCACCATGGCATGAAAAATGTATTTCCTTCAGCACATAGCACAGCACCAGATGACTGTAAATTTCTACTTGCACACTCTTCAAAGTACTCGTACACTGCTGTTATTATTCATGCTGAAATTGCCAAGGATTAGTGGTCACAGAGTTTTCTGAAAGTTAACATGGCCATTTCGCTCTACCCCGTTGGATATGATTAAAATGTTACTTAAAATTCTTATTCCTTGTGGTAGGAGAGTTTGGTTTGATCCTGATCACAGCTCTGCTGTATTGAATGAAAGCTAGGCAACTCCCTACAAGGGAAGTGAAAACAAGAAGACACATTCCCAGGCTGATGATACACATTGCTGAAGACTGATTCAGCATCTCAGCAACAACAAAAGTGACAATATGGTTCTGGGGTACAGCAGAGTGAGCTCCCCTTGGGAGAGACCGTCTCACACCTTGTGAGCTTGACGTTTTGGATGTCCAGTGCACTTTATGAATCTAAGCAGAATCTTTTTTAATGTTTTGAGAAAGCGGATGCTCCTTCTCACACTCTCAAAACATTAAGGCCATGAAATTCCACACAGTTAATTGCACCAACGAGCCAGGATTAGCGGCTGCCAATGCTCGGCAGCCTTGAACTTGCCATAACTGGCAGGGTCAACTCATTTAAAGATCCATTGGTGGTTCTCTTATGTAAAACAGGAATACTGTGTTTCAAGTATTGGAAATCAGAGTGCAGCCTTTAACAATCTAAGTTAGACTGAAGATTGCAGTCACATGCTCGGGGAAGGGGGACAGCAGGCCCTTCTTGCCTGTATATTGTTTGGGGAGTGGGAGGTAATATCTTGAAGGGCACATCGTCTTCAAATGCCATCTCCCACTTCATTCCTCCAGCCTCTCCTCCTGTTCCCCCTTCATGATAATGTCATACAAAAGTATGCCCACTGGGAATCTCATACCTGCCCCTGAGAAGCCCTCAGGAGAGGGAAGGGGAAAACAACTGTGGTGTTCTCATAGCCCCACAAGCAGTCAAGAACAAGTCTAATGTTGTCTAGGCTCAAAACAAGTTGCTAAAAAAACTCATTCCCAGCTGCATTTAATCGGTACTCAAAATTTCAGCTATCTTCAGGCTCAAAGCTCCTTATTTCCACCAATTGCACCTGATCTTGGCAACAAGATTAATATTTCCCATTCTTACTTTTACTCCTAGTGCATTCTGACTGTAACTCCTGAAAATTCGGATCACCAGCAGCACTTACTTTCATTTAAATATATACATATAGATGTCAGGTGTGGCTCAGTGGTAGCACTCACGTTAGAACATTGTGAGTTCAAGTCCCACTCCAGAAACTTGGGCAAATAATCCAAGCTGACACTTGAGTGCTGCATTATCGGGAGTGCCGTCTTTCAGATGAGATGTTAAACAGAGGTTCCGTCTGCCCTCTCAGGTGAATGTAAAAGATCCCATGACACTATTCGAAGAAGAGCAGGGGAGTTCTCTCGATGTCCTGGCCAATATTTACCCCTCAACCATCATCACTAATTATCTGGTCATTTATCCCATTGTTGTGTGTGGGACTCTCCTATACGCAAATTGGCTGCCACATTTCCCTGTTTTACAACAGTGGATTACATCCTGGGGATGAGGGGGTGGACATATGAGGAGAGGTTGAGTAGATTGGGACTCTACTCATTGGAGTTCAGAAGAATGAGAGGCGATCTTATTGAAACATATAAGATTGTGAAGGGGCTTGATCGGGTGGATGCGGTAAGGATGTTCCCAAGGATGGGTGAAACTAGAACTAGGGGGCATAATCTTAGAATAAGGGGCTGCTCTTTCAAAACTGAGATGAGGAGAAACTTCTTCACTCAGAGGGTAGTAGGCCTGTGGAATTTGCTGCCCCAGGAAGCTGTGGAAGCTACATCATTAAATAAATTTAAAACAGAAATCGACAGTTTCCTAGAAGTAAAGGGAATTAGGGGTTACGGGGAGCGGGCAGGAAATTGGACATGAATTTAGATTTGAGGTTAGGATCAGATCAGCCATGATCTGAATGAATGGCGGAGCAGGCTCGAGGGGCCGATTGGCCTACTCCTGCTCCTATTTCTTATGTTCTTATGTTCTTATTTCAAAAGCACTTCATTGCCTGTGAAGATCAAGCATTTCTGTTACGAACTCAACACGAAAGACACTTGTGATCAGCAGCAGTGATTGTGATTCCTTTGTTGACGGTTAGGTAATAAAAAGGTGGTGTATTGAGAATGTATTTTTTTTTAGCCACTTCTGTCTGCAACTTGAAACGATGAGCATTAGGTGAGTTTTGTTCTTCCAAATGTCCTGTGGTTTGGGGATGGGAACCCAAATATGGTTTCACATCCAGGGTGGTTCCATGCATTTTGTATGCTTTACCTGCATGTAGCAAACTGATTTACTTCTCTTGTGCTGGAAATATGTTTATAGAGCATCAGGTGACTATGCATGCATCTTGAGATTTTCATCCTTAAATTCAGTGATCAGTCAGTGGAGCCACTGATTAATAGGCTACTTTTAAATGGTGGACCCAGCCATTCTTATATAAAAACAGAAAATGCTGGAAATACTCAGCAGGTCAGGCAGCATCTGTGGAGAGAGAAAAACAGAGTTAACGTTTCAGGTCGATGAAGTTTCATTAGAACTTGAAGAAGTTAGAGATTTAACAGTTCTTAAGCAAGTACAGATCCAGGGAAAAGATGCGGGGGGTGGGGAAGAACAAAAGGGAAGGTCTGTGATAGGGTAGGAGTGATTAAATGTCAAATGGGAAACAGAAAATGCTGGAAATATTCAGCAGGTCAGGCAGCATCTGTGGAGAGAGAAACAGAGGTAACGTTTCAGGTCAATGATCTTTCGACAGAACTGGAAGAACCTGCCATTCTTATGATTGGCTCAGTACGTGCCTTTTTCTGGCATAGCGCATATCATTGGTGGGTGCCAGATATCCCATCCTGGCTTCTCTTTTATATCTTGAGAGACAAATAAGTCTGACCCAGCAGTTGGAATAAAAAAAAAGCAGGAACAGTGGAATCAGACTCAGCCAGGGAATTAGATTTTTATATATAGATCTCACCTCCGGTCCCTTCCACACAGGAATACGAAACAGCAGAGAAAAGATGATAGTAATTAACTAGAGAGTGAACAAACTAAACCACGTAATGAAAGTCATTATTTCACTTCTTGGTTTTCTTCCTATTTGAAGTAATGCATCTGTTAGGGCTAGTAATCTGAATGGAACAACTGACCCTAATTCAACCAAACTCTACCATTTTCTGACAAATCCCTCATACACAGCCACTCAACTCAACATCTAACATGCCCTTTGTTTTATGTTTCTTTAATTATCATTTGTTTCTTTTATGCTTAGTTTTAGAATATTGCTTGAATAATTGGGGGCTTTTTTTGCTTGCAAAATTGTTTTTTTCCCCCACTGGAACAGACAAAGTTAAGGGGATCTAATAGAGGTTTTCAAAATGATGAAGCATTTTGAGAGGGTAAATGCTGGAAGATTGTTTCTGCTGGTTGGTGAATCAGTGATAAGGGGCCGTAGACTGAGGGTTATCAACAGAAGAACAAAGGGAAAAGTTGGAAGCAATTTTTTTTCACACAGAGGGCTATTACAACATGGAATGCTTTACCAAAGTACTTATTAAGGCAGAGACAAAAACATCATTTAAAAAGGAATTGGATAAGTATTTGAGAATTAAGAATAGAATAGGATCTAGCGAAAGGGAAAAGAATAGGTATTAAAGTAGATGGCTCCAGTTGACGAGTTAGCACTGGCATAAATCTCCTTCCCTGTTATATGTAGTTATGATTCTATGATTTTGTGTTTAATTTTTATTCTCATTTTCTGCCTCAAAGTGTTCTCCTTCTCTCATCCATTCCAATAAACATTTCTCTATTTATCTTCAGAATATTTTCCCCTAGGGTGCGAGGGAGAACAATAAAACTGATCCCAAGTGAAAAGGACATAAGCCAAGAGGAAAGATTTGACAAGCTTAAACTCTGTACACTAAAAAAGGGGGAGATCAAGAAGGGGAAGCTCATTGAAATGTACAGAATATTAAATGGCATAGATAAAGTACGTTACAATATTACTTTGAATTGACCAGAAAAGCAGAGTCAGAGGGCATAAATTTAAATTAGTGAGAAATAATTTGAAAAAGGATATTACGGAGAGTAAGTCCGAGTCTTCGCTCCTACATTTCCTGCAGGGAATGGCACTCTCAAGAGCGCATCACGATTGCACAACCCACAATTTATTGTCTATTATTTTAATGGCAGAAAATTATAGGCTATGCACGCGTGATTTTCTGTGATGTGCCCCTGCAAGCGCTTTTTCTCACTGGGAGTGCAGAATTGGCATGTAAGCACTCATAGACACTTGGAACAGTCTGCCAGGTGGGGCATTAGCACAAGGGGCATTCAAAATACAGCTGTCTGCTGTAGTGGGAAAGTTAGAGTCGTAAAGGGATGTGCTTTGTCCATGTTTCCCCACATTACAACCGTGACTATACTTCAAAAGTACTTCATTAGCTGCAAAGTGCTTTAGGACATCCTGAGATTGTGAAAGGCACTATATAAATGCAAGTCAGTCTTTCTTTTATCAAAATGTAAACATTTAACTGCAGTACCTGTTACACCGGTGGGTGGGGCTGTGATAGTGTCTTTCAGTATTAAGTGTCACAAAATGTTAGCTGCTAAAATAACAGCAACTACATAGTATATTGGGGTAGATTTTCAACTTGCCAACCAGGGATCATGGATTGGCCTCCTGCTATAGAAACCGCCCGATTTTTATTTTCATCTAAATCAATGGAAATGAAAATCGGATGATTTCCGTAACGGGCAGCGAGGGTGCAATGCCAGTTTTACATCAAGGTGGCAAATTGAAAATCTACCCCAGTGAAAATTAATACTAAACAAAATCCAGTCTGCATGCAGTTGCAGGCTCTAGCCACTAAATGTTGCTCTAGAGCAGCCTACGTGCGTCTCAGTCAGCAGGTATAGGTAAGCTGTAAAGTTTATAAGCAAAATTCTAACTTTCTGCTTTTTTGTGGCCCCGGCAGTCCCTCTTGATTCCTTCTCACGTCACCCCTCTCTGTGCAATGACCCCCTTCTACCCCTCCCGATGACTCCCTCTTCCTACGGCCATCTGTTAGCATTTTGCAGCTTCTTATCAGATCTGACTGGCTGCTCATCTGCTCAACCAACCCCCCTTCCCAACTACCGCCCCCCCCCCCGAACCCTGGAAAATTATAGCCTGTTCTACCATGTACTGCTTCAGCGCTGTTCCCTGAAATGGAAACAATGTTCCATTGACCAGCCCTTTGGTGCCCCCAACACAGCCAGCGTCCCGTTCCCCTGCATCACTGAGAATAAATGTATCTGATGCCCCCACCCCCCCCTCCAAAAAGCACTAATTTCTGCCTCCCTCCCCATGGAGTATGGAAATTGTTGCTGGCCCACTGTCATCGCCCTAACATCACTGGCACATATATCGACCCTGGCCCATTCTAATACTCCCAGCCTTCCACTGAGAAGAATAATCATCCCTTGCCCACTGCCCCTCCTCCACCTAGCATCAAAAGGGGCCTTGGGAAACTGTTTCCCCGCCATCACGAATCATCCAAACTTTGTTCCCCTTTCCACCTTCCTTCTCCCGCCCGACGTTGTCCCCCGTTCCATCTCCCGCCTTCCCCTATCTCATCCTCCTCTGCACTCCATCCTCCTCACCCTCTCCTCTCTCCCTTTCTCTCCTCCCAATCCCTCTCCCTCTCCCCAAACTTTTTTCCTCATCCCATCTCTTTTCTCCCCTCATCGCCTCCTCTCCCATCCATCTTGCTCCATTGTGACCCTTCTCCTTTTCCTTTCCCCTCCTCTCTTTCTCCTCTTCCTCACCTCCTCTCCCCCACCCCTCCCTCTCCCCTCTGCCTCCTCCCTTCTCCCCTTTCCCCTCTCCCCTCTCCCATCTAGGTCCATTTATCCCACCTTGCCTTCTAACCCTGCTTGACCTAATTACCGCACTTGGCCTTGAGTCCCTGTGAACAATGCCACAGAAGATTATCTAGTTAATTGAATACATTACGAGCAGAGTTGTAGAAGTTCATTATACAGAACATACAGCAAGCAAAACTACAGCGGGGATGTTAAAAATCACTTATTTTTCCATTTTCATGTGGTAATAATAACACAGAAAAATCTTCTTTTCTTGTTATACTCCAGTCTTCATCATTTGTGCTGTCTTCACATTGCATGCACTGCTGGTCGATGGATAATTTAAAGATGTTTCAAAACAGGATTATTCATCATTCTTCCTAGATCAGAAATGGCCATTGACTGAAATTTTTCCATTTTTGGCTTGTCTGTCATACTGGGTGAGTTGATAATGCAGTCAGTGATCTGTTATCACAGTAAGAGACCCATAATTTTTAGACACAACAGAGGTGACTACACATAATGTAAAAGATTGAGACCAAATCTGTTATAGATTTGTTTTGATGGATTTTCATCTGAGACAGTTTGTTAAAGTACAGACAGGTGAAAATCTTGCTTAATATCTCAGAAGTTACATCTTTGGGCAGATCAGGACAAGATTTCACACACAGATTGGGCCATGGAATGGGGGTCATGTTACTGTCCTACTAAATATTCATTTCAATGGAATAAGACTTGATTCAATAAATGGGTTTACTTTACTTGCCGGAGTTTGACTCTTTTGGCGACTTGGAGATTCCACATATCTAAGCCAAGGAGGGAGGGGGAAAAACAGCCAGAGTTCCCATTTTTGATCGACGTTCAATGACATCGAACGAGGACAGGATCAGACTTAGCTGTAATGTCCCCCATGGTTGAATAGCCTGACTGCACTCACTGTCACTTGAGCGAAGTACTGGCACCTGTGGAACTGTCCTGCAATGTGAGTCAATGCCTTCAAGAGAGAGAAAAAAACTGGAGGGGAACTTTAGATAAGAAACATACTAACCCCTTTGAATGTGCATATTCCGATGGAATGAAGTCAGATTCAGTCGGATTTGTCTTGAAGATGAAGTGGAAATATTTATGCTTCAATCGGCACATTATGAGGATTTGCCAGTTCCCCCTATTACCATTCATCATAGTGCTGCTAATGGATTTCACCTCTGAACAACCCGAAATAGCTTTTTCCATCATGCAATTTCCATTATACTTTCCCCTGATTGAGTCCTTCTACTTTCATCTTCAAGGTAGGTGGCTGAGGCCTCTAAAGTAGAACCTTCGCCTTTCTGCCCACCCCCACAGCGAACGAGCGGCGCCTGTTGTTCATAATACTTGCCCTTGCCCATTTAATTTGCATTGCAAGTTGCTGTAAGTAGGAGATCAAAATGGCTGGTGCCCTCTACAGGGCATCTGGGATCTGTCTGAACTGGGCAATCAACTGTAGAAGGTTAATTGTAATCAGATTGAAGGACTGAGGATTGGACAGTGCAGAGTCTGAACCAGGAAGTGTAAGTTAGAATAGTGAATTCAATATCAAATCAGGTACAGAAAGCAAAATAAAGAGAAGGAAAGAAAGAGAGAGAAAAAAAAGACAGAAAGAAAAAGTAAAAAAAGTAATTTAATTTAAAAAAAAATCTCCAACAACAATTAAAAGCTGAAGGAATGAGACTCCACACTTGTAAAAGTTAATTTTCAGTGCCAGAGAGGTTGTTTGGCAGTTATTAAGACTTATCACGCCGTTAAAAAGGGTACTTAGACTGAAATGGACAAGCCCTAACTTTCTGTGGTGAGTTTAGTTCATATCCACCGTGCAAATACAGGAACTTTACGCCGTTCAATGCATTGCAATGGTGAGTCAGACAGCGAGATACCGTTTGCGGGAAGCTAACGGCGGAGCAGCGTTTCTCAGACAGCAACCTCTGGATTTTCGCGTTTAACCGCGCATCTGCCCTCGCCTGAAGTTGCCGTGCGATTTGCACATGAATAACGGTGAGCGCCATTAGCTTCACCATTATTTTGACAGTAAATTCTGGCCAAATGTAATAAAATGAACTGGAACTTTCTTCTGTGGGTGAAGCTGATTTTTAGCCCCTTTTGTAAGAATGAAAGAATTGAACAAAGCCAGTACCGAGACAAATCTTAGGTAAAGTGCTTCATTTTTGACGCAGTCATTTTGTGACCATAATTGGTTTTTCATCAAATTTCACCTGTTTTTAAACTGAACAAGTTCATCTTTGGATGAATGTTGTAATAGATGAGTATATACCATGTACGTATCCCAGATGATTGCTTTTTGTGACAGACTAATTGTGCTAATAACAATGTTCGCATATCCAGAGCATTTTCATGTTTCTCCATATCAGTGGAGTGCTTGTGTTTGGTGGCATCAGTCAGGGAAGACTTTCAGCATATTCTGTTCTCAGCATCGGTGCCAATGCATTGATTTATTTTCAGACTGCGTGCAGGCCACCAATTTCTGTCTTCCCATTGAGAAAACAATCAGCAGAAATGAAGGAAAAAGTCAAGTAGTTACATGAGAACTTTTCAGAAACAAACAGAACAAATCCTTGGAGGGCAAATACTTTCCACATTTGCATTTATCTCCACGATGACCCTGCTTCTTTCAAACCACAATATTATGATTGTTCTTGCTTCAGTGGCTTAAAAAATGTCGGTGCTGAAAATAAAGGTCAGCCTGTCAGGTCCAGTGATATCATGAGCAACAGTCCAAAGCTCAGCGGTAAATGTTTCGAAAATTGTGCAGGCGACATCAAATGCTCAGACAGGGTGATCTTTGTTTTGAACATTTATTTATTTCAAATTTACTGCCAGAGAAGGCAATAATTTCCACATTGGTTCCCATTTCCCAAAAGCAGGTCCAACGCACATGTGGATGAGCTGATGCCGACTGTATGGAGATTTTGGTTTTAAACTTTTGAAAATACCTTGCATCCTCATCAACCCTCAACCAACATCACTAAAACAGATTAACTGATCATTATCTCATTGCTGTTTGTGGGACCTTGATGTGCGCAAATTGGCTGCTGCATTTCCTACATTACAACAGTGACTACACTTCAAAAGTATTTAATTGGCTGTAAAACCTGGGGTCATGAAAGGTGCTACATAAATGCAAGTCTTTCTTTTCCTTCCTTCCCTAAAGGTCATTAGTGAACCAATTGGGTTTTTATGATAATCTGACAGCTTCATGATTACTTTAAACTGAAATCAACTTCTCAAACTGCCATGGTGGGATTTGAACTCAAGTTCTCTGGATTATATTTAGGGCTATAGGGGCAAGTAATGCAATCATTTTCCAGTGGCCTGGGATTGCGGCTCTTCGGGTGCAAAATGCACCTGTGACATATCCTGCATTATAATGCAAGATAAGCTGATTATGAAAAATATTTGGCCCTTCTGCCACTCACCACGTGATGCACTGGGGACATCGCAGGGTCAGTTTGCTGATTATTCAGTGTGAGAAGCTTTTAAAGGGCTGCAGTGGAGGGCGAAGTGGCTGGAGGTTGAGAAGGGTGGAGAATTCTCCCCTTCGTTGACACAGCTTTGGAGTTCCTGCTGCGGGATTACTGACTGAGAAGGGTGACTCTTTTTGGAGGGCCATCCTGTAATAAGGAACAACCCCTGAGCAGCATGCGTGAATGCTGTCTTATCTGTGGCTGAAACCAGGGAGCAGTTACGGGAGAAATTTGCTGGACTGTGCTAGCTTGGCAAGGTAGGTGCAGCTTTATTTTAAAATGTTGGCTCAGAATCTACCTTAAATGCAGTTGAAACATTCTCACAGAAGGGGAATGCACTGCATTTTGATAGCTATTCATCTTTCTAAATGCACAGGCATGCTCGTGTTGATCCTGGGCACTGTGTATTTTTGCCACATTGAAGTGTTGATTGTGTAGCTCACTAGATAAGGCAAGTAACAAGCACCAAGAATGCTTTCAGCACAAGGAACTTGGATGCTGTAAGTTTATCCCCAAAATCTGGCTGATGGCCTGGGCGATTGGGTCTCACATACCTTCTCTCACACTTCTCTATTCAATCTATGTCCTCCTCCAATTTCCTTGCTGGAGAAGGCTGCATACAACAAGACAGAATGGATGTGAACAGGAAGGGAGAGGGTCACCAAACCCTTATTTTTTCATAAGGTGCTGTGAAGGAGGCTGGTTGATAAAATTAAGGCACATGGGACACTAAATTGGGCCGTGTAGCGCCCGTTGTTTCGGCGCTACCCGGCCTCTCCGACATCCAAGATGGCGTCTTAGCTGTGCAGGCATGTTTCCAGCGTGACATGTGCCAGACGCCATCTTGGTATAGGAGTTAGCGCAGGCGCAGATAACGAACGTTGGAAGCATGTAAAATAGGGGGAAAATGGCTTCAATCAGTGTGCAACGCTGATTTAAAGTGATTGACAATGTTTTGGGACTTAACGCTCAACTCAATGCACAGTCTTAACCCCAAACATCTGAACGTGTCTTAGATTGCCTGGAGGACCCAACCAGCCCTATTTAAAGGGACCATGCAGGATTTACAGGTTAGTGGCTGGGTTATTGCTTCTGGCTGCTGAGACATTTGTAACTGTTTCTGGAGGTCTCCTATACTTGAATATTAGGACGTGGGGACATAGCCTAACATTTAGAGCCAGGACATGCAGGAGTGAAGTTAGGAAATGCTCTTACACGCAAAGGGTGGGGAAAGTTTGGAATGCTCTTCTGCAAAAGGCAGTTGATTTTTTTTTTTTTTGTTCATGGGATGTGGGCGTCACTGGCAAGGCCAGCATTTATTGCCCATCCCTAATTGCCCTTGAGAAGGTGGTGGTGAGCTGCCTTCCTGAACCGCTGCAGTCTGTGTGGTGAAGGTACTCCCACAGTGCTGTTAGGAAGGGAGTTCCAGGATTTTGACCCAGCGACGATGAAGGAACGGCGATATATTTCCAAGTCGGGATGGTGTGTGACTTGGAGGGGAACGTGCAGGTGGTGTTGTTCCCATGTGCCTGCTGCTCTTGTCCTTCTAGGTGGTAGAGGTCGCGGGTTTGGGAGGTGCTGTCGAAGAAGCCTTGGTGAGTTGCTGCAGTGCATCCTGTGGATGGTACACACTGCAGCCACAGTGCGCCGGTGGTGAAGGGAGTGAATGTTTAGGGTGGTGGATGGGGTGCCAATCAAGTGGGCTGCTTTGTCCTGGATGGTGTCGAGCTTCTTGAGTGTTGTTGGAGCTGCACTCATCCAGGCAAGTGGAGAGTATTCCATCACACTCCTGACTTGTGCCTTGTCGATGGTGGAAAAGCTTTGGGGAGTCAGGAGTTGAGTCACTCACCGCAGAATACCCAGCCTCTGACCTGCTCTTATAGCCACAGTATTTATATGGCTGGTCCAGTTAATTTTCTGGTCAATGGTGACCCCAAGGATGTTGATTGTGGGGGATTCGGCGATGGTAATGCCGTTGAATGTCAAGGGGAGGTTGGTTAGACACTCTCTTGTTGGAGATAGTCTTTGCCTGGCACTTGTCTGGTGCGAATGTTACTTGCCACTTATCAGCCCAAGCCTGGATGTTGTCCAGGTCTTGCTGCATGCGGGCACGGACTGCTTCATTATCTGAGGGGTTGCGAATGGAACTGAACACTGTGCAATCATCAGTGAACATCCCCATTTCTGACCTTATGATGGAGGTAAGGTCATTGATGAAGCAGCTGAAGATGGTTGGGCCTAGGACACTGCCCTAAGGAACTCCTGCAGCAATGTCTTGGGGCTGAGATGATTGGCCTCCAACAACCACTACCATCTTACTTTGTGCTAGGTGTGACGCCAGCCACTGGAGAGTTTTCCCCCTGATTCCCATTGACTTCAATTTTACTAGGGCTCCTTGGTGTCACACTCGGTCAAATGCTGCCTTGATATCAAGGGCAGTCACTCTCACCCCACCTTTGAATTCAGCTCTTTTGTCCACGTTTGGACCAAGGCTGTAATGAGGTCTGGAGCAGAGTGGTTCTGGCAGAACCCAAACTGAGCATCGGTGAGCAGGTTATTGGTGAGTAAGTGCCGCTTGATAGCACTGTCGACAACACCTTCCTTCAGTTTGCTGATGATTGAGAGTAGACTGATGGGGTGGTAATTGGCTGGATTGGATTTGTCCTGCTTTTTGTGGACAGGACATACCTGGGCAATTTTCCACATTGTCGGGTAGATGCCAGTGTTGTAGCTGTACTGGAACAGCTTGGCTGGAGGCACAGCTAGTTCTGGAGCACAAGTCTTCAGCACTACAGCCGGGATGTTGTCGGGGTCCATAGCCTTTGCTGTATCCAGTGCACTCAGCTGTTTCTTGATATCACGTGGAGTGAATCGAATTGGCTGAAGACTGGCTTCTGCATGGTGGGGATATTGGGAGGAGGCTGAGATGGATCATCCACTCGACACTCCTGGCTGAAGATGGTTGCAAACGCTTCAGCCTTGTCTTTTGCATTCACGTGCTGGACTCCGCCATCATTGAAGATGGGGATGCTTACAGAGCCTCCTCCACCTGTTAATTGTTTAACTGTCCACCACCATTCACGACCGGAAGTGGCAGGACTGCAGAGCTTTGATCTGATCCGTTGGTTGTGGAATCGCTTAGCTCTTTCTATAGCAAGTTGCTTCCGCTGTTTAGCATGCATGTAGTCTTGAGTTGTAGCTTCACCAGGTTGGCACCTCATTTTTAGGTACACCTGGTGCTGCTCCTGGCATGCCCTTCTACATTCCTCATTGAACCAGGGTTGATCCCCTGGCTTGTTGGTAATGGTAGAGTGAGGAATATGCCAGGCCATGAGGTTACAGATTGTGCTGGAATACAATTCTGCTGCTGCTGATGGCCTACAGCGCCTCATGGATGCCCAGTTTTGAGCTGCTAGATCTGTTCTGAATCTATCCCATTTAGCACGGTGATAGTGCCACACAACACGTTGGATGGTGTCCTCAGTGCAAAGACGGGACTTTGTCTCCACAACGACTGTGCGGTGGTCACTCCTACCAATACTGTCATGCACAGATGCATTTATGCATTTGCGACAGGTCGATTGGTGAGGACGAGGTCAAGTAAGTTTTTCCCTTGTGTTGGTTCGATCACCACCTGCCGCAGGCCCAGTCTGGCAGCTACTTCCTTCAGGACTCGGCTAGCTCGGTCAGTAGTGGTGCTACCGAGCCACTCTTGGTGGTGGACATTGAAGTCCCCCACCCAGAGTACATTCTGTGCCCTTGCTACCTTCAGTGCTTCCTCCAAGTGGTGTTCAACATGGAGGAGGACTGATTCATCAGCTGAGGGAGGGTGGTAGGTGGTAATCAGCTCAATTGTGAATTCTAAATCTGAGATTGATAGATTTCTGTGAACCAAGGGTATTAAGGGTGGGGCTAAGGTGGGTATATCGAGTTAGGTCACAGGTCTAGCATGATCTCATTGAATTATGGAACAGGCTCGAGGGGCTAAATGCCACTGCCACTTGCTGCCTCCTGATATTCGCCACCCTCTCCTGCAAGAAAGCGGGGCATGTGTCTGGGTGATGTGCCTGTCATGGTTGAATAGCTGCCAGTGTGTGTGGCCTGTGAGTTGATGTGGGCGGTTTGCAACAGTGGTAATGTGTAAGGGTGAGAGGAAACATCAGGTTGGAAGAGTTGAGTACTGATGGAAAGAGTTTGTTGGTATGTGGGGGATGGGGGCTGTAGTGCGTGGTGCAGTTGGTAGGAGACGCCACTTGACAGTTGACCTCACTCACCTTGACCACTCATGTCAAAGCATTGAACTTCTTCCTGCACTGCATCCATGTTCATGATGCTGTGCACCTGGCATTGACTTCGTCCCCCGCTGCCTCCCACCACCTTTTGGCTTGCCTCTTTTCTGGAGGGCCTCTTGCCCACCCCCACACTGCGGATATAGGATGTTCCTCCTTCTGGCATCCTCTTGCACCAAGGTCTCTAGTGCATCAGCAGAGAACCTTAGGGCATGCACTCTCACAGGCCTGGTACCAACTAAGCTCGGCAGATTGGTGAGGTCTGGTATGCAGATTGGAATACGTGGGATTTAGCAGTGCAACAACCTTTATTCAATGTTTTAACATAACTCATCCGTGTGCAAACATAGGGATACGACCTACATCTGTGTTTTAGGTGCGCGACGTCTGATCTCCGTTCAGACTCCGTGCAGACAGTGGACTGTTATTTTCAGCAAATAACAGGTACCAGCTACCTTTAAGAGATTTCCAAGAAACATCCTTCCTTTAAGAGATTGGGCTCCTCCTGCTGGTGGAAAGTGTAAATTGCACTGATTCCACTGCAAGGCCCAGAATGGAACGCTTATTGCAGGTTCGTACTCAAGCCAGCCGAAACTCGCGAACTGCCTGTGCAGGGGTCATTGGGCACGGGGTAATAACACATCACTCTACCCATGCCCAAAAATGGCCGTTATCCAAATTTTTCGCCCCATAGTATTAATGGAAATGTGGCAGTATGGATGGGAAGTTGCTTAATGGACAGAAAACAGAGAATAGTGGTTTAAGAATATTTTTTGGACTAGAGTAACAAAGTTCGTACCATTACTCAACTCAATATATATAAATGATCTATACTTGGGTATGGGGACAGAATAGTAACATTTGCATACAACATAAAAGTGGGGAGCATTGTTAACTGTGAAGAATGATTCATGCACTCAAACAGGTAGGCCTGGAGAACACCCGATATTGGGCCTTAGGCCTCATTTAAATGAGCTGTGGACACCTGGGCATCCCGAGGCAGCTCCCTGACTAAGAGGCCATGAATTTTGGGCTGCTGTGTTGCCGACAGCAGTTCTCAACTCGATTGTTTTAGGGGATGTGATTGAGGCGGGGGGGGGCAACCGGGAGAGGATCAATCGGGATGGGGCTTGAGGCGGTGGTCAGGAATGGGGTCAAGACGGTAATCGGGACGAGGGCGTGCAGTGGCTGTTAAGTATTTTTATAAACATACTTTTTTGGTGGTGGCCTGCAGCTGTCCCTTTAAGAACCGGTCAGGCCGCATGTCGACCTGGTTTTCCTGAAAACAGCTAGTTTCTGGGAAACCCAATTTTGTACAAGGGGCCTCAAACAGACGTAACGCCCTGTATTTGCACATGCAAAGGCTCTAATGCCTGTTCAGGCATGGCCCCTGGATGCCTATTTTTTGCCTATACCAATATGGTGGGCGGCACACTCCATGCCTTGTAATGGACACGCACTTCCTGTCCACCATACTGGAGGCTTAGGCACCCATTTAGCCCTGAAAAACGGGCATGGCACCATCAGATTTCTAGGCCAGTGACTTGCAAACAGATACACCAAAAGCACAAATATATCTTTAACAGCAAGGATCCGATTGAAGGGAACAAACCTTGTTTGGAGTACCCGCTTGAAATGGGCACTAAGTTCAGTTCTTCCACTTGCATTATGGGCGTCTCCCCTCATTTGTATGAACATTGGAGGTAAACAGGATCTAAGTGCCAGAGGCACTTTTGGGTCACATTATTGAGTTCTGTGTGCATCAGGCTTAATGAGTTTCATATGTTGGCTGTTAGATAAGATTCCTTAAAAACCCACATCCTGACAGCAATGACAACAAGCAGGGATAAATCCTTGGCTTGTTCTTTATTCCTCCTTTTGTAGCTTTGAAGCATCGTGGCCAATTGAAGTGTCACAGCTGTTCCCCTGGTTGACTTCGCAAAGACAGGGAATAAAACCTGGAGCTTTCTGGGGAGTGGATGTCAGTACCACAAAGGGGAAGGAACCTTATTTTAAAAAAAGAAAAATCCAAATCTAAATTTTAAAAAGTAAATTTTAAACATTCTTATCCCTGCTTCCTTCCTTCAGGCTTTCCTTTCATTAGGCCTCTGCTTGACCTGCTTTATCTGGAAGATCACAACCGTCACCAATTCCATGATATGATATTCAAACAGAGGTGCACATCTGAGAATGTGGACAGTGTCAGTATTTCCTCCTCTTAAAGAACGGGGTTCAAAAAAGGGAAAACTGGATGAAAACTGACAGAATTCATTCCAACTCACAGGCAGATTGGAGTTTCAAAAAGCTTTCTAACATAGACCTTATATCCTTCTGATGAAGCAGCCAATACTGTAACCACCAAATAATAGATTGTGCAGTATATGCACATTACTACTTTTGAAAACTTTCAGTTTGCTATTAACTCAGGAAAAATCTGAACCATTGATTCACAGCAGATCTAGGTTTCACTGGAGTGCTCTTCAGTGTACCATTACCTCACTTATAACACATTACATTTAGTGCGGCCAATCTTGCTTGTCACGATTGGGGATTTTTGACATTAAATTGTAACTTGAGGTTGAAGTTCCATGTATGGAATTGCTATGGCTTCAATACAAATACATCTGGTCAAAAGCGCCACAAATCTCCCTGCAAGCTTAGTCTTTATGCTGAATTTAATCCTGCAAATGAACTGCAGCTGCTAAAAATCATTTGCTATTCACAGAATTCTTGGGTTGAATGCCACTGACCTGCAATTCTAACTTAAATTCACCCCACAGTTGAATAAAATCTCACCCCAATAGCTGAAGCACTTAACTGGCAGACAGCTGGTAACAGCAAAAAATGACAAAGTGCGGCTACTTATTCCAAAAATAGGTAAATCCAAACCAGTGGGTTAAGGGCTGATTATATGAATAGGTTCTCCCAGCCAGCCATGCACTCCCAACCGGGAAAAGGCGGTGCTGTCCCCATGATTTTACACCATAACACCTTCTCAAAGCTTGAGTAGCAAGGTGCACAGGAACTAATGGAAGATTTATTGTTGCTTGTGCAAGATTGTAATACATTCCCCGCCCTTTGTTTTTCTCTATGTACCTTGAACTTCAACCTGAAACACACTGTGCCTGGTTTTTGAAATAACCACGTCGGGCCAGAATTTACTTTAAGCGATGAATGAATGTGCCCGCCATTTGTTAGACTTGCACTCGCCCATAGACTTTCCATGATATTTTGCACGGCAAGTTGCTGTCAGCGGGAGAGCATCCTCTACAGGGCTTCTGAGTGGGGTCTGGAATCGACCAAAGAACAGTCTGATTACATGGCGGCAGACGACAGCACTATTCCCCACAGTTTAAATTGACCAACCTCGTTCGGCTTCCCGGCGTCCGACAGAGTTCGTTCTGGTATCAGTCAGTGCTCCTTCACCCAGTCGAGCCTCAGTTGTGCACTGAAGTCTGTCGACCTCAGGCCCGCCGAGATGAGGACGGATCGCGGTCCTTAGTCATCCTACTATGACCCCATTGAACAAAGTCACATCCCCTGCTCATTGATACTGCTCGACAAGTATCAGCTAGTCCTTTTACCTGCCATTTACCGCGAGGAAATCCGATGTTCCATCCCGAAGTTATTCCCAAGAAACGGGAGCCATGAACCCTGGCCAGTCCATGGCAGCGGTGCATAGCAGGTTTCCCTTGCTTGTTCGGGACCATCCGCATAGCGTTTGACGCGCCTGTCTGAGCTATTTCGAACAAGCCATGCCCGGAGGAAATCGGACTAGGCATGCCAGAGATATAAGCCTCTGACCGGGGCAGACCAGTAGTGGGGAACTGTTGTATTGGAAATAGCAAAGCCAGGCAGGCTGAGCTGTGCAGCCTCAGATGGCAGCACCATTCCCCGCATTTTAAATTGACCGACCTCACTAGGTTTCCGGGGCCAGTGTCCGACCGAGTTCGTCTGGTTTCATTCGGTGCCCCTCGCCCACCCTAGCACCAGTTGTGGAATGAACACAGTCGGCCTTAGGACCATGGAGATAGGAGTCAGAAAGCTGTCTTACAGCCTGCTACTGTAACTCCGCCAACTAGGGTCAAAGACCCAGATCCTTGGCACTGCCGGCCGTGTCTCAGGCAGCTCCTTATGTGAAAAAAATTTGAAAAAATCTGACAGTCGGCTCTCACAGACATTTTCTATAGGTCCCTGACAGCTAAAAAAACTCCCTCCATCTGAATCCAGGCTTAATTGAATATGCACGAATTTTAAATGTCGGCAAGGCATCACTTCAGACAAGCCCTAACTTTCCGTGGCGAGTTTCGTTCATATCTACCACATAAGTACAAGAACTTCACACCGGTCAATGTGTTTGAATGGTGAGTCAGACGGCTAGATGTCGTTTTCACGAAGCTGATGGAGGGACAGCGCATCTCGGATTTCCACATTTAATTCCGCATGTGCCCTCGCCGGAAGTTGCTGTCCGATATGCACATAAAGAACGGTGAGTGCCATTAGCCTCACTGTTATTTTGACAGTAAATTCTGGCCCACCGTTGCAAATGTCCCCTGTGTGTTCTGAATCAAAGATCGTTTGACCTTTTTTGTAGCTGCAGAATGCAAAGTGCAAAATGTATTGCAGCATGGCTGGGCTAACAATACTTGTTCATTCTGAGCATTTTGAATCTAATCTCTATGGTTTATTTAGTGTGTAATGAAAGGATGCAAAATAATTCGCTCAGTGTGTTGAAAATAGTTCCGTAAAATTGAAATGTACTTCTCTGCCTAAATGATAGTAATTTCGTAGTCTAGCTAAGTGCTTTCGGAGGACAGTTTTTAGCGGGGTGCTTCTAAATTAAAACCGATGTTGTTAAATGATCTCACTTACACAGCAAAAGATAACTGCATTCAGCAACAATGAGGTGCAAGAATATTGCCCATCCAAGTCAACAGCAGGAATCGTACAATGTAGATCAAAACTGAATTGGATCATTGTATATAATCTTGCACACCTGATAATGCAAAACCCTCCGAGATCTCTGCGCTCCTCCAATTTTGGCCTCTTGCACATCCCCAATTTTCATTGCTGCACCTTTGGTGGCCACGCCTTCAGCTGCCTAGGCCCTAAGTTCTGGAATTCCCTCCCTAAATCTCTCTGCCTCTCAACCTTTCTCTCCTCCTTTAAGACTCTCCTTAAAACCTACCTCTTTGACCAAGCTTGTGGTCACTTGCCCCAATATCTCCTAATGTGGCTCGGTGTCAAATTTTGTTTCATAATGCTCCTGTAAAGTGCCTTGGGAGATTTTACTGCATTAAAGGCCCAATATAAATGCAAGTTATTGTTGCTCAGTGTGGAATGTTTATTTGGGAGGTGGGAGTGAACCTGAATATTTCCTGCAGGCCTAGTGGTGTTGGCACAAATACAACCACTGTTACTTGTGCTATCACTTCAGAATTGCACAGAGCTGGGTGGTCCAAACTAATTCTCACTAACTGCGTCATGAAGCCAAATGATATTTATAGTTCCTTCCTGTCAGGTAATTGCACACAGTTACTAAACCATCCACCTATAACACCCAGGTACCCAAAACTACAACTTATGGCCTACCAGATATATCGAGGTGGCTCAGGAATGGTTTTAAGCACTCTAAATGATTTTAATTGACATTAAGACACAACAGTTTTTCAGCTAAAGATGCCATACAACATTCTCTGGGAAATGCAACTCAAAACTCAGAATGATCAATTCATCTGTTCCAGGAGATGAGGGGTTAATTTTCGTCAACAACCTCTTCTTTGACTGTCTCTCGTGATCACCTAGAAATCACTGCAAGCCTCTATTTTTATATCTTCTTTTCCAAGTTTGTTGCTGGGCGGAACAGGCTGGTGTTTAGGTCAATTTTCTCACAATTTCAGCAAAGCAGTCCTCGTTATTCATGGCTTATCTGTCCCTTATCCTTACCTGCAGTCAAAATAGACGGACTTCCCAAGGTATTTTAAAGCAGTAGTAAAATCCATGATACTTTTCCTTTCAACATCCTGGACAGTAAGCAAGGACCATCAGTACTCTGATTTTGGCCAAGTTTAACTTGGCTCTTTGCTCCAGTGGTGTTTTGAATACAATGAATCCGTTCTCGCTGGGTTATTGATCCCAAATTAGTCCAATTGTAATTTCAGCTCAATGGTATTGACTGCACATGAGTTATCGTTCATGAACTGTTCATACTTTTAAGTCCATCATGGTCTTTTACCAAGTTAAGTCTGTTATCCATCTCACGGTTCCTGGACGAGCGTCACCCTGACAGTTCCCGCTCCATTGGCCTTACTTAGTCTTCTTTAAAATAGCAGGCACTAAAAAGTCCAAATTCCTTCATGCCTGATTCACTTCACTAGTGTCCTAGCAAGTTGTCCATTCTGCAGCTAGGGCAAAACAATATTCCACATATTCATGCAGTGCTTTAGATTGCATCTTCACTTTTATTATTTGAAGGGACTGCTCCTCAACTTTTGACTCCACTTATTCAACTTTGGCCAAATGGTGTGCAAGGTGAGCAGATCTGAGGACCTCTTGGTGGATCAGCTTCTGTGGGCCGAGCAAAATCTGCAATATATAGGTCCAGGATGCATAGAATATCCAGGGTGGACGATGTTTAGGACTTTGGAAAATGTCTGGGACCTCAGAGTATGAGCCAGTTTGCTCAAGGCTGTCTGGGACTAGCAGGCAATGCAGGACATTAATTGTATACTCAGCCCTGACTGGCAAATAGTATTATAATCTGGAAATCATATTTACTTTTGAACAAGTCGCATGTATTTTATTCGTGCATTCTCCTAATTATAAGAGGGTGCTTGTAACTGTTTGCTACCTCCTTGGCCTTTGCAAAAATAGGACTTCCAGGTTAACTAGGTTCAGGGTTCAGGGCAGTGGAATTGTTCTATTAGCTCAGACTGGCAGAGGGGGAAGAAATATGCTGATCCCTCTCTTGCGATTAGAGGGACCCTTGCAAGGAAGGAGCAGAGGTACATTCATTCCCTCCACCACAGGTGCGCAGTGGCTGCAGTGTGTATCATCCACAGGATGCACTGCAGCAACTCGCCTAGGCTTCTTCGACAGCACCTCCCAAACCTATGACCTCTGCCACCTAGAAGGACAAGGGCAGCAGGCACATGGGAACAACACCACCTGCACGTTCCCCTCCAAGTCACACACCATCCCAACTTGGAAATATATCGCCGTTCCTTCATCGTCGCTGGGTCAAAATCCTGGAAAGCCCTACCTAACAGCACTGTGGGAGAACCTTCACCACACGGACTGCAGCGGTTCAAGAAGGAGGCTCACCACCCCCTTCTCAAGGGCAATTAGGGATGGGCAATAAATGCTGGCCTTGCCAGCGACGTCCACATCCCATGAACGAATAAAAAAAAATGATCAAACCAATTGTTGTAAGCAGTTTCCATGGTCATTTTTCCTGGTGCCAGTCTACAAATTACCAGATTTATTGAATTTAGCTTCACAACTTGTAAGGGTGGAATTTGAACTCATAAGCCTTCAATACCACAACACCTCACTGCGACACCCATATTTTACTGTAATATTGGTGGAGCTCCTGTGGTGTTGCTCCCAGTAAGCAGAATACGATGTCTGACCTGTCTGTGTTGTTTTCTTGTTACTGGCTGTGTGTGTCTCTCTCTATCTCCTCTTTTGTTTCTCCCTGTCTATTTCTGTTCTCTCTTTGCGGTCTTTGCTTTAGCACCTGTCTTCTTTTGTGGCTCTATCTCTGTTGTGTCCGAGCCAACGTACATCCCTCAACCAGTTACCAAGAGAGATTAACTGGTTACTTATCTCATTTGCTGTATGTGGGACCTTGCTGTGTACAGATCGGCTGCTGCACTTGCCTACGACACAATAATGACTGTACTTCAAAATAACTATTTGGCTGTGAAGCACTTTGGGATGTCCTGAGGATGTGAAAAGTGCTATATAAATGCAAGTTATTTTCTTAAGGTTTTAAGAGTTTTGGGTGGGAGGCTGATAACGTGGTCCATGTGCACTGATGCCAGAACCACTGCTTTTCAGGTGCCGCCCTATAGTGCAACGGCAGCTGATTTCCTTGCCATGCTGGTGGTCCTGGGGTAGAATACATGACTTGCTGTAACCTCCCCAGGGCTGATGGACAGGAAATCCAATGCCAGTGCTCCTTCCAGTGCTCTTAAAGAGCTGCTGGTGGCCCTTAAATCTTCCCTGAAGTGGTGGGTAAATGGCTATAACAGGCACACATGGAAGAACAGCACCTTTTACTGAAGCAGCTTTGAAGGTGCTGCTGGAGGAAGCCATGCTAACGATACTTTTTTTGTATCATTACGGGGAGGTCACCGTCCAGCCACTCGCAGGATGGAAGTGGCTGTCAGAGTAAATGCTACTTAAACTGTGCACTAGGGCAGCTGGGGAAAAAATGTTCTGGTTTCAGCAACACTGAAAAATAAGTATAAACATCATGAAAAATGAGTAAGCTAAATGTAAGCAGAAATTTTCGAACATAGGCTTGAGGACTATTAAGAGCATTTCAGTGTAAGTTAAGTTCAAAGCAGCATCACACAGGGAGAATACACAGCACTCTGACAACTGTTCATGCATTTTCTAAATGTACAGGCATGCTCATGTTGCACCAGAGCACTCTGTATTGCTGCCATGGCCCGTTACATGTGGCAAATATTTTGTGAACACAAGATTATTTGGATGCTGCATGTTCACAGGTGACTGCTGCCCATGGCACTTGAATGGGAAGCAGCTCTCAGAATCCACTTTTGAAATCTATGTCCCTTTTTCTATCTGCTTTCAGCTGCACATAACCAGCACCAACTCATGCAGACAAGAGGGCAGTCATTTAACACATGACAATTAATTGCTTACAAGGAAAGGGCCCTGGAGATTTTGAGCCGGGAGGAAATAGAGGGAGTGAGAAAGGGTGAGGGAGGAGGCCTCCTGAAGTTCATGGCTAATATCATCTTTTGTTTTTCATTCTTCAATTTAATCAGTTGCTCATTCACCTTCTCACACACAGACACACTCCAGCACTGCCCTGTAACACATTGGTATGTCTTGGCATCATTCTAAAATATGCTGTACTTCGCCTGTGAGTTCCAGTGCAGCCTTAAAACTGAACACCTCACAGCGCCCTGCCTTATTGATTCCTACACTGGCCAACACCATCACAACTAAATCCACTCTAGTGGGTTCAGTTAGTGAGGTCCATGAGGAAGTACTTAGTGGAACACAGAGCAAGGGTGAGGGAGAAGCAAATGCAGATGAAATTGGAGGAGCTGAAACTTTACTGGCTGGAGGGACAGCTTGAGAGCTCCATCAGCTGCTGGGCCTACGGATTTGGAGCTCACAGGGCCTGCCGACAAATGTAATTTAGTAGCTCAGCACTCAGCTGTTCATGTGTTCCTTTTTAGAGTGTGATGAGCAACTTGTATAGTTTGAGGGTGTCTCTGGAGGAGTCACAACTGTGCAGTGCTCCATGATTGACAGACGTAACTATAGACCACCATGGAAAGGATGGTCATTCCAGGGCCCTCTTCAATGGATCCCTTTGGAAGAGTTCCTAAGCTCAGCCCAAAGTCTTTAGCAAACATTGGAGACTTTGGCCTCCAATCTACAGCCGCCTATCTTCTTTGTATTCACCATATTGGGACCTCTTTATGACCAACCTCATAACTGCCCAGAAGCCTGCTCGCACATCGATTTTTGGTCATGCCAAGGGAGAGCAGAGCAGCAAGGGAGTGTCTTCCTGGAAGTTTTTTTTTCCAGATCTGCTTGCTGGAACCCTCCCATTGCTCCCAGATGTTGGGAGCCCCCTTTCCATGACTCTAATATCCTTCCTATAATGAGATGCTCAGAATTGCAGATAGTACTCCAGCTATGACCTAATCAGTGTCTTGTACAAAATCAACATTACTTCCTTGCTTTTACATTTAATACCTGTATGTATAAAACCCAGAATGCTTGCCCTTTAATGGCCTTTTCCAACTCCACTCCCAGCTTTAAAGGTCTATGTAACTGCCCCCACATCTCCCTCTTTCTCTCCTGTTAATAATCTTGCCACCTCGCGTGCACTTCCTTTGACTGTTGTTTTTCCCAAAATGTACTACTTCACAATTCTCTGCATTGAACATCAACTGCCACCCACCTGACCACTGCAACATGATCTTTTGCAATCACTTGTGTTCTTCCTCACAGTTTGCCATGCCTCTTAATTCGGTATCATTAGCAAACATTCCTCACGTGCTTGTGTTCAAATCACTTACATAAATGAAAAAGAAAAGAAGTCACAGAACAAATCCCTGGGGCACACCATGACCCACAGCCCACCAATCCAAAAAACATTGAATTCATGTAGTATCCACTATAACCACTGACTAGTCTTTTGAGTAAAGCCTAAAACTATATAAAGCAGAAATTCCTTCTTTAATATTACAGATGTATGTATTTTTAAGTAGGGAGTAGGAACTTAGTCGGGTGCTTAAGTTTGGATATTTCAAGGTCCATATAACAGATCTTCAGATATCTTTGGGATAATGCAAAAGGCTGCAAAAATCTGCAACCCACATTGTTTAACGACAATCTCCAGAATTACTTGTACAGTTACTTATCACTTGTGCTAGAAGGGTTTTGTTTACATTGCAAAATAATAGAAGATTCTGGAATTTGCCATTTTGCCGTTGTAATGTACGGCACAAATTTGAGCAGATGTTAAAAAGTGATCACAGCCTCTACAAATAACTGATCAGCTGACTATAAAACAAACTCATGATTGGATGGAATCTGGAGATCTCGGAATCCTTTTTTGACAATTGCAGTGCAAAATCAAGAGATCTCCGAATTATATCTTGAGCCTGCTGGTCTACAAGTGAAATCCTTTTACCATGAGCAACTTAGAACTGTTAGATTAGAGATTCCCAAACACAGAGGAAAAAACAAGACAAGGTAGATTTTAGTGCCACAGAACTTATTTCAAACAAACTACGATGAACATACATGGGACTTCTCCACATAGAGCTAAAGTTCTCATTCACACACGAAATGCACATAACTCTTGTGGGCCGTGCGGTGGTGATTTTCAACTGCTGGCCGCCTGCTTCTCGCCTGAAAAATGGGTGACCGGCATCTGAAATTGGGAGGCACCTCAGCCACCCCATTGATATTCCACCCCACCTGATGCAATTTTCAGCTCTATACATGGGCAAACAGCCATCCAACTGCAATAGGCATAAGACATCTTAAAGATGCAAATCGGGGCCCAATGTCGGTTATAGGATCCCAATTTGCATATTTTCAGATACAAGCAGGTGTATCATACACTGTGCACGCACTGGCCTTTTGTACCTTAAAGGGACAGCAGGAGGCTGCTCAGAGAGCAGTCTAGAAAGTTTTTAATTTTAATGTTTGCTCCTCCTAGGCCCACAAAAAAACTTTGGTCTTTTCGAGGTCACCCCAGGATCGCCTCCCTCTCCCCGCCCCACCCCCCCCCACCCGTACCTGACCTGCCGGCTGGCTCCCAAACTGATTTCCCACCCTCCTACACCTGGTAAGCTGCAGTAGGATGCCTGCAGCTCGCCAGTGTCACTTAAATGAGGTGGCTTTGGTGTGGGGGGTTGTGGGGGCCGCTCCACTGACTCCGTGCCCGTTTCGGGTGAAAGTTGAACATTCCCCCCTTGTGTTTCTAAAATTTTGGGAGCAATCCCTAATACTGAAAGCTGAAGTTAAGGTTTGAGGCAAACTAAACTTGGGCAGTTATTTATATGGCCCTCCTGTGATGGTACTCAAATGATTTAAGTATTAACAATTGAATTTGTATGATTTTTTTTAATGTAAGGAATATGCTTTCAGGCATCATGGGCTAATCTAATAAGTGGAATAATTGTATTTCCACTAGGTCATCGGAACTAACAACTTTTAGATGTACTCTGATATTATACTGGCCATGGCTTCAGTGCTGGAGTATTGCCATTTTATACAAAGCTGACAGTGTTTTAATATATTTCCATCTTCTCTTTTTAGGGTTGAACCAGTACTGGCCAGAATTAAAGATGACAGAAAGCGAATTATCCTTCCATCTATTGACAACATCAAGCACAAAACGTTTGAGGTCCAACGTTATGAAAACTGTGCCCATGGTTACACCTGGGAGCTCTGGTGCATGTACATTAGCCCTCCCAAAGAATGGTGGGATAGAGCAGACCCTACGTTGCCAATCAGGTCAGTTATCCTTCTGGTTGCATTTAGAAAATTTCTCTTTCAGACCTATGATGAATAAATTAAACATGGTGGATGAATGCAAGGCAAAAAAAGACATTGGGGCTGGATTTTTGTCTTCAACACCTGGGTGGGTAAACTGAGGGAGCATATCGTCTGCTCTTTATAGAACTTGCATGATTTTCATTCCATTGGAAGGCATGTTCTATAAAGGGCAGTTGATGCAGATGAAAATCTAGCCCATTAACTTCTATTGACTCTCAGCTCCTTCCTCTAACTGTTTTTAAAAAAACTGTAGATAAGGAACTAGTACTGAAAAAAATGATGGGAACTCAAAGTAGAAAAAACAACAGATCCTGTTGGCATAAATGATAGAATGCCAAGGGAATTCAGAGATGAAATACTGGAGGCTTTGACTACAATCTTTCAAACGATCTTAGATATGGAAGCTTTGCCGGAAGGCTGGAGGGTTGCCAAAGTAGCACCTCTGTTCAAAGGGAGAACGAGAAAAACCAAGAATCATAGATTAGTCAGTCTAGCAACAGTAATAAGTACATTTCTAGAGGTTATAATATTAATACTCAAAGAGGCATAACCTTAATACTCAATTAGAAAAACATGAGTTAATTAAGGACAATCAATATGGATTTGTAAAAGGCAAATTGTGTTTGACAAATTTAACGCAGTTCATTGAGGCAATAACCGAGTGTCTGGAATAAAGCAATAAAGGAAATGCAGTGGCTATTGTGTGTGTGCATCTTCAAAAGGCATTTGGTGAGGTGAAACATAGGAGGCTTGAAAATAAAATAAGGCAGTATTAAAGGGAAAGTAGTCACATGGATAAGAAATTGTCTATAAAACAGAAAAAGAGTAATGAGTGATTCACAGGAGTTTTTTGGACTGAAGAGAGTAGATTTGAACTTTTACCATTGGGTGGAAAACTAATGGGAGTGCATTGGCTGCCCATTGCACACCCCGCCCAATTCATCTTTCCACTTCCTTTCCAAAGCTCAGCAGATCGATCATCAGCTGAAGAAGAGAGATAGGTTAATATTTTGGGGTTTTACTCTTCAATCAGAGTGTTTTTGAATTCTTAAAAAGCTTCATAACAATGTCTGGTTTGTTAATGTTCAAGAAGAATGACTTCTAGATCAAATGCAGTCAAATACATCACAACTACATTTTTTATTGATTTCACGAATGTGCTTGGGCAGATAGGCATTTGAGGTGTATAGATGAATACTGTGGAGGAAAGACTTCAGGCATGTAGGTCACAGTAAATAAGTGAACTGAAGGAGTGCTCCAGACAGAACATCCTAACAATAATTGACCTGCCTGAATGATTGGAAAGTCAGAGGCAATCAGTGTTGTTCCAGGCCTATAATCTGACAAATGCTTGGCTCGCGGAGGCCAGAGAATTTGAAAGCCAGCAAGTCATTTGTCAATGGAACCTGGTTGTGATAATCCACGACTGGTAGACTAATTTAAACTCCTGAGATTTCGAGTCTGGCGACATATTTTATAAGTTCAATTCCTCATAGTCTTGTAAAGTAGCAAGATTTATTTATTTTTGGTCTTGTTTTCCAACATGTTAGTGGAAGTTGCAAAGTTGAGGTGAGTGTCTTCTCGTATGTATATAAATGAATAAAGTGGCAATTTATACACTCGGCAGCATGGCTGATAGGACACCGATTAAAGATTTTGAAGTAGTATTTCGACAGAAGGGTCACTGTTGCAAAATTTCATCTATGCAGTTGAGAAATGATTACTAATACTTTGGACAGGTTATAAGATAAGAAAGAATTTGCTCTCGGATAGGGAGTCAATTATTGTCTTCACTCGATTTTTATTCTTCTTGGAATGAAAATCAGGCGGATTCTATAAAGGACGGGCTTTCCACCCCACCAGATAACCGCCCAGGCGGAGAAGATGAAAATCTACCCCATAGCATCTTTTATATCCTCAGGGCTTCCCAGAGTATTTCATAGCCTATGAATTATCCTGAAGTGGCATCATTTTTGTTCTGTCGGGAAACACAGCTGCCGGTTTGTGCATAGCAAAGTCCCACAAATAGCAATAAGATAAATGACCAGTTAATCTGTTTTTGGTAGTGTTGGTCGAGGAAGGAATGTTGGCCAGGACACCAGGAGAGCTCCCTTATATACAGGGCATAAGAGGCACACTTAGGGGGGAGTTTTAACCCCCAAGGACGGGTGGGTTGGGGGTGGGTGGGAGGTAAAAATTTTAAATTTCTCAAACCTGAAATTAGTGGGTTGCCCGCGCGATCGTAGCAGGCAACACACTAATTGGATCCACTTACCTGCTCCTCCGGGTTCCCCGCTGCTGATCTGCGCGTCGGGCGGGCTGCGCATGCGCAGTAAGATCTGTCAGCTGGAGGCGCTCTATTTAAAGGGGCAGTCCTCCACTGACAGATGCTGCAACAAACAGCAAAAATTACAGCATGGAGCAGGCCAGGGGGAAGGCTGCTCCCAGTTTAATGATGCCTCACCCCAGGTATCATTAGATGGGGTGAGGAGGAGGGGGAGGACAGAGATCTTCCACCCGGCGGGCGGGAGGAAGCGGCCTGCCTCTGCCACCAAGAAGGCCTGGCTCGAGGTGGCAGAGGAGGTCACCAGCGCCACCAACATATCGCCCACCTGCATACAGTGCAGGAGGCGCTCCAATGACCTCAGTAGGTCAGC
Source organism: Heptranchias perlo (assembly GCF_035084215.1). Taxonomy (NCBI): domain Eukaryota; kingdom Metazoa; phylum Chordata; class Chondrichthyes; order Hexanchiformes; family Hexanchidae; genus Heptranchias; species Heptranchias perlo. Next base: position 17,622,171 of record NC_090352.1, on the reverse strand, counting down.
CACAGTGAGAACACGTAGTCTTTCCCCTACACTCCGTCTGCCTCAACACTGCCCCCACCCCACATCTCCTTCGGCACTGCCAACACCACTCTGTCACATCACCCCTCACACCCACTCAAACCTCATCCTCATCTTACCTGCACCTACTCACCTCGCCAGTACTCACCCCGCCACTACCACGCAACCCAATCCTCATACAATCTCATGGCTCTATCCCATACTCACCCTCTCATGCATCTCTCTCACGACCAGCCTCACTCAACCTGCCACCACCTGTGCTGCAGCCACAGGGCATGCATCACATATGTGCAGTAGGCAGCGTAAGGCAAACGTGTCGTGAGCATGAAGGGGATGCACAAGGGTGTTTGAGGGTTTGTCATGGTTCTTACTTCTATTGAATTAAAGAATAACTCACATCACACATTATATTGGCACCACTACTGCCACGTCTTCGCCAATCCTGTCCGGTTTGTGCAATAATGCCCTCTCCTGAGGATCACTATGAGGACCCACCACTGATGCCACCCATTGTGTCACTGCAGAGTGGGTGTAGGTGTATTTGCAGGGCTCTTCTGCGCAGACGACTGAGAGACATCAGGGATGTCCCCGGTTGCAGCCTGGAAGGCTGTGGAGCAGAAGTTCGGGAGGGCAGTGGTGACTTTGACAGCGACAGGTAGGAAGATGGTGCACGGGCCAGCCAGGAGCAGTTCGGCATGAAAGAGGCTGCAGATGTTCACGGCTACATGTCGACTGACTCTGAGCCTCCGTGTGCACTGCTGCTCAGAGAGGTCCAGGAGGCTGAGCCTCGGTCTGTGGAACGTGTGGCGAGGGTAGTGCCCTCTGCGACGCATCTCTCTCTGTGGTAGCCCTCCCTCCTGCTGTACAGGTGGATGTGTCACAGCACTCTTTTGTGGAGCTCCACGTGTCAGAGGTGGACGGCGTGGATGGCGAGGCTGGTGATGCTGGTGATGCTGTTTGCCCTCCGAGGAGGTCATGACTGCAGCTACGGCGGTCCCCATCCGCAAGATGTACATCTGAGGGGGTCCGCAAGGTAGGTACATGTCTCCGGACCCCGGGGTAAGTGTGCAGGTTGTTGACTTCGACCATCAGGAGGAGGGTGGTGGAGGCCAAACTTTGTCCCAAGTGACAGAGCGGCCTCCTGCAATGGCTGAGGGTCTCCCCCCGCACCTGTCAAATGGACCTTTGCAGCTGCCACAGGCTGACAGCTTCAACACGTCCATTTCAACTGGGACTGTTTCCCCCAGTGTGGGAAACAGTCCCATGTTTATCCAAAATCACACACAGTCCCTAAATCAGGTCAGTTAATGACCTGAACAAGCAAAGTAAATACTCTCAAGTGGCATCCCGCTGGCTTTAATTGCCTGCAGGATTCCCACCAGTGGGGGCTGCGCATGCCGGCGCGTCATCGGGGAACCCAGAAGTGGGCGGGATCGAGGCGCGATCCGGTCCCGCACCTGGATTTCGGGATTTTCGGGGCCCCCCCCGCCGAGAACGCACCCGGTAGCGGGTGCTAAAATCGAGCCCATGGAGTCCGGGTTTCCCAGACCACGGGAATCCTGGCAGGACAAAGGAGGAAAGAAGGGCCGGATCCATGAGGTAAGTGCATTTACGGCACTGCTTGTGGTCCAGGAGGAGGAGGAATGCTTTCCCCGGCCCCCCCCACGCTAACCTCTCTACACACCCCGCGATCGGACCCCGTGGTGTCTGACTCCCCCTCTCCCCTCGCGATCTCCGACTGCTCACCAGCCCGCTGCGATCTCCGACTGCTCACCACCCCCCCCACAATCTCCGACTCCCCCCCCCACCACGATGTCTGACTTCCCCCACCCCACCAGGGTCGGCCCTCCGGATCCAAACCCCAAAGACGCCGATCTCTCCTTGGCTGCTTTCCCGCCAGACAGGCAGCCAGCCTGACAATCTGACTGGCTGTCAGGAGCGAAACCTGTTGAAGAAATTTAAGTGATGGCCTACCGTCAAAATCACATGAAGATGTAATGTAAACTGGACCAGATATAAGGGCCTCGATCTTAACACCCTCTCCCCACAGCCACCACACCACCCCCCACCCCCCCACCGGCCCCAACGGCCTGGAAAGGGTCGGGCGAGGGGTTAAAATTTTAAAAAAATCGAGATCCCACCTCCAAGCCACTGTGTTCGCGGCTGCCATAATATTCACGGCGGTGATTCAGGCACTGGACGAGGGTCCCACTAAAAGCAGGTGAGGGCCGACTTAAGATTCAATGGTTATGGCCCGATGATGTTAAGATCAGCAGGGCCTCTATGTCCCCAACCTTGCCGTGTTCATCGCCCACTACCGGGCTCCCTTCCCATGCCCCCCCCTGTAAAAATTGAGGCCAAGGTCCTTGAATGTCACATGGTGGTTTGTTGCTGACTATTCATGGAGTCTCTCTGGCCTATCTCTCTCTGATGGCTTCAAACAGATTACGTAATAATCTCTTGCACTGTAAAAAGCATTCGTTGTTGTGGTGATGTGCAAGGGCTCACAGCTCCTAGTGGTGTCTTTAATCTTATACAAGAACCAAACTTGAAAACATTAACTGTGTAAATGAAAAAGTCAATGAAATTTCTCCGTGATTAATTCACAACCAAAAAATGAAGGATTAGGCATTATTGAGACTCTTCAAACATCAGACAGGGAGAAATGGGGAATTCTCCTTTTCACCCAGTTACCAGTTCAATGAATGTTTTCCTTTTGAAACTATAACATGATTCCGTTCCAAAATTATACTAAATGAGAAACTTTAAACAATGACAACTTCAGAAAGGATAATTAGATCTGAGTTACTGAAGAGGTATTGAAATATTTCAGGTCTACACGAGTTTGTGGACCACAGCTTTTAAACCAGAACTAATAGAGGTCTTTAAAATTATGAAGGGGTTTGACAGGGTAGACATGGGGAAGATGTTTCCATTTGTGGGGCGGTGGATGGGGTGGGTGGCGGTGGCCATAAATATAAGATAGTCACGAATAAATCCAGTAAGGAATCCAGTAAGGAATTCAGGAGAAACTTCTTTACCCAGAGAGTGGTTAGAATGTGGAACTCGCTACCACAAGGAGTAGTTGAGGCGACTAGCATGGATGCATTTAAGGGGAAGATAGATAAGTAAATGAGGGAGAAAGGAATGGAAGGTTATGCTGATAGTGTTAGATGAAGTAGTGTGGGAGGAGACATGTGTGGAGCATAAACATCGGCGTGGACCTGTTGGGCTGAATGGCCTGTTTCTGTGCTGTACATTCTGTGTAATTCTATGTAACTGTGAGTGTAAAATCTGGCCAAAACTTGCATTCACCCTACTTCCACGTAAAACTTAGAAGAAATTAAAACATTCTGGTGCTTGGCAGTGCGTGTGAGGGACCCTCGATTCTTGTATAATAGATTTTCCTTTAGTTTGTTACACTACGATGTAACTGACAATTCTGGAGGACATCGCGGAAAGTTTCTAAGTACGTGTGGATGTTTTGATGAGTAGCAGTTGGTTAGGTTACAGAACACACTAATTAGATAAATGGTGTTACAGGAGCTATGTTGCTTCACATGAAAGTGTTGCAAGACTAATGTACACTGTGATCTTGGCAAGTGATTGTTGTCTCACCAACTCGTGTATATGCTGTAATAAATTTCAAGTACATGAAAAGTGTCCAAATAACTGCAGCCAATGAAAATTCCCTTAATGTGGCCTTTCTTGTGAAGTCAGTGTAGATTATTGCTGAAACAAATCCAACCTCAGCACAATGCTGCAGGGTCTGGGCACTGATGTACAATGGGAATGAGTGGGCGGGTGCTATTGCCCAAGATGACTGTGACAGGCCAGTGGAGAATGTAAAAAGTGAAGAGTGTGGGAGTTTGGCTTCAGCGAGAGTTCAGCCTTGAGGTACCTTTGGAAAGGAATTATTTTCCCCTAAAGTTAAATACTTGTGTCAAGTAAGAAAAGATTGATTCTTGTGAGAGTTTGGTGCTAGTGGGAGTTCAGGCTCTATACTTTCTAAAATTCAACACAAAGATTTGGCAGTGAAGGGAATCTTTATATTGTGCATGGAGTGTGTTATGTGGACCTCGTGGATTCTCAGTGTTTCTAGGACAGCAAGGGCGTGACTTTAACCCGGAGCTGGGAACAGAGCAGGTGGGTAGATTTTCGCATGGCAAATCCAGAATTGAAGTGAGCACCATGGAATCTGCGATCGCAACTTGATCGAAGCCAATTATTTTTTGCTTTCGGGTTTGGGGTCTCCAATCTGCACAGCGGGCATAAAGCACACTTGCATGACATGATCTGAAGTCCACTATTTAAAGGGCCAATTTAAAAATGGATTTTGGAGGAAAAGCACCAATAGATTCAAAGAGAGCAAGGGCGGCTCCCAGGTTCATGGATGCTTCACTTGAAGTACTGCTGGGTACAATGAGAAGCAGGAGGGACACAATTTACCTAAAAGATGGGAGGAAGAAACCTGGTTCTGCTACCAAGATGGCGTGGCTAAAGGTGGCTGAAGAGATGAGCAGGAGCACGGTGCCCAACTCTTGGCTGCAGTGCAGGAAGCGATTTATTGAACTAACGAGGTCAGGAGAAGTGAGTACAGTTGCTGCTTCACCTACATCCTGTGGTGTACAACACCCCCCCCCCCCTCACCCTGTCTTGCCAAGCCTATTCCATCACATCACTCCTCACACCCACTTAGGTCTCAGTAGCAATCATTCTTCACTTTCTATGCACTTCCTCACCTCCCCATGTATCCATTCACCACTGCTACTCACCCCAGTCCTTATGCAATGTGATTCATCTCTCACCATAGTCACCCTCACTCAAAGCACTGCATCCATCGGGTGAACACGTGACCTGCAGTCACTCATAGGTCTGTTCTTTCGTCCCTTGTAGGAGAAGAGAGTGCAAAATGCAAGGGAGAGGATGAGGACTGGAGGTGGCCCTCCACAAATAGTCCAGCTGACAGATGCAGAGGAGGAGGTTTTGGAGATAAGCAGAACATCTGCATCCCTATCCATCAGAGATGGAGAGACTGGGAACCCGCAGATGCCTGGTGACAGAATTTAAACACACATGATGACTTTGTTTCATCAATGACTGAACTGTGCGAAACCTGAATATCATGATTGGCAAGATTGTTACTTTGCCATGACTAATTCATTGTGCTTTTTGTTATCTTCCAGGGCCTTCACACGTAGAAGAAGAATTTCCGGAGATGGATGACAGCGATTCCTCATTCCTTCTGAGGGTGCACCATCACAGGACATACAGCCAAGCACAAGCGCAGATACTGGCACTTTGGTGGGTCCTGTTAGCCAGTTAGTTGGGTTGTCACCTGGTGATTCGGAACACACAAGTGAGCACGAGCAGACACTGGTGGCAGGGGCAGCTATGGAGGGCGCACTCCTCTCCAAGCTCCGTTCAGCTGGACGCAGGTGCTAAACCCTGGGGGCCACCATTGAAAATGAGAATGATTGAGGTACAGCTGCACCTTTGTAAGGTACTGGAAAACGTGCCATCCACAATAGCAGAGAGGATGGAGAAGTCCAACTCCAACATGAGTGAATTGTTGTCCCAGATAATTGCAAGAATATCTGCCATGAAGAGAGTGGCCACCACCGTAGAGCTTCAAGCATGGCTCTCAAATGAGTCTATGCAGGCCATGACCACAGCTGTGCAGGAGATATCTGCCACCTTCAACAAGAAGATGGATACCTTATCCGTGGCCTCACAACGTGTCACGGATACGCATCAAGCTGCTGTCCAGCAGAGTGGTGGGAGTGATGTGGCGCTGGCCAAGGAGAGGGATAATGACAACAGGGGACATGGAAGTGGGAACTCCACTCAAAGTGCTCCCATGTCTCACCCGTTGCACCCCCCCCCCACCTCAACCAGCACCCGAAACGGTGCAGGTGCGGCATTCCTTGATGGGGCCCTCAGTTTGTCTCCTGTTTAGAAGAGGTCTGGAAAGTTGGACTACCGCAGTATAAAAGCATCACGATCGCTGCCAGGGAATCTGATGCACACCTGCATAAATTGTTTCTTATGGTTGCACACCAGCTGTGCATCGATGGGGTGATAGCCCTTTCAGTTTATGAAGACTCCTGGTTTATGTGGTGGTCCTCGGATTGTCACGTGTGTGCAATCGATTGCGTCCTGCACCTTTCTGATGTTTCAGAATGTGGCCAATTGCTCCTTGAGCAGAGATCTGCTGTTCCAGAGACTCAAATTCCCCCCCCCCCAAGTGGGAAGCCAGCCAGAGAGGCGAAACCGACTGCCCGCTCGTTTTGGTTATTGCCTTCGCAGGGGAAGTTCACGTAATCGGACGCCCTGGCAAGCAACCCAATCGTCACATGCCTTATACACTCATGTACAGATGACTGACACACCCTGGAGATGTCACTGATGGCGCCCTGGAAGGATCCAGAGGCAAAGAAATCGAGGGCAGTGGTTACTTTCACTGGGACGGGCACCAGGTCCAGCAGGGAGTAGCTCTTTCTCATGGAATTTGCAGATGTCTGGAACCACCTACCGACTCAATCTGTGCCTGCATAAGCACTGCTTCTCAGAGAGGTCCAAGAAGCTCAGCCTCTGCCAGTATACCCTCTCACGTGGCTAGTGCCTCTTGCGACCTCAGCCCCTCTGTTGCTCCCCTCTCTGCTGCTCTCCACTCAGCTCTTCTCTCTGCTATTCTCCAGATCTCTGTTGTGTGCCTCTCTCTTGTGCACCTGCAGATCCGAACACAGCACAACGTGGCTGCCGTGGATGGTCATTTTCCTCCTCCTCAGATGTCCTCTTGAATACATCCATTGCGCTTCCCTATCCTGATCGTGACAGTTTGAAAGGCTCCAAAGTTTTGCTAAAGCTGTATCAACACAGCAACTCTCAGTCTCAACACAACTCTCAGCCAAGCATTTGCCGGAGAGAACTGAGAGACCAAGCTGCAATAACTGACCTTTTATTCAGATGGGGCAATCACAGGTTTAAAAACCCAAATGAACAACAGCTGAATCTCACCTCTGTTTCACTGGCAAGATTCAGAAGCCCTGGGAAACCTGTGCTGGAGATTTTAAATTTGAAATTGTTTCAGAATCAATTAAAAAATACCTACCTCAACTATCTCAACTAGGTAAATTGCCCCACTAACGACCCGGCTGCTGGCAGTAATTGGGGATGCGACATAGGCGATTCAGCTGCATATCCAAATGCGCCCACGTTAAACCTGGAAATGGGTGTGTTGGAGCCAGGTTACGGTCGCGATCGCAAAATCGAAAATTTTGACCTCCCACCAACTCCAACCCACCTGTTCTTGGGGATTAAAATTCCCCCCCCATGTGTCAGAAAATTGAGTCTCTGGAACAGCAGATCTCTGCTCAAGCAGCAAATGGCCACATTCTGAAACATCAGAAAGGTGGAGGGTTTCCAGATCGTAATCTCTAGAACATGATCACCCAAGAGGCAGTACGAGATAGCTCAGGACACAGGGATCATGTAAAAAGAGAGAAGTGAGTGACCAACTACAGGGGCAGCAGAGGAAACAGTCCTCTCAAATGCAGGATTACTGGAACTGTCCCAACAGATACTTTGTGTTGATCAAGTATGAGGTGGACTGTGACAGCGATTCAGAGAAGGGTGGCCTGAGTAACATTGTGGCACCACGGACCAAGGGACTATTCAAGGTGGCGGGGGGGGTGGTGGCATAGACCGATAGACTACAAGAATAGGAAAGAGGTAGTAGCGTGAGATTCTATAGTCAGGAGAATAGAGAAACCTTCTGTGTAATCATGACTGGGAGTCCCAAATGGGACGTTGCCTCGCTAGTGCTAGAGTGAAGGAGGTCATGGAACGGGTGAAAAAACTTCTGGAAAGGGAGAGAGAATAGCTAAAAGTATTAAGTTAATAGAAGTGCGTTTGAGGTCTTACACAGGGAGTTTAAAGATCTAGACCCTGCTGTGCACGGCCTCCAGCCTCGCCATCACCAATGCTATGTGTCCTCCCTTTGCCAATAATATCGATGGCAGCATCCTCCATTGGGTTGAGAGTTTGCAGTATAGCTACACCTCCCCTCCCACTCTTCCCGCCCACTACCCCCACCCTGGTTCTTGCAGTCTCCCTTCTGTTGTGTCTAGGTCTTGGGTACAAGGAACACAATCCTGAAATTTGCTGATGACACAAAAGTAGAAGGTTTAGCAAGCGATTTGTTATCCTGGACATGTGCCATTCTGAAGGCCAGTCTGCCTCACCTCTCTTGGAGTAACAGACTCCAGTCTTACACCAGGTCTCTCTTGAGTCAGAGAAGTCAGAATTCCCAGTGTAGGTAGTCCCGACCCCAGCCCTGCTTGCCTGGTGTCATTGGCCTTATAGGAGCCGATGGGAACTCCCAAAGTTGACGGAGACCTGGCGTGTTTGAGGCCCTGCCTGTTAATAGAACATTTCATCGGACTCTCGTCAGAGTTATGGTAGGAGCCTGACAGTACTCATGAGGAAATTCAGGGCCATTGTCTTTACTTTGAGTTACCCTGCTTTGCCTATCATACAGAAGGTGACAAACTTGTGTTTGTGATGATCTAGTGTCTTCTCCAGGGATGATAAATCAGAGGCTGGGTTAACCCAGTTTGCTTTGGTGCATCTTCTTCAGGCCACAGAAAGAATGCACAGGGTAAACGGGGCTGAGAGCAGGTTACCAGCTGGATAATTTGGGGGTGGAAAGTAAAATTTTAGGTAAGGTGTAGAACTCCCAAAACAATGACTAACCATTTAGATGGAAAACTAAGGTCGCTGTTTTACAATAGAAGTTGTAAGGTTTAGTTGTAAAAAATATCTACAGAATAGGTTAGTGATACATGCTTTGAGAAAGAGTGTTTTGTGAATAGATGTTACCACTGGTATTGTGGATATCCTGAATTTACCACTATAATTAGGTGCAGTTTCCTAAAAATAACCTTGTATGAAAGCCCATTGATCCCACTGTACCAGAGATGCATCCACACCCACTCTGTAAGTGCAATAATTAGAGTGCTGCTGGACTAGTAAAACCAACTTTCATTATGAGGTTCTTGGTTATAATATTACCTCCTGATTTTTTTCATATCACATTTTGTTATATGTCATGCAGCTTGTTTATAATGTGAAAATGCTCAAGTACCAGTCTCCTGAGAACCTTGTTATATTGAGGGTGAAATGAGATCTGTAAAGGTGTGAGGCTTCTTATAGAAACATGCGCATGCTACAAGTATATCAGTAATTCTACCTGTAGATAATTACCGTTTTATACACACACGAGAAAGTGGCGCCTTGTGGTATAAAGCTGTGAAATTAAATCATCACAGTCAAGATTTTGCTCTGTGGATGCAATAGCTCGTCTACTGGCAGAACAAAACACATTGCAGTGGTTTTCATCTTTGGATGCAATCCTATTATTTTATGTAATAAAATGTTTTCACTGGTGGCTAAAGTAGAGGAGGAAAAAGAATTTCACATATATGAAACCGACACCATGAAAACATGTGGTTGGATTAATAGTCAGACACAATTCTTCCACATCAGGTGCAATGTTTAGTATCATTTGCTGCTCCTCTCATCACCCTATTTTTAAACAGTGAAATCAAGAGCAGTATTTTTCCATAATGGATACATTGCACCCGCAGAGGTAGTACAGCATTACCAGCAGTTTCGGGTGTGCAGTGCAAAGTGGACGTTTTTTACATTACAACAGTGACTACACTTCAAAAGTACTTCAGTGATTGTAAAACGCTTTGGGGCGTCATGAGGTCGTGAAAGGCGCTATATAAATGCAAGTTCTTTTTTTTCTTTTGGAAACCAGTTAAATCCACATTACAATATGGCAATGGCATTTGTATCCAATCCAGGCCCTTATTGTTTCTGTTGTGTGAAGTGTTAATATACAGCTGCTTAACGTGTTTGAATGACTATAATTTATCTGCTATTTTAATGGATGCACTATCTCATTTATTTTACATTGGTTAACACCCTTATTAAAAAGGGGTGAAGTAATGTCATATGAATGCATTAACTGTATGCTAAAATCACACACTGCAATATCTGGGCGCTTGCCAGTTTAGTTCCCAGTTTCCTTGAAGTACAGAGGACAGGACACATCAAAGCTCATGGGGTCATACAGTGTAAGAATATTTACATTGATCATCTGTTCTTCATGTCAGCAACTGCACCTCATGCAATTTTCATCAAAAGGAAGGGACACAAACCACCTTCCTGTGCATGTAAGTGTTTATCCCAATTATATTGTAATGTGTGAGAAGCTATTACCAGTTCAAGTGTGGGTGGGGTCAGCAGTTTGATTTACATCCTGTATTCTAGCAGTGAAAAATGGGTGACAGTGAGTGCAGCTAAAATATTTTAAGATAGAACATGATAGAACATTTAGTGCCCCCCACACTAAATCTGTGACTAATAAGATGTACAAGTAGTACAGGCCCGATGACCAGTGTTAAGGCCTGATGACCAGTGTTAGAGCTGTACAGCCCCTTTTATTGTTAGGGCTATGAAATCATCAAAGTTCATTTTCAAGAGACTCTCAGTGCCTGGATTGCTGGCTGTCTCAGTACTGTATGTGAAGATAAGAAAAATCACTTCAGTTCAATGTGTAAGGTTGCACCTAGCTTGAGGTGTCAAATGCTAGACATTAAAGTCTAGAGAAAGTTTTCAAAAGGTTTAAAATGCAAATGGAGTGAAAAAGGATGATGTGCTGAGACTTATTTTACAATGATTTTAATTGTACTTTGGCTTCATGAAATCTTGATAGTGGGATACTGACATATTGATTATAGCCTTTTTTTTGAGGGCTGTAATGTATTTTCCATTGTAACTCTTTATTTTGTGCAGACTGATGGTTTATGTTGCAGGACTATAATTTTCTCTATTCTGAATTTTTTTCATATAAAGTTTATAAATTGTGCTTCCAGGCCACCACAGGTCTGCCTTCAGTTTTTGGGGATAGATTTTGACTTTGTGCGATAGCGTAAAACAGGTGACTTCGATGGAAATAAGAATCGGGGGGGAGAGATGTAAAATGGGCTGCCAATCCGATATTACCTGTACACTTTCACACAAAATCAAGATCTACCCCATTGAGTGTAAACCTTTATAATTAACCTGTGTGGAAAGATGTTTTCCTTGAAGCAAAGTATTTTCCATTACATCTATCTTGAAAAGAATATATATTCAAAAACCATGTATCAAAAAATGAATGCACTGTATAGATGTGCTACTGTCAGTGTTGAAAGGGATGGCATTACATAGACTTTTCTGTCACTATTATTATGTTACAATTAGAGAGGAGTGAGCAACTATGGCGTACACATGCTGGCTTGCTGCCAAATGACCCATGACTGAAAAAGGCAGATGTGGGTCATGTAGTTGGTTTGGTCATTGCAGAATATTTCATAATATCACCCAAAATTCTGCTTAGGCCATAGAAATATTGTGAAACTAGCCCTCTGTCTTTTTATATGATTGCCTCCTTAGATGACTAAAGTGATGGCTTTCTCTGAGGTACTCGCTTCCACTGAGCAGAGTAGCTAACAGTGCCGAGGGATGCAGTCAGGCGATCAGCATTGCTTTGACATGTTGCTAGGCTCCAATCTTGCTGGTTGCCAAGGAGACAGTGTGCTGTATTTAATAGTGTTATTGTACATGCTTTACGGCTATCACGTTGGAAAAGTTAGCTGAGCAAAGTTGTCATGTCAGATCAATATAAAGATGCATAGCAACAGAATATGGAACACTAATTGCACCTGCAGTGAAGCATATTGTTGATACTAAGCTATTTTCCGAGGAATTTTCTTTGGAATTTGTCCTGTATCTTCTTTTAGTTATGTATGCCCCCCATGAATCGCTGCTCTGAAAATATAGGGGTGAACTTCTCGGCCTCCCATCTGGCAGAAACAGGGCGGTAACACACCAAAAATGGTGGGCAATGACTCACCGTCATGTTGCCAACATCGTTGTGGCCGGTGGCAATGTTTCCCCGGGCCTACCGCTGGGAGGCTGGAGCGGCCCCCTGAGTCAAGCCCATTTAAAATGCTAATTAGGGTCGTTTGGACAGAGCTGGGCGGAGCATGCGCTGTGCACGATCCCAACAGAGTCAGGTGGCGGACAGGCCGAAAAGGATCCCAAAGGTGATTTCCCCCTTTATTTTTGTGTGACCGGGAGGAGCGGGAGTTCTCCCCCAGGCTGCACAAACACAACCAGGCCGGCTGCTGCTTCAGCTCTCACCCCCAGCAACCCCGTCCCCCCTCCCCCCTCCTGCAGATCGGGGTTCCCTGCAAGAATTTATCTACCTCCAGCCCGGAGCTGGCAGGCTGGCCCGGGGCTCTTGGTTCACGGCCAAAGCCCACCAGCCCAATGCGAATGAGGCCTTGTCCTCAAAATGGTCTTAACCTTCTGGAGAGACTACCAGCAGGCAAGAGGGCCGGCGCATTCCGCTTTGGGAGAGAATCCACCCCGTAGTATTCACTCACAGCAAAAAGTTGCAGGATGCCTGTAAAACAGCAAGCAAATAACATCTGCGGCCGCCTCAAATTCACAGTTTTCTTCGAAAAGCACAGCCTACCTCCCTCTCACTTCCTCAACAAACTCAGGATCCTCTAAGCCAGGAATATTCTTGGACAAAATTCAGAATTTTGCTATTATTTATTTTATGCTGTTACATATTTTTTCAAAATTATCCTTGCAAGGTCAAAATCCCAAGCCACTGCCTTAAAATACAGTAAAGTCTTGCATGAACCAAAAGGATTTATCATCAGAAGTAATTTTGTTGCCAAGTATTTGAATGCAGTGCCAATGAAGATGAAGAAAGAATGATAAATGTTCACAGCGTAGCCAGATGTCAGGCCAAATTAACAATCTCATATACTAATGCTTTTTATATTGATTTTGGTCCCAGCTTCAGTGTGCAGATGTATTAACCCCCTGAGTACTAAATTGCCCTTCAAAATAAGCATTAGGGGTAACTTTACAAATTTAAACTCCTGGCACAGAGTTTCATCGAAATTCGGGTGCAGAGGTCAGTTGGTCCCACAGGATTTTCCATCCATTCATTTGTAATATTTTTTTTATTCGTTCATGGGATGTGGGCGTCGCAAGCGAGGCCAGCATTTATTGCCCATCCCTAATTGCCCTTGAGAAGGTGGTGGTGAGCCGCCTTCTTGAACCGCTGCAGTCCGCGTGGTGACGGTTCTCCCACTGTGCTGTTAGGAAGGGAGTTCCAAGATTTTGACCCAGCGACGATAAAGGAACGGCGATATATTTCCAAGTCGGGATGGTGTGTGACTTGGAGGGGAATGTACAGGTGGTGTTTTTCCCATGTGCCTGCTGCTCTTGTCCTTCAAGGTGGTAGAGGTCGCGAGTTTGGGAGGTGCTGTCGAAGAAGCCTTGGCGAGTTGCTGCAGTGCATCCTGTGGATGGTACACACTGCAGCCACAGTGCACCGGTGGTGAAGGGAGTGATTGTTTAGGGTGGTGGATGAGATGCCAATTTATCCTATTAAGTGTCTTGCCTGCTATGCCTCTGACATATGAGGGGCGGGGGTAATTTTAACCTAACCCGCCCGGTGGGAAACTGACTTGATTGGGTCAACAATCGGTTGTACACGCTGCCTGATTTTGCTCTCCATTGATTGCAATCCTTTGCCACCAGTCTTGACTTGAAGTTTGTCCTTTTACTATCTAGTTCCCTGTCTGACATAGACTCCTCCAACTTAATGTCGATAAAACTGAAGCTATTTTTTTTAGCTCCTCCCACCACCAACGTGCCTTTGAATCTGACTCCATCAACCTCTCTGACCATTCGCTCAGGCTGAATCAAGGAGTGCGCTGCTCCGCACTCTATTTCTCCCTCATATCCAGTCCACCACCCAGGCTGCATTCTTCCACCTCTGGAATATTGCCTCCATGTACCCCTGCCTCTCATCCATTGCTGCTGTAACCCCAATCATCTCATGTTCTCCTCGCCAACCTAGCCACTTCCATGCTTCAGAAACCAGCTAATCCAGAACTCTGCAGCTTGAGTCCTCTTCTGTATGAAATCCTGTACTTGTGTCACCCTGATCACGTCAAGTTTCTTTGGTTCCCAGACATTTGGTTTCTCAATCCTCTATCACATTTTCAAATCCCTGCAAAGACTTGTTCCACCCTATCTGAGTGATCTTATCCAGCCATATATTTCAGCCCATAATATCCTCTGCTCCTTTGATTTTAACTAAATTTCAACTAAATTTTAACTAAATTTACTAAAGACACAAAAGGCATCTCGGGGTATGGGGAGAGAACGGGAATATGGTATTGAGTTAGAGGATCAGCCATAATCATATTGAATGGCGGAGCAGGCTCGAAGGGCCGAATGGCCTACTCCTGCTCCTATTTTCCATGTTTTTATGTTTCCTTGCTTCCTTTGCTTCAATATCCAAGGCTGATCTCTCATTTGCTATATCCCTTGCTTCTTCCCCAAACCATTTCACCTCATTACCTTTATTCCCATTCCCAAATTTTTTTCTTTTCCTGTTTGATGATCACTTCCCCCCCTTGTTACGTTCGCTGAGAAATGCAATATAAACGTAAGTTGGTGGATTTGCAGATAGTGATATAGAAGGAAGTGCATTGAGGCCTTGTGATGATGCAGTTTGTACTCTATGAATAAAAATATTTTCATCACCCAGCTATAAGGTGCTAAAAACACTGACAAATAAGATCTCCCCTATTAAGGTTGCGATTTTGGATGGAAATCCCACTTGCTCTCGAGAGATATGATAGAAACCAATTACTTCTCCCACTCCCGATGTCTGCCGCAATTTATTCCAAGAATTGGCTCCATCTGAAGAAATTAGACACCTACTGATTCTGGGTAACTTTATAAATTATGGTAATGACTGGGGGAAGCGGTTTCACAGTATCTAGGTAGGACTGCGAATTAAAACAATTATCCTTTGAATTCTGGAATTTGGATTCAAATCCATCTCTGACAAAGATTTCCTTTCCCTCTGACATCTGCTTATGGTTTAATTAAGTTTATTCTGTGCGAATAATATCAATACAGTTATTGGCGGACTTGCCTCTGCAAAACAAATAAACTGATCTCAAATTCCACACCATTTCAAACTTCCCAGTTTTGAGGCTACAAAGAATATGAGAGATGCAATTACCATGTTAACGCAGTCTGTTAGAAGGGAACAGACTATTTTCTTAATATTTTATATACACAGTATTTACATTAAAAATGATGTCGTTAAATTAATAGTTACAAAAGTTTCTTAAAAAATTCAGATTGTGCACTGGATTTTCTAAGCTGGTTTTGCCTTTTTTGGGTGTTTTTGTGTGATTGGGTGTGGGGAGATGTGGGGCAGAATTTTAACAGTGAAAAATGGATGGGGTATGGGTGGGGGCATTTAAAATCGCAACAATATCAGATCCGCCCCTAACCCGCCTCCAACCCTCCCATTTTCGGTTTTCACTGGTGCCGGATGAGGGGCGGGCAACCAACCCACTCCCAGGAGGCGGGTTGGTCACTAAAAACTTTCAAGGAGGCTGTGGGCCTCCATTTTGAAAGGCTTTGCAATTTCAACCCCAGGGGGCCGGGATTCCCAGCCCTTCTCCTTCACGCCACGCGAAAAGAGGCGAGAAGGCCTGAAACTGCAGGTAAGTGCCTTTCTGGTGCAGTTTGTGGGCCCGGAGGAACAGGAGTGCTTCCCCCAGGCCCAACAAGCCTACCAGGAGCGACCTCCCAACGATCGCGATTTCAGATCTCTCCCCAATGATCGTGGACCCCTGTGATGACCCCCGATCCTGACCCCCAACGATTGTGGCCCCCCATGATGACCACCGATTCTCCCACCCAATGATCGCGGACCCCCGCAATGACCCCCAATCCTGACCCCCCCTCCCAACACGGTGATTGACCCCCAATCCCTCCCCCCATGACTGACTCCTCTGATGACTCCCATGCCCAACGGTGCCTCCATGCCCACCGGTGCCCCGTGCCCACCCATGCCCCCCCCCATCCATACAGTCAAAGACTTACCTGAAGACTTACCTTTTTACGTTCTCCCCTTTGCTCTGATCCTGTCCGACTGAGGCCAGCTTGTCAATCAGGTCGGCCTGTCAGAAAGGAAACGGACAAAAAAAAAGATGTCTTTACGTCAAAATCGTAATGTGGTGTGGGAGATGTGGTGGGAAACTGTCCATCTGCCTCCACCATCACCTCCACCGTGGTCATTTTCAAATTAAGTTTTAACGGTAGAATTACGTCTTAGCAACGCTGAGCGTCAGGACCGCCATTGCCTTCTGGCATCCAGGGTTGCTGAAGGAGTGCCAGGTGGATTAAAATTTAAAGGTAACTATAGACTAAATAATTACTCATTGTAAGCTCGGGAAAGCTAGATAAACACATGAGGGAGAAAGGAATAGAAGGTTATGCTGATAGGGTGAGATGAAGAGAGGTGGGAGGAGGCTCGTGTGGAGCATAAACACCGGCTTAGACCAGTTAAGCTGAATGGCCTGTTTCTGTGCTGTACATTCTATGTAATTCTAAGTAAATGAGGATCTCACTTGCTTGAGGTGCTGTCTCATTTGGGTCAGCAAAATGGGCCCCACAAAATTCAGTGCGGTTTCACAACCCGTGCCCTGGCACCAGAAAGATGCATTAAATCCATCTTCATGAGCACAGTGATCGATTGCACTACAGGAACTTGCAAAATACTATATAAAAAAATATTATCCTTTAACTGGCACACTGGCCATGCTACGCTGCGGCAAGCATCACAGCAATCTTCCAGAGGTAGGCAACTGCATGGGAGCCCACCACAATTATTAAACTTAATCTGACCCTGGAAGATCCATCAAGGTCAGGGTCGAGAAATGTGAACAGGGGGTGCAATGCCTAGCCCTGCCGCTGATCCAGTGGAATTCCTGCCAGATGGGGAAATCCAGGCCTAGTGAAGGATGGAGGGCTGATATTATGAGTCTCCAGTGGGAGCATGAAGCCTCGCTCGAAAATGGCACAATCTTTTATAGGCCGGCATGCTTCCCAAGAGTCTAGGGTGCTTTAGCTGGAACTGATGACATGTCAATTCTAGTACATAAATGTACAGGAAGGGATATCACTCCATAGATATGCAGGTGATTTGTAACCACACAAACTTGATCCTTCACATTAATACCCATTATCTAGTATGGTATCTACGATGCTTTATCCTGCAGCCATTCACGGTGCCTGCATTATTTGAAGGTACCAAGAAAATGAATGGATACCTCTTGGGAGACCAGGACTACCCTTTGCATCCCCATGACCCCAATTAGAAACTTCCACATAGCAACAGAGTGCAAGTATAATTAAGCCCATACCACCAGCCGATTACTGTTGACCACAGTATAGTGATGTTAAGACAATGATTCCATTGCTTGGAGCATTCAGGCTGAGTGTTACTGTGCTGTGCAGAAAGATGCAATTCTGAGATTTAGAGTGGGGAGAGGGTAACTTAACCTCTGCCAAAAATACTTGAAGGGCCATGGGCTCCTTATTCTCTCCAGCGGTTACATCTATCAAGACCTAATAGTGCAGGAGTTAACCATACGGATTCTGATACCAAACTGAATTGGCTAGTAAAAATAAATCTATCCTTCCAGGTCTATTATCACTGTACAAGTAAGATAAAACTGGCCATGAATAATTTATTTACACTGCAAAGTTTGTGAGAAAATGTGACAAAAATAATAAACATTTTAAAGAGCTGAAAAAGGGAGGAAAATCCTGCTGACATGAAATGAATGCTTGTACAGCCTCACAGCTGAACTGAAAGCACTTGTACTCATTCTCTCTCTCATTTGATTGCTGTCACCAAAGTCCCTTTTTTCAACATTTACTTAATTCTCACGTATGTTTTGACACCTGAAGATGGACTCAGTTAGTTGCTAATTGAGGATGAAAGTTTTGTGCAGTGTTAGCACATTGTCCCATATTCCAATTTGTTCTGCCTTTGAATGTACTTGGACGTGGAGGATGTTTTAAATATGATTCCAGGATGTGTAATTAATGGCTACTCTGAAACCCTGACACATCTTCCTGTGAAATTAGTAAATGCCTTGATATCAAAAACTAGTTTTCCATCAAGAACTGGTGGATTCCGATCACGATGAGTGAATAATTCATTGTGAATTATGGTGTTGTTTTGATCTGTTAGTTCCCCAATGATCCTCCCCCCCTCCCCGTTAACATTCCTGTTTTCAGGAGGATTTTTCTCAGGTCTGAGGATAACGGAATGAAAATACAGTAGAGATGATTTTATCATTTTGCAAAAATGGATCAGTGATTACATTTAAAGATTTGTTCCTTATCAATTTTCATTGGTTAGTTGACTATTAATTTTCATAACTTCTTGTCCAATTCTGACTAAATACCATTACTTTTATTTGGCTCAGTGGAGACTCCATATGCTTTACAAAGTGAAGTGTCCACACATTTTATATCTGTAACATCACTTATTTTTGTTGATTTGTTCCCAGGATTCACATAATATATATTGATAATCTAACATTCACCAATTGTGTGTGAGATTTAATATCGTGTAAGTCCAATAAGATACAGCTTTTTGACTATGCTACAGGTATCCATTGGGCCAATCCAAAATTTCAACCAACAGGAGGAATGACTCTTTAAAGAACGAAAAAACCTCGGACTCTCTCTGCCCTTCTTACTCCTTTCACCCATGGAAATATGTCCATTGTGATTTCCTGCACATAGCTGGGGATCCTTTCTCTGGAAAAGTGAAGACTAAGAGGAGAACTGATAGAGGTGCATAAAATTATGAAGGAGTGTGATAGGGTGGATATGAAACTGGTTCCACTTGTGGGTGAGTCTGGGGTGGGGGGGGGGCATAAATATACGAATTTAGGAGGGAATTGTTTGCACAGAGTGTGACGAGAATGTTGAACTTGCTGCTACATGGAGTGGTTGAAGCAGATAGCATTGATGCATAAGAACATAAGAACATAAGAAATAGGAGCAGGAGTAGGCCAATCGGCCCCTCGAGCCTGCTCCGCCATTCAATAAGATCATGGCTGATCTGATCCTAACCTCAAATCTAAATTCATGTCCAATTTCCTGCCCGCTCCCCGTAACCCCTAATTCCCTTTACTTCTAGGAAACTGTCGATTTCTGTTTTAAATTTATTTAATGATGTAGCTTCCACAGCTTCCTGGGGCAGCAAATTCCACAGGCCTACTACCCTCTGAGTGAAGAAGTTTCTCCTCATCTCAGTTTTGAAAGAGCAGCCCCTTATTCTAAGATTATGCCCCCTAGTTCTAGTTTCACCCATCCTTGGGAACATCCTTACCGCATCCACCCGATCAAGCCCCTTCACAATCTTATATGTTTCAATAAGATCGCCTCTCATTCCTCTGAACTGCAATGAGTAGAGTCCCAATCTACTCAACCTCTCCTCATATGTCCGCCCCCTCATCCCCGGGATTAACCGAGTGAACCTTCTTTGTACTGCCTCGAGAGCAAGTATGTCTTTTCTTAAGTATGGGCACCAAAACTGTAGAAAAGAGTTTAAGAGGAGAATTGATGCACACATGAGATAGAAAGGAATGGATGGATAGGGGGCTGGGTGGAAGTGTAAAAAACCAGTTGGGCTGAAAGGCCTGTTTCTGTACTGTAGATTCTAGGTAATCCTATGTAATATGAAGTTTGACTTCCTTTCCAATACATGCACAAGAGAAAATTATACTCAAAGCACATTGGATTCCATCACTAGCTTTTACACTGAGTTTACTCCTTCATTAAAATAGTGGACAGAGGAATTTCATAAAACTGTTTTAATGTATTCATTAATATACACAGCACAACTCTAGTAAATTCACACAAAGAAGCTAGCATGAAGGCAAAAGAACCAGAGTGGAGATGAGGAGAATTTTTGTTTACGCAGTGAGTTGTTATGATCTGGGATGCACAGCTTGAAAGGGTGGTGGAAGTAGATTCAATAACAACTTTCAAAAGGGAATTGGATTTATATTCGAAAAGAAACAATCTGCAGGGCTATGGGGTAAGAGCGGAGGAGTGGGACTAATTGAATGGCAGTTTCAAAGAGCCGGCACAGGCATGATGGGCCGAATGGCCTCCCTCTGCTGTAAGATTCTATGATTCTAAAGTAGTGATTCCTCACAATAGTAGCATGGTAAATTTCCCCAGTAGAACCATTCATTCAGTTTGTGCAATGTCATGGGTCAATGATAGGAGTGAAGAGAGCTTCTTTACTATTACGCCACCTACAGCTTACAGGACAATCCTTTTATACTCTATGTATGATGAAATTTTCACCTTTATTTTTATTAAGATTTTTAACCTTCTTGGCTGAGGACACATCTAATCTCATGCTTCATATTATCCTTAGCTGAGTTAATGCCTCCATTAAAATATTAGCCACAGGAATATAATGCAAATGAATTAATTGTTGGTACAATAATATTGTGCGACATATTCCCTCCAACTAAATATCGGGAAGACCGAAGCCATTGTTTACGGTCCC
Source organism: Heptranchias perlo (assembly GCF_035084215.1). Classification (NCBI taxonomy): domain Eukaryota; kingdom Metazoa; phylum Chordata; class Chondrichthyes; order Hexanchiformes; family Hexanchidae; genus Heptranchias; species Heptranchias perlo. The sequence continues at coordinate 17,601,593 of NC_090352.1, read as the reverse complement.
CGCGACAATCTCCATTCACTGGTCACCGACTCCATCCCTCTCCCTGGCCACTGTCTGAGGCTGAACCAGATCGTTCGCAACCTTGGTGCCCTATTTGACCTTGAGATGAGCTTCCAACAACATATCCGCTCTATCACCAAGACCGCATACTTCCATCTCCATAACACTGTCCATTTCTGCCACTGCCTCAGCTCATCTGCTGCTGAAACCCTCTTCCATGCCTTTGTTACCTCCAGACATGACTATTCCAATGCTCTCCTGGTCGCCCTCCCATCTTCCACCCTCCATAAACTTGAGCTCATCCAAAGCTCTACTGCCCGTATCCTAACTCGCACCAAGCCCCGTTCACCCATCTCCCCTGTGCTCGCTGACCTACATTGGCTCCCGGTCTGGTAACGCCTCGATTTAAAAATTCTCATCCTTGTTTCAAATCCCTCTATGGCCTCGCCCCTCCCTCTCTCTGTAACCTCCTCCAGCTCTACAACCCTGCAAGATCTCTGTGCTCCTCCAAACCTTGACACTTCAGCACCCCTGATTTTAATCGCTCCACCATTGGCGGCCATGCCTTCAGCTGCCTCGGTCCTAAGCTCTGGAATTCCCTCCCTAAACCTCTCCTCCTCTCTCTCCTTCTTTAAGACGCTCCTTAAAACCTATCTCTTTGACCAAGTTTTTAGTCACCTGTCCTAATATCTCTTTATGTGGCTCGGTGTCAAATTTTGTTTAATAACGCTCCTGTGAAGCGCCTTCAGGTGTTTTACTATGTTAAAGGCGCTATATAAATGCAAGTTGTTGTTGTGGACATAATTTTCAGCTGTTGAGTGCTACCTTTCAATTTTCTGTGCCAAGTAGCTGACAGAAGACCAAAATTCATAATAAAAATATTACTTCACATTCATAATTGTATAGATTCCAACGTCAATATTATCAGATTCTGAGAACAGGCTCCTGAACTATTTGATGACTATCATTAAAGACACTGGGGATAATTTTCACTTCGGCATTCTATTGTGTTTGCAGATCTGCCACCCATTATGCACTCGGCCTGATTTTTCTTTCTATAATACCTTTTAAAAGGGAACTCGATTAATATTTTAAAAGGGTGACACTAAATTGGGTAGGGGGAGTGATGTCAAATGATAGGAAATAGGAAAATGACAGGTAAATCAATTAAAAAGTGAGCTGGATTCGCAGGGAAGATGGGCTGTTGAGTGACGTGTGACATTTAATGTGGACAAATGTATGGGAATGAGACAAGGAAAGAGAAATAAATAGTGGGAATCTAAGCAAACTAAGTAGACTACAGGGCAAAACACAGGACAGGGATCTGAGAATATCGGTGGTTAGCTTGCTGAAATCAACAGTGCAGTGTGCAGCAGCAGTAAGGAAAGCTAACTGGATGTTGGGACGTATGGCCAGAGGAAGAAAGCACAAATTTCAGGAGGTGATATTGGGGGGTAAAATTCAACTCCGGCGGGGGCGCAAAGCGACGATATCGGATCGGCTGCCCATTATATGCCCCTTCCAATTTTTCTTTCTATTGGCTTCAATAGAAGGGGAAACCGGACAAGGTGTGTACCCTTTGCGCCCCCTCCAAAGTTGAACTTTAGCCCAATGAGTCTGTACAAGGCAGTGGTACAACCGCAGCTGGTGTGTTCAATTCTGGTCGCCATATTGTAGAAGGATATCCAGGAATTGGAGGTAGTGCAGAAAAGGTTGGACGTAGAAGAGGCAGCCCAGGTAAATGAGGGAGCAAACTACTGTGTTGGTGAACAAACCGATTCCAGGAGGAATCGGAATGGTGGCAGTCAAGCGAATTTCTCTCTCCTAGTTTATGAAGTTGCCCCACAAGTTATAAAAAGAGTAGTTTCACAGTCCAGTGGTGCATTTGATTGCTCAGAACTGAAATTCTGGCTCTAGGACAGAACCAGGACAGGTGCCAATGAATCAAATATCAGGACATGGTCACTTCAGGTGCTTTTGCCACCTGAGGCACATCATTTGACATGTGGCAGCAAATCTCCTCACTGATTCTGAAATGACCCTAAGAATAAAGCAAAAAAAAAGGCTTCAATTGATTTAGTGCCTTCTCATCGCTTTGAGAAATGCCTCAAAGCCTCATATATGATGGATTACTTTGAAATGCAGTGACTTTTGTTAGAAACGTGATAGTTATTTTACACACTGCATGATCCCACAATCAGCAATGAGATGAATGACCAACTAATCTGTTTTCGGTGGAGTTGGTGAGGGACACTGTAACAACTCCCTGCTCTTCTTCAAATAGCACCATGGGATCATAATGCACATCTTAGTCACAAGAACAGCGAGATGAGATCTAGGTTTAACATTCACTTGAAGGAGCGAACCTTTAACAATGTAACACTTCCACACTACTGCTGAAATGGTGGTGGAAGCAGATTCAACAGTAACTTTCAAAAGGAAAAATAGTTAGGGCTATGGGGAAAAAGCAGGGGAGTGGGACAATTGCTTGTTCAAAGAGCAGGATGAGCCTCCTTCTGTGCTGTATGATTCTATGATTCTATTTTATTTGGTCCTGGGGAATGATGGGGACAGGAACGGATGGCAGGAAAATTCCTCGGGAACCCATGCCCCATCTCCCTAACAGCATTTGCATGCAGTGGGCAGAGAAGGGATACCCAGCAGCAGTTCTGATGGGGAGAGGGAAATTAAAGTCGGGATGCATAGACAGCCTCCCTGCCCAATTTTTCCCCATTTTAATGCGCTATCCCACCGGATCTCAGGTGGACAATCAAACATCTCGTATTATTCTAGGCTAACCATAACCAGGATTAGATTGGGAAAATGACAGGTCCTGGTACTGAAGACTCCCAAAAAGAATCTCATGAGAGAGGCTAAGTTCAGCTTAATTATTGATCCACTACCTCCAGATCATTTGGGTTTCTCAGCTTGGAGGGCCACTCGGGAAACAATGAAGCATTTTTTGAACACACTTTTTCTCCCTCACTCTGAATCAGAAAGTTGTGAGCTCAAGCCCCACTCTAAGACTTCAGCACATATCCTAGGCTGGCATTTCAGTGCCGTACCGATGGAGTGCTGCTTTGTTAAAGGGGCCATCTCTTTTGGATGAAATAATAAACCAAGTCTGTCCATTCACGTGAACGCAAAAGATCCCATGGCACTATTCAAAGAAGAGCAGGGTGGGACCTTGCTGCTGTGTTTATGGATGGGGGAGACGTTTAGTGTCTCCTATCTTGCTGCTGTAAAATACTAAAGAAAAAGTTGTAAGAAATTAAACCATTCGCAATGTGGAGTGGTATTTACACTGTGGGTAAATGAAAGGAACTTGGATTTCCTGCCATTCAGATCTCTGCAAAGTAGCCACTTGCAGAAATATTCATAGGTTGAGCTGCAGTGTCTATTTCAATGCTTATCATCAGCAATTAACAATCTTTCATCAGCAATGGCATGAGGTGCGATTAATGCAAACTTGCATAATTTGTAAAAAAAAATCATGTAGATTTTCTGGGGAAACAAATTAGTGACTAATAACCCAGAGTCAGAACTGGACTAACTGAATGTAATTGTAATAGCAGAATTGTGTTAGCTGTGGCACAGTTTATCGCACTCTTGTCTCTGAATCTGAAGGTTGTGGGCTCAAGTCCCACTCCAGAGACTTAAGCACATCGTCCAGGCTAACACTCCAGTGCAGTACTGAGGGAGTGCTGCACTGTCTGGAGGTGCTGTTAAGCCAAGGCCCTGTCTGCCTTCTCAGGTGAACATAAAAGATCCCATGGCACTGTTTCGAAGAAGAGCAGAGGAGTTATCCCTAGTGTCCTGGCCAATATTTATCTCTCAACCAACATCATTAAAAACAGATTATCTGTTCATTATCACATTGGTGTTTCTGGGACCTTGCTGTGTGCAAATTGGCTGCTGCGTTTCCCTATATTACAACAGTGACTACACTTCAAAAATACATAATTGGCTGTAAAGCACTTTGAAAGGTCCTGAGATTGTGAAAGGCACTATATAAATGCAAGTCTTTCTTTCTTTTACTTGTAACGAGATTTCACAGTGCCTGCTTTGTTATTTATTGATATATAACAGCCCCTCCCCCTTATGTTCCTGTTTTATAAAGTCTGTCACCTGTTGGGTCTCTCTCGGTGACAGAGGTCCTGTTAAACCTTGAAAGCCCAATGTGCAAGGAGACCTGCTGTCATTTATAGTTTAGTAAATTAAAAAGCTGTATGCAGGAGCCAGCTGTCAACAAATCTAATCAAATTTTAAAATCTATAACTCATGAGAAATTATTGCTGTTTTCAATCAAATTAGGGTTGTCACATTTCTATTATTAAGTGGCATAGATTGGAAAAGACTAGAGTGGAGTCTTTGTTCAAACCAATGAATAAAATTCCCAAGGATATAGATGGTAACAACAGGAATCAACACCAGCATTTTGTTGGATCTAAATCCTGGAGCAAAGTAATGTTTTATTTTGTATAAATGTTTTATATCCTTTCCGTAAGTTCACTTTCACCTACAGCTCATTCAAGCAACATGTCCAGACATTCTTGACAAAAAGTACCTAATTGACTGTTCCAACAACATTGGCTATGCCCATTCCTAACTTCTGGTAGGTGTAGCTCAGTATCTCAACACCTGGTGCTTTTTTATGAATCTCCTCTCTCTTTGTATTTGTGTTCAGCTTTTGAATAGTTTGTCAGACAATGGCCCTAGAATTTCCTCAGAATTGTTCCCGCTCAGCCAACGTAACTTTGCCAGAAGTGTGGCGGAAACCCCATTTATACACATAAACAAGGTTCCACCACACTTATGGTGAAGTTACAGTGGTGGAGCGGGAGCAGCTCTGAGGAAATTCCGGGCCAGTATTTAAATATGGTCAGTTCTACAATCTGTGAAGCCTCCCAATAGGCCAAGCAGCCACCACAATGGCACATGTGGTGGAAACAATTACAAGAGCATCTCATGGCCCAGCACAAGGAAGCAGAGGGTCATCTCGGTCACAAGAGGCTCCCACTGCAGCCAGCCACCTCACCACTCTTGCCGGCTAGAACATAAGAAATAGGAGCAGGAGTAGGCCATACGACCCCTCGAGCCTACTCCACCATTCAGTGGCTGATCTTCTACCTCACCTCCACTTTCCCGCCCTATCCACAGATCCCTTGATTCCCTTAGTATCCAAAAATCTATCGATCTCAGTCTTGAATATAGTCAACGACTGAGTATCCACATCCCTCTGGGGTAGAGAATTCCAAAGATTCACAGCCCTCTGAGTGAAGAAATTTTTCCTCATCTCGCTAAATGGCCGACCTTTTATCTTGAGATTATGACCGCTAGTTCTAGACTCCCCAGCCATGGTAAACAGCCTCTCAGCATCTACCCTGTCAAGCTCTCTAAGAGTTTTATACATTTCAATGAGATCACCTCTCATTCTTCTAAACTGCAGAGAACATAGGCCCATTTTACTCAATCTCTCCTCAAAGGACAACCCTCTCATCCCAGGAATCAATATAGTGAACCTTCGTTGCAGCCCCTCTAAGGCAAGTAGATCCTTCCTTAGGTAAGGAGACCAAAACTGTACCCAGTACTCCAGGTGTGGTCTCACCAAAGCCCTGTTCAATTGCAGTAAGACCTCCTTACTCTTATACTCCAACCCCCTTGCAATAAAGGCTAACATATCATTTGCCTTCCTAATTACTTGCTGTACCTGCATGTTAACTTTCTGTGATTCATGTATAAGGATAACTAAATCCCTCTGACTACCAACATTTCTTAGTCTCTCACCTTTTTAAAAACTATTCTTCTTTTCTATTCTTCCTACCAAAGTGGATAATTTCACATTTCCCCACATTATATTCCATCTGCCAACTTCTTGCCCATTCATTTAACCTATCTATATCCCTTTGTAGCCTCTTTGCATTTTCCTTACAGCTTACTTTCCCACCTAGCTTTGTATTGTCAGCAAACTTGGATACATTACAATCAGACCCCTCATCTAAGTCATTGAAATGATTTGTAAACAGCTGAGGCCCAAGCACTGATCCTTGCGGCAACCCACTAGTTACAACCTACCAAACTGAAAATGACCCATTTATTCCTACTCTCTGTTTTTTGTCTGTTAACCAATCCTCAATCCATGCTAATATATTTCCCCTAATCCCATGAGCCCTAATCTTGTATAACAACCTCTTGTAGCACCTTATCGAATACCTTTTGAAAATCCAAATATACTACATCTACTAGTTCCCCCTTATCTACCCTGCTCATTACACCTTCAAAAAAGTCCAATAGATTTGTCAAACACAATGTCCCTTTCATAAAACCGTGTTGACTCTGCCTAATCATATTATGATTTTCTAAGTGCTCTGTTATTATGTCCTTAATAATAGATTCTAGCATTTTCCCTACTACTGGTGTCAGGCTTCCTGGCCTATAGTTCCCTGTTTTCTATCTCCCTCCTTTCTTGAATAGCAGGGTTACATTTGCTACCCTCCAATCCACGGGGACCATTCTCGAATCTAGGGAATTCACTATCTCTGTGGCCACCTCTTTCAAAACCCTAGGATGTACGCTATCAGGTCCAGGAGATTTGTTGGCTTTTAGTCCCATTAATTTCTCCAGTACTTTTTCTTTACTAATCTTAATTACTTGAAGTTCCTCACTCTCATTAACCCTTGGTTTCCCACTATTTCCGATATATTTTTTGTGTCTTCTACTGTGAAGACAGATACAAAATATTTGTTTAACGTCTCTGCCATTTCCTTATTCCCCATTATAATTTCTCCTGTCTCTGCCTCTAAGGGACCCATGTTTACTTTCGCTCATCTCTTCCATCTTACATTTGATTGAGTTTTTTGAAGGGGTAACCAAGAAGATAGATGAGGGCTGTGCAGTAGATGTGGTCTACATGGACTTTAGCAAAGCCTTTGACAAGGTACCGCATGGTAGGTTGTTACATAAGGTTAAATCTCACGGGATCCAAGGTGAGGTAGCCAATTGGATACAAAATTGGATTGACGACAGAAGACAGAGGGTAGTTGTAGAGGGTTGTTTTTCAAACTGGAGGCCTGTGACCAGCGGTGTGCCTCAGGGATCGGTGCTGGGTCTGCTGTTATTTGTTATTTATATTAATGATTTGGATGAGAATTTAGGAGGCATGGTTAGTAAGTTTGCAGATGACACCAAGATTGGTGGCATTGTGGACAGTGAAGAAGGTTATCTAGGATTGCAACGGGATCTTGATAAATTGGGCCAGTGGGCCGATGAATGGCAGATGGAGTTTAATTTAGATAAATGTGAGGTGATGCATTTTGGTAGATCGAATCGGGCCAGGACCTACTCCGTTAATGGTAGGGCGTTGGGGAGAGTTATAGAACAAAGAGATCTAGGAGTACAGGTTCATAGCTCCTTGAAAGTGGAGTCACAGGTGGATAGGGTGGTGAAGAAGGCATTCAGCATGCTTGGTTTCATTGGTCAGAACATTGAATACAGGAGTTGTGATGTCTTGTTGAAGTTGTACAAGACATTAGTAAGGCCACACTTGGAATACTGTGTACAGTTCTGGTCACCCTATTATAGAAAGGATATTATTAAACTAGAAAGAGTGCAGAAAAGATTTACTAGGATGCTACCGGGACTTGATGGTTTGACTTATAGGGAGAGGTTGGCTAGACTGAGACTTTTTTCCCTGGAGAGTAGGAGGTTTAGGGGTGATCTTATAGAAGTCTATAAAATAATGAGGGGCATATATAAGGTAGATAGTCAAAATCTTTCCCCAAAGGTAGGGGAGTCTATAACGAGGGGGCATAGATTTAAGGTGAGAGGGGAGAGATACAAAAGGGTCCAGAGGGGCAATTTTTTCACTCAAAGGGTGGTGAGTGTCTGGAACGAGCTGCCAGAGGCAGTAGTAGAGGCGGGTACAATTTTGTCTTTTAAAAAGCATTTGGACAGTTACATGGGTAAGATGGGTAGAGAGGGATATGGGCCATGTGCAGGCAATTGGGACTAGCTTAGTGGTATAAACTGGGCGACATGGACATGTTGGGCCGAAGGGCCTGTTTCCATGTTGTAAACGTCTATGATTCTATGATTCTATACTCGTAGAAGCTCTTACAATCTGCTTTGCTATTTCTTTCTAGTTTACTCTCATATTCAATTTTCTCCCTCTTTATCAATTTCTTGGTCATCCTTTGCTGATTTCTAAAACCTTCCCAATCTTTAGGCCCTCTATTCTTTTTGGCAACATTGTAAGCCTCTTCTTTTAATCTAATACTATCCTTAAATTCTCTAGTTTGCCACAGTTGGATCACTTTTCCTGTGGAGTTTTTATTCCTCAAGGGAATGTATATCTTGTTTGAGAATTATGAATTATTTGTTTAAATGTTCAGCATTGCTTATCTACTGTCATATCTTTTAATCTAATTTCCCAATCTACCTTAGCCAACTCTCCCCTCACACCTAAGTAATTGGCTTTGTTTAAACTTAAGACCCTAGTTTCGGACTTAACTACATCACTCTCTAACTCAATATGAAATTCCTGCATATCATGATTGCTCTCCCCTAGACGATCCTTAACTATAAGATTACTAAATAACCCTGTCTCATTACACAATACTAGATATAAAGTAGCCTGTTCCCTAGTTGGTTCCTCTACATTTTGTTCTGGAAAACTGTCTCGAATGCATTCCATGAACTCATCCTCCAAACTACTTTTGCCAATTTGGTTTGCCCAGTCTATATGAAGATTAAAGTCCCCCATGACTATTGCATTACCCTTATTACATGCTCCTCTAATTTCCTGATTGATACTCTGTCCAACACTATAACTACTGGTAGGTGGCCTATAAACTACTCCCACCAGTGTTTTCTGCCCCTTGTTATTTCTTACAGCCACCCATACTGATTCTATATTCTGATTTTCTGAGCTAAGACCTTTTCTCACTACTGTCATTATCTCATCCTTTATTATCAGGGCTACCACCACCCCCACCCCATTTTTCCATTTTGCATGTCTTTTCTAAAAGTCAAGTAGTCTGGACTTAACTGGACCAGCCATATAAATACTGTGGCTACAAGAGCAGGTCAGAGGCTGGGTATTCTGCGGTGAGTGACTCACCTCCTGACTCCCCAAAGCCTTTCCACCATCTACAAGGCACAAGTCAGGATGGAATACTCTCCACTTGCCTGGATGAGTGCAGCTCCAATAACAGTCAAGACGCTCGACACCATCCAGGACAAAGCAGCCCGCTTGATTGGCACCCCATCCACCACCCTAAACATTCACTCCCTTCACCACCGGCGCACTGTGGCTGCAGTGTGTACCATCCACAGGATGCACTGCAGCAACTCGCCAAGGCTTCTTCGACAGCACCTCCCAAACCCGCGACCTCTACCACCTAGAAGGACAAGAGCAGCAGGTACATGGGAACAACACCAACTGCATGTCCCCCTCCAAGTCACACACCATCCCGACTTGGAAATATATCGCCGTTCCTTCATTGTCGCTGGGTCAAAATCCTGGAACTCCCTTCCTAACAGCACTGTGGGAGAACCTTCACCACACGGACTGCAGCGGTTCAAGAAGGCGGCTCACCACCACCTTCTCAAGGGCAATTAGGGATGGGCAATAAATGCCAGCCTCGCCAGTGACGCCCACATCCCATGAACGAATACAAAAAAAAGAATATTTAGTTCCCAATCTTGGTCACCCTGCAATGTCTCAGTAAAGGCTACTAGATCACATCCATTTATCTCTATTTGTGCCATTAATTCATCTATCCTGTTATGAATGCTTCATGCACCTTTAATTTAACTTTTTATTATTTTTCCCCAATGTGACCTTAGTCACTAATGCCCTATTACCTTTGTTAAACTCTTTGTCCCTTCCCGACACACTTGGCTTGTTTTTACCCAATTGCTATTCTGCTCTACAGCCTTGACTTTTCTCTGTAGACTTATAAATTTACCCTTACATGAACCCTCCCCAAAAGAACTCTACTGAGACAGAACCAATTGTGAAGCAACAAACTGGTTCATCTTACGTGAAAGATATGTATTTCTTATAGCTCAATGAAAATAACAAAATATGCTCCTGTATCCCTATTAATGTGCTTAACTCACTTCACAAATTTGCAGTCCCTGAATTGACTGGAAGTAACCTTTCCTCTTATAGGCCTTATATATTCACATTTCAGGCTGGAGTCTTTTACAGCTTCTCTTTGGTTGACAAAAGCGCAAGATCTCTCTCACTTTTATGCTATTCCAGACTTGAACCTCCATAGACTGACTTGCCAGAGAGAGATGGCTGCCCTCTGACTCCTCCCTCAGCTCTGTGTCGATAACTGGCTCATGAAGCTGACAATCAAAGCTACCACCGTAAATGAGAAATCTTGGTGTGGGAACAATGGAAACTACCCTCCACTTTGGGATTGGATTATGATGAGCTATTATGTAAATTGGGAATGTTCTCACTGGAAAGAGAAGGTTGAGAGATGATATGATTGCTGTTTTTGGGATTCTAAAGGGACTAGATCATGACAAGACGTTTCACCTTGTCGAGAATAGTAGAACCAGATGACATGGCCTGTGCTTGAAGGTGGGTAAATGCAAAACTAATCTGCAGAAACATTATTTCAGTGAGTGAGCGGTATATCTATGGAACAGGCTCCCTAGAGAAGCAGATAGCGTTGATTCAATCAAATGCAAATTGGATAGATTTTTTTTAGAAAATAATATTTTTGAAATACAGTATATGAGTTAGTTAAGGCATGACATATGATAAGTGTAGCAAGTTTAGGAAGCATAGGTAATTTTGGCCCTATGGTTTCCAAAGCTTTCCACTACCTTATGATGATGGGAAACTCATTGATGGAGATGGTTGGGTTTGAGGACATTTGCCCTGAGGGACTCCTGCAATGATGTCCTGAAGTTGTGAAGGTTAGCCTTCAACAACCACAGTTATCCACCTTTGTGTCAGATATGACTCCAGCCATTTTCGTGTTTTCCTCTTGACTGCCATTGACATGAGTTTTGCTGGGGCTTCTTGGCTCAATACTCATGTCGAATGCTGCCTTGATGTTGAAGGCCGTTACAGTCACCTCTCCTCTGGCATTTTACTCTTGCATCCTTGCCTAGATCAAGGCTGTGATAAGGTCTGGAGCTGAGTGTTTCTGCCAGAACCCAAATTAAGCATAGGCATGCAGGTTATTGGTAAGTAGGCATTACTTAATGGCACTATGGATGACTGCTTCCATCACCTTGCTGATGACTGGGAGGAGACTGTTAGGGTGGTAATTGGCCCAGTTAGTTTTTTCCTGCTTTTTGTGGATAGGACATACCCGGGCAATTTTCCACATTATTGGGTAGATGTCAGTGTCGCAGCTGCATTAGGAATAGGTTAGCTGGGAAAGGAGCAGGCCTAGTTATTGTGTACTGTGTTAGGGTTAGGCTTTTTTCCATTTAATTTCTCTGAAGCGAGGAAACAGACCAATTTTAAAGATATTACCCCACAATACATGGCCCTTGAACAGTCCATGGGCACTTTACACCTCCCAGTTTTCTAGTTTTAATATATTTGATGTTGATGTTTTAATATATTTGATGCTGATGTTACAAAATTATGAAATTCTTATTCATGATTTTGAATTGAATATCTGTGAATATCGTATTTGCTAAACACAGGGACCTGGCATTTAAACTTACCACTTTGGACTAACTTATTAACCTCCTGTTTTAACTTAGTTTTCAAATAATTTTAAAATACCACACTCAACATGGAGGTCACACAGTAGATGAGATGTCTGGAACGGGATCCCTTAGAAAGGTATGTTGACATGTTAATATATTGATTAGGTTAGGCTGTGAGAAGAAGACTGCTTGCTCTTGATCAGATCTATTCAATTAAAGTTGCCTTGTACGAGATGAGAATGGAACAATTGCTGAACCCAGATGATAAATACTTACATTTCTTATCAAATGCCCCATATGGCAATCGACATGCCTTTGTGTTAATAGCTTGTAAACTCTGTGGTGTTGTTCAGCCGACTTTGAAAGCCAATACTTGCTCTTCAAAAGGATTATAAGTATAAAAAATAATACATTTTGTGTGCCAGCAGTTCGGTTCATCTTACTTGTCGCAAGGAGTGAATTGAACTCCGTAAGCTTCCACTGAGGGTTAATCCTACAAAAACTGGATTCTGCCTTCACTGAGTAATGAGATTTCATCTCAAACTCTGTAAAAAGAATTCACAACATTTGTCTGACTTTTTCATTGACTTAACTCCTTGTGAACTGTTTCCAGAATTGTTGTTCTGCAAAGTATTGTTTAATATGTTGCCTATTCTGTTTGCTTCTGTTAAATAATTCGATTTGTGAATAACCCTTTTTTAACAGTTTAGCCTGTTACAAAGAGTGTTTGGTATGGCTGATATTATCCATCCTTTGAAGTGATGTAAGAAATAGCAGAATCCTACATAAAATCTGGTAACTAGTGCACAATACACGGGAAGGTGTTCACCTAACTGCACACTAGTTCTCATATATTGACTGCATAAGGTTGAGATCATAAGCAGCATGGGCTCACTTGTGGAGTTTGCCTTTCGAGGTGAGAATGGGGAAGAAGTTTTGGGATCAAGCCTGAGTGTTAGCACTGGTTTGCTAAAGGTCAGCAGCCACCACTGAAGTAAAGAAAACACAGTCACCTGCTTTTGCCCCTCATTTAATTTCAACCAACACCAATAAAACAGATTATCTGGTCATTATCACACTGCTGTTGTGGGACCTTGCTTTAGGCAATTTGGCTGCTGCGTTTCCTACATTACAACACTGACTACACTTCAAAAATACTTAATTGGCTGTAAAGCACTTTGGGACCTCCTGAGGTTGTGAAAGGTGCTATATAATTGCAAGTCTTTCTTTTTCCTTTTAATTTATAAGAGTGCTGCTGGTATTTTTTATATACAGTACAAATAAAATAGCGCACAATTCTTGCCTTATAACAGATAAGTTGTGCCGAGCGGTGGTTTGAAAATTTGTTAAACACTAAACATCCAAATAAATTCATGTACAATGCATGGCTGATGTTGACAGATGCAAAATGACATCGAGAGTGCTTTTGGCATAAACAAATGCTATTTGATTGAACAAGGGTTTGGAGGGAAATGCTCAATTTCGCCTAAGGCTCCATTCTATTTATTCTTCCATGAAGACTAAAACATTTAACAAATATTCAGAAGCAGAATCCCACAGGCAAGCAATGACTTACACTGTTCATCTAGGCAGCTGCCTACAACTAAATGTTCGACAAAGAAAAAGTCAGACATCTCAGACCCAGAAAAAGCTATAACTAAGGTATGTTGTTTTGAGGGAACACTGTAATGGACCTACTTATAGTACATTCAAGTGCATCCATGCTCTTGTTCCAAGGATTGAGGTGCTAGATCAAGCATCATCAATAATAATGGTGTTTGGGGTCACTGGGGCTCTGATCATCAGTTTTATAAATTGAAATTGCTGCTGAGTTGTTGCTGCATTAAACTAGAGCAGCATCTGTAGTCCACTGACTAGGGCTGCTGACTGTAAATCAGTCCAACCAACACCTAAGTACAGTTAGCTTGGTTTAGCACATGCAAATCAGTCACAAGGATCCAGCACTACACAGAAATCTATCCTGCTGATATCTTCATATTTATCTGTACAATCCTTCTTCAACCTTGTCCTCGAGTCCCGTGACTGTGGCCTTCTGTGTGTCCCCCATCCCTCTGCTCCATAATCAGTGGTGGAGCTGTCAGTTAGTCCCCACTCTTTGGAATTCCTTCCCTGTTCCCTCTGCTTTTCCCACCACCTTTAAAAGTCTCTTGAAAACCCATCTCTTCGATGAACTCTTCAGTCACCCCACTTAACGCCCCCAAAAAGGCTCATCGTCCGCTTCTCCCGTCCTCTGTGAAACACCTAGGGATGTTTTTTCTCTAATAAAGGTGCTACATAAATGCAAGTAGTTGTTGTTCCAAAGTCTCAGAATTATATATTAGTTAGAATTTCTTAATCTATACAATTAGAAAGTTTCAAAAAGAAGTGGCAAGAAGTTACTGTGAGTGGTTTACCAATACTGTGACATGCAAGTCTGAAATGTGGGTTCACAGCTGTGATTTCCCAGAGGGTGAATTCAGAGTGTCAGATTACCAAGAGGATGTGTGAACAGAGCTGAGGTTGTGAATCATAGGAAATAAATAAGAAAAAACTTTGAACGAAACTAATTTTGAGATGTTATTTTCCTCTTATTTAATGATGAATCATCTAAGTAAGTCCTTTTTTGTGTTCTGTGCGGTTCTGACAGGTAATCGATTCAGGATGACTGCCTGCAACCTTCACCACTGGAGTTGCCACCTGTTGAGTTTGGGCTCGTGACAAATTATTTTGTGACAAGGCTGTCCAAAGATTTCTAAAATCCAAGCTGAGCACCAAAATGCTGATTTTTTTTAAAAGCAGACTCTAGCTTTTTGCACCATTTACTTTAAGCGTTTATCTCCTCCTAAGCCCTGGTCGAATTGTGTGCAGCTTTGAACTTGGCATAAGGTTATAGCCCTATTCAGCCGCACCAGCAAGATGCAACGGTGGTTGTGTTAGAACCCCCCCCCCCAACTCTGATATGTATTTCCAGGTGTTATCATGCACATTTATAAATGGGGATTCCTGTGCTATCTGCACTTCCATTTTACAATATCTGTCGGTCCAACATAGTTTTCATCAACATTGTAAAGTAATGATGCTCTAAGGAGAATCTCTGCTAAAATGTGCACTTTGTGTGGGTTCTTTTGTTATGGTTCATATTAATTTGAAGCTTCACAAAGTTAAAATAAAACAATTTTTTGAAACCAAAATTGCCGACTGTGGGCAACTGTTAATATATTAAAAATGGTAAGAAAAATTGCTAAATTTTACCTTTTGAAAGCCCACTTTGGATACCCAGTGGATTTTACAAATGGATTGAGATGATTAACTAAAAAAAACCTGAATGTTTTGGCAGAGAAAGAACGTGAGAAGATCTTGTAAAATCACTTTTGTACAAAAAGCTAACACCAGCCCATCACATTACATGTGATCCAAGCACAGAAAGAAGTGTTCGAAACTATCTATAGGGTTGCCAATTCTGG
Source organism: Heptranchias perlo (assembly GCF_035084215.1). Lineage (NCBI taxonomy): Eukaryota > Metazoa > Chordata > Chondrichthyes > Hexanchiformes > Hexanchidae > Heptranchias > Heptranchias perlo. The sequence continues at coordinate 17,586,441 of NC_090352.1, read as the reverse complement.
TTGGACATATTCCTGGAGGTTTCGTCACATGACCTCTCGCCTCCAACCACCCTGTCCGGTCAAACAGCCTTTTTTCCCAACTTCAATATTTTTATAACTAATAAACAAAAGTGTTCAAAGAAAATGAAAAAGAAGCACAATTTCTTTTAAAACCCCTATGATTTTTCTCCCGGGTTGCTTGCAGCAGTGTCCAGGAGATTAATCTTTAATTGCTGGAGATTCCAGGACAACCCTGGAGGGTTGGCAACCCTACTCCTATTGCGTAGAACTGTTGGACAAAGCTTATAATTAAAACTCAAAATCTGGGTGAGTTCATATTACATCCTGAGTGTGACAGTTTCCAGTTCATAGTAAACTAAAGCTTCCGTTTAAATCTAGAGTCAGGGCCTAAGCTGACTGCAGAGGGATGTAGTGTGAGACTCCCAGGAGGAGGTAAGTCTCTTGCTGCTTGGGTTTGGTACCATGTGGAGTGTAACCCCGGTAAGTGGTCAAACTGGGTTTAGGAAATGCTTAGAGATACATTTTAAACCTTCGTGGGTTTGTCGTAAATGTTGTCTAAAGATTTAAATTTTAACCACAGAGTGAACGGAAGACATGCGGAGAACTCTTTGTAAGACAGAAAAACTTAAATAACTGGGTCTCACACCAGAATCCTCGCCCACCCCAGACTCTGCCTTTAACATCACAGATTTTTGGGGTGTATGTCTGTCTCTAACTCCACGAGCTGTTCCTTTGGAATACTTTACATTCTTAATCAACTAAACTTGCTGAAAGCTTCAGAATTGTGATGTTGTCACCAGTTGGACGCTGGTCCTGATGTGTGGGAGTAGATGCTGTTGATCATTTTGGTTGAGAGTTTGGCTGTTGCTGGTGGACCTCTTGCAAGCTCTGTAGAGACTTTGAATATTTCTGTGTGCTCATCACTCTTTCCATCCAAATAATTTGTAGTTGGAGAATTTGTGAAAGAGTTATTTTTTCCTCAGTGTTCCATGTTTTGGACTGTTGCTGTGTCTTTATTGCACCCTGTTAATATGTGTTTGCTTGTGATATTTTGTTTTCACCTGAGATTAAATTGTGGAAACGATTCTGTTGATTGTCCTTTACGATCTGATCTCAAATCACCTTCAGTAAAAAGATAAATGAAGTGTGGACAATTGATTTGGTGTTTTTTTCATATTACCTGTTTTGTAACAATGGGATGTAGACTTTTGTTGTGCATTGCACATGTAAAATGAGCTAGTCTGCCATGCACAGCGGAACCTGATTGTTGTTATGGTCACTGTGACTAGCCATAATTCAGAGGTAGCCTCATTATCAAGAATCTGGTAGCAGAGAAAAATGAGCACAGGCCCAAGTGTTCTTCGAGTTTGACTCTGTTTATTGTTGCTGAGTGCATCTAAGAAACTGACTTCTGGTTTAGTTCATGTTTATTGCTGTAGTTCTGAAAAAGCTAAATTGTTCAATCTCAATAGCTATGCAATGATATGTACAAAGTATTGTGATTGCTGCAGTAGTTTCACAATCTGAATGTGATATTTTATCATTTGAAAAGGTTTTCTGGGCATTCAAGAGTATCTCGTAATCTGCACTTGTGACTGAAACTTGTACATTGTGTTTGACAGCCTATCCTTTTAGTTTGATGGTAAAGGTCTTTGTAACATTTGTTTCTATCACTTCTTTGCTGATAATTACAGATCAGGGGAGATTCTATGTTTGCTAAGCCTGACTGCAATTTATCACCATAAGTGCAGCTAATTAATAAGAAGAAGAAAATTAAGAGTGAGAAAAGGCCATTCAGCCCATCAAGTCCAGTCGCCCAGAGCCCACGTATATTCTAATGTGGACTTCCCTCCCCTCCCCTCATATACACCACAAGCTGCTCCACTACTTTAGTCACATTAATTTCCTTCCCCTACCTCTTCTGAAAAAAAATTCAAGTAGTGTTGTTAAATATCTCTATCAGCTGCAATCCCATTCCTCAGCAAATATTGACCAGTTCCTTTTTACCAATTGACCCAGAATCAATAATCTTCTCTGGGATTTAGTTCCATGTGCCACTATTCTATCCTGTGATGGGAAAGAATGTTTTTTCTAATCTACAACCTTACTCGATGCTTGTGAGTTCAATACTTGTGTCCTCTTCTCTCATAGCATAATGTTGAGGTTCAATAGTTTGTTTACTTCCAACTCATCTTTACCTTCTATTATTTTATTTTATTTTCTCCAGCAAAAATATGTTTAGTTGCTTGAGCTTTCCTACATAACTTGGTTCTCTAAGGCCTGGAATCATCCTGGTCACTCTTCCATGAACCCTTTCTAATGCATCTATATCCTCTTTGAAGTAAAGTGGCTAAAACTGCACACAATTTTCCAGAACTGGTCTCACTATTCTTCTGCACAATGCCAGTATGACTTGACTGACTTGTATTCCAATGCCCCCACTACCTGATTTACCTTAATAGCTGCCTCACACTGACCCAATGTTTTCAGAGTATGACCAATGATCAACCCCAAATCCTCTTTACATTTTGCCCTTCGCCAGGTTAGCTGCTTGTATTTGGTCACCTGCTACATGGGACGAGCAGATTGAAGGATCTCCCGATGGGTTTGTTTCTAGGCCTGGTGAAGTCTGCCATTCGCTGGTCCAAGATGTGCAGGCTTCTTCAGAGTGCATGTGCACCATTTGAGCTATAGTTTGCACTCAGATAACCCTTGAGCACCAGCATTTGGTGACTACTGGCTCACAAGTTGCCTTCTTTACCGTCAGTACTGCAAGGGACTTTTGTTTCATTAGTCACGACCGTCCTGTTTTCATTTGATTTTGTTATTTTGTTTAATTTGCTTTTGTTTAACTAGTTTGGGCAAACTATCCAACTTTGTAATTTTATTGGTGTTCTCCTTTCAAGGGGAGGTATTTGATGTATCTCGGTGGGGTCAGGCCTAGCTCAAACCCATAGCTCCAATCAGACAATTTTAAAATGGGATCCTTTCATGTTGTGTGTTTATTTTCATTCACCCAGGGGTCAGGTCCTAAGTCTGGCTGAATTTGCCATCCACAGGGATGATAAAGGGATTTGATAGGGTAGAGTTAGAGAAGCTGTTTCCTCTGGTGGGGAATCCAGAACAAGGGATAATAAAGTTACAATTAGAGCTAGGCCATTTAGGAGTGAAATCAGGAAGTACTTTTTCATACAAAGGATAGTGACAATCTGGAACTCGCTCTCCCAAAAAGGCTGTGGATGCTGGGACAATTGAACTTTTCAAGACTGAGATCGATAGATTTTTGTTAGGTAAGAGTATCGAGTAAAATGAAAAAATGGTGGGTAATTGGAGTTGAGGTATAGATCAGTCATGATCTAATTGAATGGAAGAACAGGCTGGAGGGGCTGAATGGCCTACTCATGTTCCTATGTTCCATAGGCTCAGCAAGCATAAGTTGCTAGGATTCCTCTCACTTTTTGCCCACATTTCAAGTCATAGTTTACCCCTGAGTTATTTTCAAACACCAGCATACAGCTCATTGGATGCCCATTGTTACTGGTGGCCACTTCGTGGAACTTTTGTTTTGATTACTTCCAATTTTTACCATTCTAATATAACTTTGTTACATTTGTTTTTTTATTTGTTTCTTTTGTTTACAGCTAGTTTGGGTGGACCATGAAAAACCTTCTCTTTAAGGGGAAGCACTTAATGTGTTCTGGTAGTGCTGGGCTGCGTTAGTTCAATCTCACAATTGCAAATGGTCTACTTTAAATTAGGATCCTTTCATGCTATGCACATATTGGCTTGAATTTATAACTTGCGCTGGCCGGCGTAAACTGGATGGTAGTGGCCGAAAATTGCTTAACGCACTGATAACATGGAGAACTTTGTCAACTACCTTTTGCTAATGCAAGTAAACAACATCTATTGGATTACTCTTATCCATTAGATTAAGCACCTCTTCAAAGAATTCCAGTACTTTGTAGGTCAAGATCTATTGCTTCAAAACCTATGCTGACTACTCCCTGTGATCCCTTTAAGCACCTTTCCTACTTTGCCCACCAATGCAAACAAAAAAGCATATAGATATCATGAGCACAAGAGATATCTGGCGTATATATGAATGAACAAACCAACAGTGTAAGAAACCTTGGAGAACCGGCAGTGTAAACAGGAACAGCTTCACTTAGCCCACCATCGTAGATCTGACTACCTATCTGCATTAAGACAGAAGCATTCCTCACAAAAAAGATCAAAGCGGCAGCATTTCTAGTGCAGTGCTTCCTGTTTTGTTAGGAGTTTGCTGGGGAAAGTCATCTAATTTAGCGACCCATTTCAGAAAGTGAATCTGGTTTGTAATAATTTTTTCTAAGCGATTTAGTTGAACAGATGTGATAATATCATGCAATGGTACTGAGTGTTGCAGGATGTCTCGAACTAATCGATGCATCAAATGAGCTGAAATTGAGTGCACCCGTTAATGAAAAATCTTGCCGCCAAGTCCCAGTTTGTTCCTAACACAATGAGTTAAGTGCAAATCTGGATATAAACAACCTCTTCCTTTTTCTCCAGTATCACTCCTGACCTCAGGATTTGCTCAGTACATTTGACTGTTGGTAAGTACCTTACGTGCTTTCACTGGCACTGCTGCTATTGGCACATCCAGACGTCTATTCTGTCGCATCACACCATCCTTCAATTGCGCTTGGAAGCGGATGCAATGAAGAGTAAATACAACAGTCACCTCATTGCGTACTTGAAAAATATCACAGATCAGTAACTTCAGATCAAGCTGTTTCCTGTATTACAACCTAACACAGATTGGTATAATTCAGTTGGCTTTTCTTATGTGCACTGCATGCATGATGAATTCCAATTTTTGATTTTGTTTTGTTCTGACCCACACCTCCACATGGACAATGATAGTGATCAGGGATGGAGGAGCCCTGGCTGTTCTCCCCCACCACCCCATGGAGGCGCTTTGTAGACAAGGTCAAGGGTGTTGAAGTCAAAACACTGAGAGATGCAGAACTAGTGCAGGGGAGACAGGCTCCTTGATGTTTAACCCCTTGCTGCTCTAAGTTTATTTCCTTGCCACTTAAATCTGCGGTTCCCCCTGATCTCTTCAGCCCTCCCCTTTAAGGTGCTGCTGCAGGCCCACATCATTCTATGCCCTGCCAGATTTTCTGCCCCCTCAAACAGTAAGCTGCCTATAAGCAGTGCCATTAGCGCAAGCAGCTCACCTCCTGTATTTAAATAAGGCCCGACAACAAAAATCGTGAGGCATTTTGCCAACGTCATCGAGCTGTTGTAGGTCAGAAACAAAAATCCACCCCAGTATATTTAAATACATCAGACAGTATAAAAGACAGAATTATATTGAAATAAGAATGTTATTTAAAACAGTGAGTTAAAGTACATTAATTTAAAAGGCATTTTAAATTGTGTTAATCTAGTAAGAGGCAGTGAGATGCCACCAAGAGCACATCATTGGCTGTAACTTTAGAAAGAAAGTGTAAAATAAGTTGGTGTGCAAGCTAATGGCTACTTCAGCTGCAGAAGGCTGAGGGATTGAAAAGGTGACAGCAAGTTTCAACTGAAAAGAGTTTGATACCAAGACGAAGCCAACCTGAATCTACCACACCAACGCAGGCAAGAAAATCAGTTCCAGAATTAATATTTGTGAGCAGCACAGCAGCGAGGAAAGGCAGAAACAGTTTAGATACATTAATGTCTGGCAAGAGAGAGGTAGTAGAAAGGAAGGCTTTAGATTCCTAGCATATTGGGACAAGTTCCTGGGCAGGGGGAACATTTTAGCTGGGAAAGGCTTCCCTTTAACCAGATTAGTACCATTCCTAAAGACCTATTACTTCAGGTCAAAATAATCAGGGAGAAGGGTTATTTCATGAAGAGATAAGGAAGTGCAAACAAACAGGACAGCCAGGAAGCACTTAAGCTCGTAAAATGGGAGTTGGGAGAATGAACAAAATAGATCAAAAAGCAAGAAAATTAACAAAAGATCAAATGAGAAAAAGAATGCTGTGAACAATTGGATGATATGGTGCATAATGGGCATTAGCAGGACGATGACGGGACTCAAGATTGTTGTGACAATTGGAAATATAATAGGAATCTCAGAAACATGGTTAACCCACAGTGATCCTCATCTCCTTATCTCCGAGTATAACAGATAAGGGTTTATAGGCCAGGAAGAATAGGCCAGACAGGAAAGGAAATGAGGTAACTGTACATGTCAAGGGACGTAAAGGTACAGGATAAGCTTTCTAATGGAATAGTCTGGCTGGAAGTATGTAGAGCTAATGGAGAAAAGATAATTCTAGCGGTTTGCTATAAGCCATCAGATCAAAATAATCAGGGAGACATATTATTCCATGAAGATATAAGAAAGTTATGTGCAATCAAAAAGGTCATACTAATCGGGAACTTTAATCAATCTAATATAAATTGGAAATGTTCAAGTGGTTTAGAAACTGAGCTAGTGAGTGTAATGCTTTGTGACAGTGCATTGTGGACGGCATGAGAGGTAACTTGTATATCGACCTGATAATGGTAAACAACCCAGATAGCGTACTGGAAATGGAAGCAGTGACACTCTTGGGTGACTATAACCACAACATGATTAAATTTGACATGATGAGGGATAAAACTATACTACAAAACCAATAATCAGATACACAACTTTGACAGGGCCAAGTTCAGGGCAATGAGAGAACAGTTTAAACAGATTAAATGCCTTTAAGAATGCAGAATAAGTACGTACCAAAAACGAGTAAAGGCAAATGAAAGAAATGTGTCCCTAAATGGATTAAGAGCAGGGAAATGGGACTCGAGTAGATAGCTTCAATTGAACAACTAGCACCAGTACAGGTATGATGGGCCGAATTGCCCCCTACAGTGATACAATTTCTCTGATTGCCCTGTCTAAACAATAACCAGATGGTGCGGTGCTGAGACAACAGTAAATCCAAATCTTATTACTCAACACACATGGGCATTTGGATCTAAAAGTAACTGCAGTAGTAACTCATGGCAGTATCTGTCACTGTGCTGCTGACTATGCAAGAGCTGGACTGATTTACACTCAGCCTGCGCTGGCCAGGAGTTACAAGTCACTCTTAAAATGCAGCGATGTCCTGCACTAATGTTTGATGTTTAGCACAACACTGGCACACGGGCAATTTCAGTTGTAAGTCATAAAACCTATAAATAGCATCTTAATCCCAATGCTGTCAGTGCTTGTAATATATAAGTGCTGCTATACCCCTGTCCTTCACTGGTCTCCGCACATATGCATGCATACATTAGATTTATTGGAAGAAAGGTCTTTGGGTCAGCATAGAGCATCTGACAGGATGTGAGCTGTTAGAATTTGTTATTCTGGCAGCTAATATCCTGTCAGATGTTTGGATTTATTATCATTTAACTCTTGTGCCACAGCTACTTCAGAAGCCATTAACCCCCTAAAATCTTGTTCGATATGTACACATCTTTTTTTCCACGTTTTTCTTCCAATTCTCTAATCTCCAAGGATGTTGACTTATCTTGGGGCGCAGTACTATGGGCACTGGGCACGCTCTGGTACTTCACCCAAGGGATGTACTTTGTGTGTGAACCCAGACAGTGAAGTCTTGAAATTTCTGGGGAGGTCCTGGGAGGAGTGGGGGTGGGGGTGAGGTGGGTGGAGTGGGGGGAGAGTCTGGGGCGCATTAAAATTCATACAGTCCCGACATAATGTCGCCCACTCCTCTCGTTTTCTCACTTTCTCAAAGCGCTGACTCATGGTTCCATAGGAACTAACTGCGTTATTCACCACGTCCAAGCATCCATTCTTCGTGTGAGCCAAGATGATGAGTATCACTGGGCTATTTGACAGTGGAGGACACCACAGTCCTAATCCTGACGTTCAAACCCATGCTCTTTCCAGCAGACATCACTGGATAACCATTAGGAGTGGAAACCTTGGCTGATTTCTTTTCTCTCTGGCCCAAGGACAATGCGACCAATTGTAGGCCCCGACCACTGCCCCCAGCTGACATCCAATAGCTCAGCACCGACCCATGGTTGAACCTTAGGCCTTCCTGGCCCTCATGGCTTAGTTCTGCACTGGATGCTGCACTCACTAACAGCAATCCAGGGTGTTCCTTCCTTTTTTTCAGACTTGCACAGGATCACTCTCAAATTAGACCCTAAGAGGTGCACAAGAGCAGCCTGGGAATGATGGGGTAAATTTGTAAATTTAACGATTTAACATTGTCCTTGTTGGCACACAATTATATGCAGCCATTAAAGTTGGGGGAGCTCCCTCTGGTGGCCTGCCTGTGCCGGGTATTGTGCGCCAACTTGTCCTCTAGGACAAAACCATGATTGAGGGCAAGTTGAGGACTGTGTAACAAGTGGCATGGGGGAGGTGAAGTAAGAGAAGTGGAGTTATGAGGGTGTATAAAGTGGAGGAATTGGTTTAGGGTTGTGGATATAAGTGAGGGGGCTGCATATAGTGACACCGTTATTCCCGGCCAGAAGGGAGATGATTGGGTAATTCCCCCGTCAATCATGCCTGGAGACCACATTGCTGTTAGTGACTGGGATTGATTTTACGCAAATAATTTGTATGTAACTATCCTGCACTCACTGTATTTTGATGGAGAAATAATCAATTTGTATTATGTAACTATCCTCCACTCACTGCATTTTGCTGGAGAAATCACCCAGCTTTTATCAGGAGATGTTGCTTTAGTTTCAGTCATGAGTTCTGTTTGCTATAATTCATAGAGACTCTTTTTATATAGATTCTGTAGACTGTTTGCTGTGGGTGTGCTGTTTAAATAGACTCTGTTTGCTGAGTAAATAGACTTTGTTTGCTGCAAAATAGACTATTTGCTGTGAGTCCTGCTGGAAGTCCAGCCCCGCCTCCAACACGTTGGCTGACACAGTATTGTTAATAGATACTCTGAACTTCAACAATCTCACCCACTTCAAGGAAAAGGCCGTGCAGTTTGTGGGGAGCCACTCAGCTCCTGCAGTCGGAGAAGGCAACTTGCTGGCACTCGGTTACAGACTGAGGGCCTGCACTGTCGTCATGGCGTCTTGTGAAAGGCTTCTGGGGGTGAATTGCATTGCTGTTTCCGCTGCATTAGTGGCGCTGGAATGGTGTAGGTTTTTTTTAAGCTTATTCAACTTTTCATAATCTTTCTGTGATCAATTACCAAGGATTCCTACAAGCATTTAGGCAAAGTATGAGCAACATTTCAGAGAGTTTGTGAGAAGTTAGAGGGCGTAACATCGAAAATAATTATCCATCTGTTGATGTGAGATTGCAGTTTGGTGAGACACAGATAGGGCAACTGGTTTGAAGCCAAAACATGTGCTTTATTCAATCAGTGTTTGAAATACATCAGCAGTCATTGGAAATGCTCATGCAGCAAAGCATCCATTTCTAAATTAAAGCTGACTTTGTTTTCAAGGACATTTAAAGCAGAGTTTTTATAATTTAGGTGGGAAATTCTTGAGATCAGATTTCAAAGCTTTGCAGAACTTAGAGCTCTGCATTGATCTGTTGTACTGCATCCTTTTTGTTACAGAACTCAGTAAATGAAAAAAAGGGGTAATGTATCTTTGTTGTTATGGTATATAAAGATGAAGGGGAGGGGGAGGATGGGCAGCACATCCAAAATGACATTGTGCATGTGTACAGGGATATTTTACTTTGGGTATTTGATTTGATACAGTGCTTATTCCCATCAGCCAGCACAGAGATTCAAAACTGCAACCTCCAGGTTATGAAGCAAGCCCTTCACGTAAGCTCCAGTCTAGTTAATTATGTATTTCATCATCAGAATTTTACTTCAATATTTCATTTTAAGCTTGTTTGTAAAACAGCTGCGGATCACAGATAATCCATATTCAGTTCAGTATTCCTTAAAAAAAAGACAAGCATCATAGACCCTCATTAATCCATGTCAGACCCATGTAACATACTGCTCTTAAAGGTCATTCAATTTCAAGTTTTGTTTCAAATGCAACAGTCAGCATTTGATACTTAAAAGCTCCTATGCAGTAAATTAGGTCAGCTTGCTTGGAAATGGAAGACTGATGATTGGAGTTATGAGGGTATTGCAGGACTTTTCTGGTATTTCACTGGCCTTTGTGAACCTGGTGAAAATCCAGGATCACTAAACTAATTTAGGTATTTAAATCGGGGTCGTATGATGTCAAGAGATCCACTTTTACATTTTAGGATTCAACTGGGCAGAGTGTGCGATGTGTATGCTCTGCCCAGTAGCAGTTGACAATCCATCTGAAGAGGAGTCCAAAGGTAAAAGCTTATTTATTTTTGCGGGGCCAGGAGGAGCAGGAGTTCTCAAGCTCCACAAGAATAACCTGTACCAATCCTGCATCTGACCCCCGCCCCCAAGAACAGACCCCCTGCCACTGCACCCCCCACCACCCCCCCCGACCTACCATTCTCTGGGCCCAGAGCTGGCTGGTCCGCCTGATATTGTGACGGCCCAGGCCCCAGGGCACCCGATTTCTGCCCGCAGCCCGCCGGCCCTATGTGAATGAGGTCCTGTACTCAAAGTGGACCCAGCCTCCCATCAGTTCGAAAACCGCACGGAGGGAAAATCTACCTCATTATCTCTTCAGTTCTGATTTGCTGCTATTTTCCTTTAAGCCAATACACAAAGTGTGATAGTAACAATGTATGGGGGAGATGTTACAGGAAATAAGTGTGACACAAGATATATATAATATATTACGAGGAAATTGCCCATGGTCAATTGATGAATACACATTTTTTAGATAGCAGGTGATGGGGTTGAGAGAGAGACTTTAGAATCTTGTTCCACAATATCACCTACTGACTAGAGCCGGGAACTATATTTTCACATGCAACTGTTTACATATAGGATTTCTGTTCTAAATGCTGACGTAAGCAGAATCAATGTAAAATGTTGAAATAGAAGTGTGAACAACAATTGTGTTAACAAAAAGATGGCCAGGAAGTGTGTGCATACACAAATTTTTTTCATGTTATTAGCAATTAGATAGATATGAAGTCACTTCGTCACCACCAACCAGACGTGGAAAACAGAAGTTTTATTTTCCATTTTTTTTATTAGCAACATTGATTTTATTTAAAGGGGTAGATCAACTTGAATTGAAGTTCCATCTTGGATCAGTTCAGGTATTCAAAACTTAGCCTAAACAGACTAATTTCACGTCACTTTGGGTTTGGAATTAAGTTCAGCATTTGTCCTTTGTGTGTCCTTTATATGAGTGCCATGTATGTATGTGTGATATTATGACATGTTTCTATATTTGCTAATATAGTTTTGAAATACAATTACTCAGTGAATTGGATAAATATTTGAAGGGGATAAATTTGCAGGGCTATGGGGAAAGAGCAGGGGAGTGGGACTAATTGGATAGCTCTTTCTAAGACCCAGCACAGACACGATTGACCGAACGGCCTCCTTCTGTGCTATATCATTCTGTAATTCTATGATTCTAATTTTCGTCAGAATATTGTAAAGTTTCTGCAGATTTTACTATTGGAAACAATACCAGATGCTGCCACTGGGTAGAACAAACAACGATGGGCCAGAAATCGCAGAGAGAGGCAGCGATCACTGCAGCTCCTGCGAATTAAATCAATGAAAATACTTACTGTGGGCTCTGTGGCGTCGAATTGCTTGAATTTGAACTTAAAAGAAATTTGCGCTATTAACCCAGCCTCTGAACAGCGCGAATTACAGCATGGCTGGAAAAGTCTGTGAGGGGAAGACACGCCCACAAAATCTGTCAGGAAGAGAGGTCACGCCCACAGATTCCGGCTGCATTGCTCAAGCGGGCAAGCAGACTTCATTCATTTAAAGTTAGTATTCTGTATGTCATTGTAAATAAAAATTAATTTTTTTTTTAAAAAGCCAAAGAAATAATTGAATTAAATTAAAGAGACAGAAGGGAAAAGTGAATTTTTTTAAAAAAACATTTTAATTTAAATTTTTTTTTAATGACCAAAAACTATGAAAATAAGAAGTAATATGAGACTCCACATTTTTAAAAGTTAATTTTTAATTGTTTGGCAATCATTAATAGTCAATGCGCTGTTAAAACTTAGTTTAGACCTGATATTTTTAAACATACCTGTTTGGTGGTGTAATTAGTTACTTTCCAGCTGGGGCAGGTAAGCAAGTTGCAACTTTTTCAATGATTTCTTTGATTGCAGTGTGTGATGTCCCTTTAATTCGAAGCTGTCATATTGCCAATGAACCACTAGGTGCAAGTTCTGGGTTTCCGTGTTTCACTGCACATGTGCAAACGCGGGAACTTGCTCCTCCAATTCGCCATTAAAAACGAAGAGTGCCGTTGAGCTCCTCTGTTAATTAGGGGGCGATTTCTGGCCCAATATATTTTTTATATATAAAAATAGCTGCTGTTTAATAGAGTTTTAACTTTTAAAAATGACAACCATGTTTGTTCTAATTGAAGAATTGGACATTGAGCTGGCTGGTTATAAAATAGCATTGTGATTTTTCAGCTGTTTCTCTATAATAAGGGCCTAAATTGGCTTTTAACATCACCCATAAATGAAAAACTGATCTCCTAACTCTTTATGCTGCTGCTTTTGAGTTTTTTTCTGGAAGCCTTTTAGCTGCCTTTATATTGACACATGAGTCTCATGCAGCAAATTTTAGATAAACTTACTGGATTCGTTAAGACCAGGAAAATCCATTTTTATTGGATGCTCATTGTTGCTGCTGCTCTGCCTGATCCACTAGATGTCCTGTTTAGAAGGAGTGATATGACAAAAGCCGAGGATCTTTGAGCATCATGATGACACTTCTTGCTAACATCATGATGACAGCATTTCACACACTGGACAAACGGTCAAGCCCAATCTGGGCAGGCACTGCAGATTGGGCTTTGCAGCCAGTTCACATGGAGACCAGCTGCACAATTAAGACATAAATGCGGGAGAGTGATGCACTTGGGTTCTCTCGCCCGACCCAAGGAAGAGTATAAGGGCAGCTTTGAATCATTGCCCTTGATTTTCTGACTGTAGAAGCCCGATGCAAATAAAGGCTTCCTTTCAGTTGCTCACAATAGTGCTGATTCAGCTGCTCTGCCTTTCTATGGAACCGGCTTTAAATTTTATTGCACCAATTTAAGCATGTACTAGATTTATACACAACTTAAAACCATTAGGCTTCAGCGAATAAAGATTTATGAAACAAATGTATTCAGGCAGGCAGCTTTCAGTTTTTTAAAACTGAGAACATGTAAATATTTTTTCAAATAAATTTTAAATTTTAGTGGCAGGCCGGGGAATGCATCTGTGAATATCAGAGAATTTCATCAACCTAAGTGCTGATAATTACTTTTTAATTTATACTCTAAATGTGCCCACAGGATCTGTTAAATATCACGAACAAAATTGAGGTAAATGGTCTGCCCTTCACCGGGCAGTGTCCTACTCTTGTCGCATGATATCATCAGGTCTTACCATCCTGATAGGCAGTTGGGGCATTCAACCCAATACCAGAACATGGGATAGATTTTCCTATTCCCGCACCTGAGTTATGGATCACCTGGGCAAGGCGAAGAGAGGGAAATCGGATGGGGAAGACTGCACGCCACTAAAAGAGGCCACAATTGGGGCAATCCAATAGTCCCGGGTGCAGGGAAGGGAAACTCTGCCCCCTTTATTTTTCAAAATGAACTCTCTCATATATCTACTATTTCTACTACTTTTACATGGCAACTTAATCATATCTCCCAATTACAACACCTGAGGTATTATTAGCAGGACACCTACTCTTTCACTGACCTTCACCAACTTGTCTTCTGTGGATTTCTTCTCACTTCTCTTTCTTTCCAGTTTTTTGTGGTCCTTATTAGAATCTCTACATCCTAATTAATTACCGAGACCCTGATTATACTCAATCCACATCCTGATGGACTCTTCCGTTTCCCCAAAGCTTCTGTGAAGCGCCTTGGGACATTTTTCTACATTGAAGGCGCTTATATAGATGCAGATTGCAGTTCCATTTTCACCTTCATTTTCTTTTTATGGGACGACATTCTGGCCTCATTCAGTAAAGCTTGAAAGTCAGATGAATTTTTCATGGCACCAGAACTTCCTCAATTTTCCATATAAAGATTATTTTTTTTAATTAACTCAACCTATTTAATTTCTGACAACAGAAAGTATGTTGGATTTGTTACAACTGTCGCATGAAGGTATTTTTATAACTCAGTATTAGAACAGGTTTGGAGGTTGAAAATTTTGCTGCCGTGCTCTGGCGCAATCCTGGGTTAAAAAAAAGCAGTTGAAAAAATTCTACTGATGGGAGATGCTGCAACCTAAGAGTGTGCAGTGTGTAAAGCTTTCAGGGTGCATTCGTAGGATTTGGACTCATGGTGTAAAAAGACTTCTGAGTTTCTTTCTACCTTTTTCCAAATGATTTGTAAACAAGCTGCAGAATCTATCTTCCAGATAAGTTGCACATTTGTTATGAATTGTTTAATGTTTGATTCAGAGAATTAACATAAGTTTGTAACTTTCAGGACTCAGGAAAATCTATTAGGAAAAAAAACCCAAACTGATCCAATCAAATCACTGATTTTTCAAAAATCTTTCGTCTGCAATTTTTAATTCTCACCAACATCCAAGGCTCAAAGTAAAGTTCTTTGCACAAAAAAGCAATTAAAAATGACATATCATGCAATATTCTGAACCTTACAGTATATTCATTAGTATTTTATTCACAGTATCACTCTAGTTGGTCTCTACAACCAGTCCAAATGCACCGTTGCTCCCTAATCATATAACCCATGCACCTCTTCCTCTGCTAACACCCATTAAAATTAATTTTCTTCTCTTCAAAATAATGTTCTTTATTTCACGGCAGTTATGCATGTGAAGACTGGGCCTACCCACTGTCCCAGAATGAATTAAGTTACTACAATTGTAGGCCCACCATTGCAGGCCTGTGCCTATGTGAGAAGCCTGAGCTTTGAATTCATGCAGAATCCCAGATCTATCACTGTTAGCTGTGGGAATTCAGCCAGATTCCAGCATGTTCACACAAGTTAAAGAAATGTATATGCTTGAAATTAAAACTGGCAATTAACAGGGCAAGCCATGACTTGCTGGCCTAGTTTTTCTGATTATAATGCCAGTGCTAACACATTCATTTCAAATGGGCTACTATTGGTGTTGGTTAATATTTGAGCTTCAGAAAGTGAAACATTCAGACTCTCTGAACACAAAGTTCCAATTCCAATTCCTTCTGTAGGAAATTGTTTTATTTAGTACACTACATTCTAAATAACAGGAGTCATGGGAGTAGTTACTGTATAGTATTATAGTTGCCTTAGACTTTTCTTTAAATGCACTGCCCCTTTGGGGCTAATCAATTGAGCAATTTTGTAATTCATGAATAACTGTGAGGTAACCTGTGGAGGAAGTAATTCAATATTGCAGTCTTCGGAAAAGTAATGTTAAGGTCAAATCTAAGTCGTAGAGGCTGCACTAAAACAATTTTTGGCAAATACAGAGGACAGATTCCTTTCCCTTCTCCCAATTGATAGATTACAAAGGAGTTGACCTTTAAAATGAAAGAATAATAAAATTTGAAATTTACATTTTAGGAAGAGCTTTTTATTAAATCAGGAATAGAAGCAAATTATAATAATGGATATTATGTGGTGAATTATTAATGATGGTTGGTTAAGAAACACTGCCAGTTGTTGTAGAGGGTGATCACAGACTCAGGGATTAGCTATTCTGTATTAAAAAGCTTCTACAGGAGCTTTTCTAAGTTGTCTAAAAGTTAAAGCATATCTGTGAGGATTCCTGATACAAATAGCCCTATAAAAATAGAGAGTTCTTTTCATGTGTGGGTCACAGTTTTTTGTAAGATGTACTTTTCTCCAGAATACAAATCTAAAAGCAGTACATGTAAAGCATGACGCAGCCCTAAGGAGTTTATATAGAAATATATATTATTACATTTACTACAATGGTTAAAAGGGTATGGGATTGTAACTTTGACTGTTTTTGACCTTCGGGTAAGCGTACTCCAAGGCGGCCTTCGAGACACACGACAACGCAAAATCGTCGAGCAGAAATTGATAGCCAAGTTCCGCGCCCATGAGGACGGCCTCAACCGGGATCTTGGGTTCATGTCACGCTACACGTTACCCCACCAGCGAACAAATGTTATCTGTTTTTAATACAACGGGTCATTTGCTGTCTTTTCGATGTTTCTGCCTCTCTCTCCTTTTTTTTTGGTGGTTTGTATATTCGGAGACCTTGTAGGTAACACCTGTCTGTCTGCACACTGATTGCCTTGGCAACGGGCAGTTGAAAAGACTGTAATCTGTAATCTGTAATCACCAAGTATTGTTCTGCGATTTATAAATGCGAAAGGTTCGAGGATTTCATTTCCACAATATTCACCTGAGGAAGGAGGAAGCCTCCGAAAGCTTGTGAATTTCAAATAAAATTGCTGGACTATAACTTGGTGTTGTAAAATTGTTTACATTTGAGCAATATAGTAGTGCACATATTGATGTCTATCACTTCTGCACTTATTCCTGTATGTTAAAATTTCAAGCTACTCATTGAAAGTGCTTAGAATTAAAATGTGTGTCGAAATCCTTCTATAGTGAATGGAGCAATAACCTATTGTTCTCACTCCCAATTTATGGTGACACTGAAGAAGGGAGATTCCATTAGAAGTGACTGCTTCCCAGCTACCACTGACTAGGCATTCCACTGACTAGAAATTCCATTGACTAGCAATTCCATTGACTAACAATTTGATAACACAGGAGCAAGTGAAGACACAGAGATACTAGTTAGACTGTATGAGTTTGTCTGTTCTATTGAGTTTGTAAGAACAGGATACTTAGAATATGATTAATCCTTTATTCTCTGTGTGCGTGGCTCTATTCTCCTTGTCCACTGATTCTGTTTTCAATTTGAGTTTGTATAAACAGCCAGCCCACAACCTCCAACTTTGAGGTTTATGATAAATGATCCGAACTGTTTTTAGTCCCTGTTTGAAATTCTTCCTAAACTTTGTTTTTTCAGAATTTTGTACCATGCAATTTTGCCCTGTTGCTGCATTCCACCAAGGTTTAACTCAACTTTCACGGCACCGCCATATTCAGAGCTTTTGTCATTTTAAACTGCACAATTTTTGTAATAAAACTTTACATCACCCCTTTTCAAGGTGGCTTGTTGCTGGATGGGTTGTGGAATGTACTTCTTTGGGCCATAAAGTGGCTGACCAGGAGCAGCAGCAAAATGTGTTTCCACCAAGTTTATGTTCACTACATGGGCAATCAGCAACAGTCATCTTAGACTCTGTCTGTAAGGCAGCCATACGAAATACCTGCCATAGCTTTATTTAATATTTTTGTTTAGATTGAATCTTCTCAGAAAAACACACTCCTTAATAAATCAGTCCTTAAGTTTTGTCTTAGACAGTAGCACTCTTGAATTCTGATCGAAAAGGTTTTAGGTTTAAGCCCCATATAGCTGTTGAGCTCATAGACTAAGCTGTCACTCAGTGCAGCACTGAGGGAGTGCTGCATTGTCAAAGGCCTGTTCTTTGTATGAGCTGTTAAGCCAAGGTCTTGTCTGCCTGTTCTGGTGGTTCACATAAATGTTAAAGATACCATGGCACTATTCAAAGTAAAGCAGGGAGTTCTCCCGATGTCCTGCTCAATATTTCTCTTTCAACCACTATCATCAAAAACAATTTACTGGTCATTTGTCTCACTGCTGTTTGTGGGATTTTGTTGTATGCACAATGACTGCTGTGTTTGTTTAGGTAATGACAGTTCAAAGCAATTCTGAGATTTGATAAGGCACCATGTAATTTTTCTTTCTCCCTCTCTCTCAGTGTGTAATCAAATAATGCCCATATCTATTTGGCATTTCTCTGGCATAATTCTAATGCACATGGAAAATAAATAATGAGGAAGAATCTTAGATTACTTATATTCTGCATGGCCAATCCATACTTAGAATGTGATTAATCCTTTATCCTTAATGTGCATAGCTCTATTCTCCTTGTCCACTGATTCTGTTTTTGTTGTGTAGTATTTGGACCATTAATTTGAAAATGATTCCCTCTTTCTGCAAGTATGTGGGTTTAACTAACTCAATTTGAGTTTGTATAAACAGCCAGCCCACAACCAGCTTTCTCACTCCTGGGGATCTCAGTGTATAACTGTACAAGCATTCATGTAACATAGCCATGAGTCAGATATCTGTCAGCAAAGAAACAACAAAAACTGGGTAACTAATATCTACAGAACTAATTGCGTCAGTCTCTGAATTGCACAGATATGCCCTCAACAATCTTGGCAGGTGGAGTTCAGATGCATCATCAACATGGAAATAATGAGCTATTACCATATATATGGCAAAGCAACTGAAGTCATAATACCACAGCAAGGAATCTTAGGTATTCCAACCATTTCTTGTCAAAAGCTGGGTGGTGAGGCAGGATCGGCCTTCACTTGCTCCCCACCTCTATGCCTGGTCTTGTGCCGCTCACTAGTCGCAGTGCGAACGAAATCATTGGGTGATTGGTAGAGTCTGTGAACCTTGTCCATCAATTCCTGTATCTTTCGGAGGCCTGTGGCTTATAATGTTACCTTTAAATATTCAACAGTTATTCACCTCCCAAAGAGTTACTATGTTTAAGCAGTGTTTGATGTTCAGCATTAGCCAAGTGAAGTCATCACAGTTAGATCTGCTCTGAGAGGTTGTAGGTTCAGTGTAGTTTATCTTCTGGTGTTTAGACTTGCCTTCTCACTCCTGGTTTGAGTGAGCACATCTGTTACTATCTTCTGTTGGTCTGCTCAGTCCTGGTAGGTGGGGCAGGGCGGGCAGTGGGTGTGGGTCTGGTGTTATCTTCTGCTGGATTGTGGCAACTATCTGTGGTGGGGAATTTCTTGAGGTGCCATTCTGTTGGCTGGAGAGTTGGGTGTTGGTTTTACTGGACCAGCACTAAGCTGAACCTGGTGGAGGTACGGTGAAATCCTCGAGGGGGTCTTGAGAGTGTTTCTTCTTCCTTCTTCAGAGTTGACAAATGTAAGGAATCTCACAACACCAGGTTATAGTCCAACTGTTTTATTTGAAAATCACAAGCTTTCGGAGGCTTTCTCCTTCGTCAGGTGAGCAAGTGTGGGATTCCACGGAAGGTTACTGCATTTATAGTCAGAGAACAATACCTGGTGATTACAGATAATCTTTCCAACTGCCCGTTGTCAAGGCAATCAAAGTGTTCAGACAGAGTGATGTTACCTACAGGACCACCGAATACACAAACGGCCAGAACAAAAAAGACAGACACAGAGAGAGAGAAACATCCGAAAGGAAGAGAAAGACAGAGAATGACCCGTTGTGTTAAAAACAGATAACTTTCTTTCGCTGGTGGGGTTACGTGTAGCGTGACATGAACCCAAGATCCCGGTTGAGGCCGTCCTCATGGGTGCAGAACTTGGCTATCAATTTCTGCTCGACGATTTTGCGTTGTCGTGTGTCTCGAAGGCCGCCTTGGAGAACGCTTACCCGAAGATCGGTGGCTGAATGTCCATGACTACTGAAGTGTTCCCCGACTGGGAGGGAACCCTCCTGTCTGGCGATTGTTGCGCGGTGTCCGTTCATCCGTTGTCACAGTGTCTGCATGGTCTCGCCAATGTACCATGCTCCGGGGCATCCTTTCCTGCAACGTATGAGGTAGACAACGTTGGCTGAGTCACAGGAGTATGAACCATGTACCTGGTGGGTGGTGTCCTCTCGTGTGATGGTGGTGTCTGTGTCGATGATCTGGCATGTCTTGCAGAGGTTGCCGTGGCAGGGTTGTGTGGTGTCGTGGACGCTGTTCTCCTGAAAGCTGGGTAATTTGCTGCGAACGATGGTCTGTTTGAGGTTGGGTGGCTGTTTGAAGGCGAGTAGTGGAGGTGTGGGGATGGCCATAGCGAGGTGTTCGTCGTCATCGATGACATGTTGAAGGCTGCGGAGAACATGGCGTAGTTTCTCCGCTCCGGGGAAGAACTGGACAACGAAGGGTACTCTGTTGGTTGCGTCCCGTGTTAGTCTTCTGAGGAGGTCTATGCGATTTTTCGCTGTGGCCCGTCGGAACTGTCGATCGACGAGTCGAGCGTCATATCCCGTTCTTACGAGGGTGTCTTTCAGCGTCTGTAGGTGTCCATCACGTTCCTCCTCGTCTGAGCAGATCCTGTGTATTCGCAGGGCCTGTCCATAGGGGATGGCCTGTTTGACGTGGTTAGGGTGGGAGCTGGAAAAGTGGAGCATCGTGAGGTTGTCTGTGGGCTTGCGGTAGAGTGAGGTGCTGAGGTGCCCGTCTTTGATGGAGATTCGTGTGTCCAAGAAAGAAACTGATTCTGAGGAGTAGTCCATGGTGAGCTTGATGGTGGGATGGAACTTGTTGATGTTATCGTGTAGTCTCTTCAGTGATTCTTCGCCATGGGTCAATAGGAAGAAAATGTCGTCGATGTATCTGGTGTATAGTGTTGGTTGGAGGTCCTGTGCAGTGAAGAAGTCCTGCTCGAACTTGTGCATGAAAATGTTGGCGTATTGGGGTGCGAATTTGGTCCCCATGGCTGTTGCGTGTGTTTGGGTAAAGAACTGGTTGTCGAAGGTGAAGACATTGTGATCCAGGATGAAGCGGATGAGTTGTAGGATGGCGTCTGGGGATTGGCTGTTGTTGGTGTTGAGTACTGATGCTGTTGCAGCGATGCCGTCATCGTGGGGGATACTGGTGTAGAGTGCCGAGACGTCCATCGTGGTGAGAAGTGTTCCTGGTTCAACTGGTCCGTGGGTGCTGAGTTTTTGTAGGAAGTCTGTAGTGTCGCGACAGAAGCTGGGGGTTCCCTGTACGATGGGTTTCAGGATGCCCTTGACGTATCCAGAGAGGTTCTCACACAGGGTTCCGTTGCCTGATATGATAGGACGTCCGGGTGTGTTGGCTTTGTGTATCTTTGGGAGGCAGTAGAAGTCTCCCACGCGGGGAGTACATGGGATGAGAGCGCGTAGGATGCTTTGAAGGTCTGGATCGAAGGTCTTGATCAGTTTGTTGAGCTGGTGGGTGTGTTCCTTGGTCGGATCTGCGGGTAACCGTCTGTAGTGTTCCTGGTTGTCCAGTTGTCGGTGTGCTTCTTTGCAATAGTCCGTTCTGTTCTGTGTGACGATGGCTCCTCCTTTGTCCGCTGGTTTGATGACGATGTTGCGGTTGATCTTGATAGCGTCGATGGCGTTGCGTTGTGCTCGGGTGACATTCTGGACTGTCTTGTGAGTGCGGCTGATGAATCTGGCATTGACGCATTTCCTGACAGCTTGAGCATACATGTCAAGCTTAGGGCAGCGACCCTCCGGAGGAGTCCAGTTTGACTCTTTCTTCTTCGGTTGCTGTACCACGGATCCCTCTGTCTGCTGTTCCGGATCATTGATTGTCTCATTGGGTTCGCTGCTGAAATCTTGGGATTTGTTGAAGAATTCCCGGAGCCTCATTCTCCTGATGAATTCCTCTGTGTCCGCCGCGAGACCAATGGGGTCCACTTTGGTGGTGGGGCAGAAATTCTTCAGAGTTGTCATTGCAGGGTAAGGACTTCTTGAGTAGCCGTACCAGCATGTTCCTACCTTCTAAGAAGTTGTGGGTTGCCTTCTAGGTCTTGAAGAGGGCAATTCCTCATCAGAATTTTGAGTCTAACCTGATGGGTCTCCTGCACCTAACACCTTAGTTGTGAGGTACAACATTGATATTGTCAAAGACCTCTCATTTCTGTAGGAGTTCAAGAACAGGTCTCCAAAGATGGAAGTGTGTCAGCCTTGAATGGGTAGCTTACACTTAGCTCTGGTCTGGGACATTATTATCTATTTGCTCTGGAAATGGAGGACTAATAATGCAAAGGCCTAGGGGGATTTTAATCTGTGGGCATGAAGGCTATGGAAACATTCTAGTTTCAGGTCCACCCTACTGTCCAGGTTTAGGAAGGTTTGGAGGGCCTCAGAGATTAAGGTGTTTTGCCTGTTTCTTTCCAAGCCTCTGGTTTTAAAAGGGAATTAAATAGTTGCTTGAAAAAGACCAATATTAAACCATATGAGGACTGATCAGGAGAGTAGAATTAGATTAGATGGCTTATGTGGAGAAAACCACAGGCACAGACTTGATGAACTTAATGGCCTGTTGCTTTGCTATAACATTCTAAAGTCTAGACTTTCCAGTTGAGGTTAATTTAATCCCCAGGAAGTAGAAGCTATCCTAATATCCATAGCACAATTAAAAGGCCCACCTGGCAACTCCTAACTGTCATGTTATTGAAATCTCGAGGTCACTGTAGGAGGAATCACAGTTGCAGACCTGTGGCCGTGACTCCTATCATTCTACAGTGCAGTAAGTTGGAGTATTACTGAGGCTAATCC
The DNA here is from genome assembly GCF_035084215.1 of Heptranchias perlo. Classification (NCBI taxonomy): domain Eukaryota; kingdom Metazoa; phylum Chordata; class Chondrichthyes; order Hexanchiformes; family Hexanchidae; genus Heptranchias; species Heptranchias perlo. Next base: position 17,563,967 of record NC_090352.1, on the reverse strand, counting down.
TTGATGTGGCCTTTGACAAAAGTGGAGCAACACTTAGAACATAAGAACATAAGAAATAGGAGCAGAAGTAGGCCAATCGGCCCTTCAAGCCTGCTCCGCCATTTAATAAGATCATGGCTGATCTGATCCTAACCTCAAATCTAAATTCATGTCCAATTTCCTGCCCGCTCCCCGTAACCCCTAATTCCCTTTACTTCTAGGAAACTTCTCATAGACTGATATTTTCACGACTCTTATAGTAAGTGCTTTCACCAGTAAGAGAAGGAATATCAAGAAAGCACTAAGATGGGATGGCATAATGCCTAAAAGCAACTTGGCATATCTTCATGTTTAATCTTTTTCATTTTTTTTATAGGTTCCTTGGTAATTATTGAACTCAGCATGGGACAATCTAACATCCTACTGCTTTGTGGTACAGGCACATTGGAGGCACCAGATAGTAAATCATCAGCATTTATACACAGAGGGAAAAAAATTAGCCACTGTCTGCCTGTATTTAATGTTCCATAACATCCTAAGGAGAAGTAATTTTCAGCACAAAAGCAGTTTGAGTAAGATTTATCTCGAGCTACCAAGCTGCACCTTTTAAAATTTGACCTTTGGGATTTTCAGCAAGCCATTTTTTCACTTGGAGCTGGAAAGTGGCTGAATTTCCCATTAGTTTTGACCCAGAGATTTATGTATTTCTTAATGAAGTGCCACATTTTGCTTGCTGCCTTCCAGTAGCTTAAGTTTTAATGAATGAGATTTCAGTCAGGGTGAGACTCTGTCCGAAACTCTATCTAATTACATTAGACGACTTTGCTCCCTGTATCACAGGCCATGTACTCTGTGGTAATTAGAGCATTGCAAGAAGGCTGTTTGGAAATATGTGTCATTTCCTGAGTGAGTTTAAGGGGCAGTCAAAAAGTCATTTTTAAAAAATTTCAACAGTACTGGTAATTTTATAAAAAATTAAAATATGAAGTCAAAGTAAAATCGGGCAGGGTGTAAAATGGACCACCGGCCCATCTGGGTGGGTTAGGTTAAAATCGAGGCTTATATTTCTCTTAAGTACATTAGATAGTCAGCCATTTATATGGTTCTTGTAATTGAACGGCTTGACCCTCTCCTCAGAAACCCATTGATCTGTTCCAAACACTTTGAATGATCCATCTCTATCCAAGGACAATGATAGCAAATAACCCATTTATATTAGTGCTTTCAGAACACAAGCCGTAATGTACACTCTCTACATCTCACAAACCAGTTACAATAATTTTAACCCTTTGTGCGCTGTGATCAGCAAGAAAGAATTTGCCTATCATGGACAAAATGCTTCATTTTTGTCGCAGGAGGTCATAGATGGTGCTGGAGATGAGGAAGCAGGATCACTGCCATAGCTCAGGGTGTGTGATAACCTTTTGCTGCCCCTCCTTCTCATCTTATTCTCACATTCACTTACTGTCAGAAAGATATATATTGAAGCCAATTACCACAACATTCATTTTACTGAAAGGTGTACATGATGGTCGCTCAGTAGGACACCATTGTAACCTGTCTTTATTTTCTCTTCCTCTAAGTGTTTCACAGGAAGCAGAATCAGGCCCAGGTACAATTGGACATGCCAGCACTTCATATCATATGCTATTACTCGCTCTATCTTATATGTACTCACAGCAGCCAAACACTTCACACACTCCTGCCATTATGTCAGCCTTGGCTCATTGGTAGCACTCTTGCTTCTGAATTAGTAGGTCATGGATTCAAGCCACACTCCAGAGGCTTGAGCTCATAATCTAGGTTGACACTCAGTGCAATACTGAGAGAGTACTACACTGTCGGAGGTGCCACTTTTCGAATGAGACATAAAATGGAGGTCCCATCCGCCCTCTCAGGTGTATGTAAAAGAACACATGGTACTATTCAAAGAAGAGCATGGTAGTTCTTCCAGTCACCCGGTCAAAATTTATCCCTAAATCAATACCACCAAAACATATTATCTGACCATTCATGTCATTACTGTTTGTGGTACCTTGCCATGCACAAATTGGCTGTCACATTTCCCAGATTACAACAGTGACTGCACCTAAAAAGTACTTCATTGGCTGTGAACTGCTTTGGGGTGTCCTGAGGATGAGAAAGGCAGTATAAAAATACAAGTTCATTCTTTTGTTCATTGAGCTAGCAGCCAGAGGAAGCACGAAGCTAGGTTTAAGTATTCATTCACACAGTCACCAAGCAAAGCACTGTGGAAGCAAACATGATATGGTATGATATTAAACTTTATTTGCATTGAAGCCACGTGTACAATGTGATCTTGCAAAGGTTTGCAAACATATATCATCAGATTGCATGAATATGATATTTTTGAGTTGTCCAGGAGATTTAAGAGACTGTAGATGAAAGTGTATTTGTGGAGGGAATGGGAGATGTAGACAAAACTGTTAATGCACATTTGCAAGTTAAGGAAAGGTGTCCTGAATACCACGTTGCTGGCATTGGGTTCTGCTCTATAATTTCGTCAGGTATCTTCTGCTCCCTTTTGTGGTCACTTTGATGCACCTCGGGACCTTCCATCTCCTCAGTGCCTCCATGCCAATGCCTCTTTGCAGGATGCGATTGTGCAGCATGCAGTACGCAACAACAGTTCTTGAAGCCTTAGCTGGACTGTTGCAGGGCAATCTCAGAACTATCCAGGCACCTGAAGTGCTGCTTCAACATCCCAGTGGTGTGCTTGATGATTACTTGGGTGCATGCATGCATCTCATTAACCTGACTTCAACTCATGTCCAGAGATATCACTGAGGTGTCACCAACTATGGTTTCAGACGATAGCCTTGTCGGCCAGAATCTTGACTAGGTCGTGTCATTCAGGGTTAATTATTGGTGGGAAAGTAGACTGCCTTAAAACGAAGGCCTCGTGGCAGCTCTCTGGGAAGCAAGCACTGACTTATTTAATGCGGTGCTGTCAGTCGCAACTTAGATGTACATTTGGAGAGTGGAATTACTTCTTATTCATATAGGTAGTGTTATTGTGAAAGAAAACTTGTAGGACCACATGGTGTAAGCGATGAACTCCTGGACTTCTGGGGAATCCTACCACACTGTAATAGTGCACAGCTCCCTCATGCTACTGTAATACCATTGATATTACAATTGGAAAACGTAGGCCACTATTTTATATGTATATATAGATGGATGTATCCCAACAAAAGAATATAATCTGAGAGATAAGCTAACAAAATAAAAGCATGACCAGGCTGCCCCTGAGCAACATCTGTGCTAATAGTTAGTGATTTGGATGCAGTTCAGGCCTATAGATCTTAATGTAGCAAATTCCTGATCTCAATTGACCAATCTAATGGTTCTTAAAAGATTTAAACATACAGACCACAAAGATGTGCATGGTTTTGAGGGAGGTTTAAATAGAGATGAGCCAGTTTGCCAGAATGTATGTCAACCTTTCACAATCTCAGCTGCCACCAAAAGACTTGTTCATTCTTGGGCATGCAGGGAAATATTTGTATGGATTGAGCAAATGACACCTCTTTACTCATGTATAATTCAAAGTCTTGCATCTCGAATGTTCTGGTAACATGACACCTTACATAAGGATCACGTATCCATAGGGCAAAAATGGTGATTGGCTGAAGTGATCATTATCTGTGGGGCTAACTGTGCTGATTCATTTGCATTTAGTCAGTGGGATATTTGAGCCAATCAAAAATAGTATTAGTAAGGTAAGGTGTGTAATATTTTACCTTGTGTCATGTGATATATTGCTTCAGTAGATTTACTGTGTTATAGTGATGGCTAAACCATTACTGAGTCCAGGCTGCAGTGGGGCAGTGGTAAACATCAGAGATCGTATTTCAGATCCTGAACTAACACTGTGCAACACCACAGGAGATGTACTACTAACATATCAACTTTGCTGGTTTCTATCATCATCTTTATCATGATTGTAAGAATAAATAGTTGATGAAGTGTCATTTTATGGAGCGTCCTAATTGATAGAAATGTACAGGACCCGAAAAAACCATTTCAGTCCATCTGGTTCAAAAACTCAATATACAGTTCATGACCAAAAATCTGCAATTAATTTTGGCACCAATTGCCTGTCTAATTCCTTCTTAAAATTACTGAACTTTTCAGCCTTGATTGCCATCCTGGGCAGTCCAATCCAAACATTCACCATCCTATGTGTGAAGTAGTTATATATTATCTGTCCATTCACCTTACCTCTTCTTAACTTCATCCTATGTCCAATTTGTTGCCTTTCTTGGGTCCAGGTTAAACAATATCTCAGGATTAAATTTGTCAAAAACCTTAAGGATCTTGAATACAATCATTGAATTCCTTCTCAGTCGCCTCTTCTCTGGTATAAAGAAGTAGCTTCTGTAGTCTCTCCTTACAGCTTAAGTGTCGTATGCCAGGTGTTAAATGGGTAGCTTTTTGCTATACCTTTTCTGTTTCCATGATCATCTTGCTATAATATGGCAACCAGAGCTGCACACGCTACTCCAGATGGGGATGATCAATTGCCCTGTGTAGGCTCAGTATCACATCCTATGATTTGTGTTCCGTTCAATGCACTATACAACTCAATATTCTATTGGCCTTACTTAACACAACATAATTGAATAGTTTCAATTATTGTCCTCTAATACCCCCAAATCCTTTTCCTGTGTTGTAGACGAACATCATTTAGTTTATAGTTCCAATGTTTCATCTCCTTCCCTAATCTTATTTCTTTGCAGTTGTCAACAGTGAATTTAATTTGCCATTTCCCAGTCCAACTTCCCAATCTGTCCAGATCACTCTGCATCTGATCAACCAGCTCTTGACTGATAGTTTTGTCTGCATCCTCCCCACTTTATAATCATTGGTTTATAGTTTGAAAGCAAAGTCTCAGCACTGACCTTTAGTCACATTCTGTCACTTCGATGCAGTTCCGTGCACGACCACTCTGTCTCCTTTGCCGTAATGTATCAAAAACCTTGCTGAAGTTAAGCAGCGTCCATAGATTTCTCTTCATCCAAAAACCCTGATACCTTCTCAAAAAGGTTTGTCAAACATCATCTTCCACCCAGAAGGCCTTGCTGACTTGCTCAGATAATTTCATGCTCCTCTAGGTGTTTCACAAGGAACTTCTTCGGGAAAACCTTTAATCTCTTATGACAAATGTTAGCCTGTGATTTCCAGGACAGTCCTTCTGCCTTTTTTTCAAAGAATGATATATCTCTTATTCTTTTTCAGGACTCCTGCCATGATTGGATGCTCTTTTGTGGTGAATAGATTGTTTTTTGGTGAGATTGGCCTGCTGGACCCTGGAATGGATGTTTATGGCGGGGAAAACATAGAACTGGGAATTAAGGTCAGTCACTATTCTCTTCAGAAATTGTTGATTATGAACTGTTTACCATCCTGATTTTTCTTGTAGCCTGTAATTTGACTTGGGCTTGCGTTACTGGAAAACTTGCTGTCCAATGGCAAGTATGAATTAGCGCTATACTTACCCATCTTCTGTGAAATTGTATCTTGCTATTGAAATTCACAATGCTGCAGTGGTCTGTTGGTTACATGCACAAAAAAACGGAATGCTGCACTACAGAAACAGGCCATGTGGCTTACCGAGTCTGTGCTGGTGTTTTTCTCCATAAGAGCCACCTAGTCTAATCCAACTCTCCATACTCTTTAATATTCCTCAAATATTTTTCAACTATCTAATTCCCTTTTAAAATAATTAATAGACTCTGCTTCAACAATGGTTTGTGGCAGAAACTCCCACATTCTAACCACTCTGTGCTTAAAGAATTTTTCTAATAACTGCCCTTTAATTCTTTATGTGACTATTTTAAATTTGTGTCATCTCATTACTGTCTTGCCAACCAATGAAAACAACCTACCATTGTTTACCTTATCATAATCCTTCATAATCTTGAAGAATCTTTCAGGCACTCCTTGCCTTTTCTGCTCCAGTGTAAAGAGCCCTTACTTTTCAAATCTCTTTTCATAATGTAACTCCTCATCCCTGGTAACATCATTGTGGATCTACACTACATCATTTCCATCGATTTTAGATCCTTCCTATAATGGAGTGCCCAAAACTGTACACAGTATTCCAATTGTTGCCTAACTTGTACGTATAAGTTCAACATTACCTCCCTGTTTGTGCATTTTATGCTTCTAAATACAAAATCAAAGACTCAATTTGCCTTTTTGACTGTCTTTTTTTGCTACTTCCACTGTCACCTTTGATGACCTGTGTAGCTGTACATCAAGATCCCTCTGTTCTACTCCATTTAAAATTTTACCATTTAAGGTACCTTTCCCCTCTCTGTTCTTATTTCCAAAATGTATTTTCCTCAATGATGTGTAAACAAACAGAAAAACAGTAGATCACAAAATATTTATGACTTGAAAATGTTTATATTATATATTTGTCTGTTTATGCTATCACCCTATGTTATATAGCTGTCATCCTTTCTGCTGTACAATAGTTTACATCTAAAAATATATATTTGTGAGCCTTCAGTCATATATTTATAAAGCTGTTTTTGGGGGAAAATTTAAACTGGCCTATAATAAATATTTAACTTTATAATCCATCAGTGGCTCCCCTGTGTATAGGAACAATTGGAGCCATTCCCACGCTGATCTTCAGATTGGTGCAGTACTTTAGCTGACCAACTTCATTGCTAAACAGATTATAACCAATATAAAATTTGATGACAACAATAAGCAGTCAGCCCTTTACACATACCAGATGAAAGCACTGAGAAAATTGCTTTTGGCAATATCAATGGATGAATCCTTAACGCCTTCAGACGGACTTCCTCTAGTTTAGGTGGTAACCTAATATTACAAATGGAATAAAACCTTCACTAAAATATCAGACAAAGAAATGTCATAGAAAGATGTTAAATGTTCATCCACTAATATTGCCAATGTTCATTTTGTTTATAGTGAGCAGTCTGCAGTATAAGTGGAACAATTTTATCAATTGTTAGTTTTAAAGTAAATGTTCTTAAAAAATATATCCACTGCAGTATCAGCTGTAACAATACAAAGGTCCTGAGGCTGAACCAAACTGTGCACTTCTTTGTGGAGCATGCACTATTTTAACTTAATTCATGAGACGAGCTCCTTTATAACTCATTATAATCTATCAACAATTTAATCTTCCCTAAGGGCATAATTTAGATAAGAACGATCCTACAATTGATGATAGGTTAGTGTATATTTTCCTTATAATGCATGGCTAAAAAAATAAGATTCTATCCATAACTATTTGAAGATTTGTGGGTTTGATGGTGCAGCTGAGGAAAGGAGACAAACAGATTTTGAATGTGAATGGATATCAATCGCTCATTGTTCCTCCCTGGATGTTTTCCAGATTCTCCCCCTCAACTGCAATCTCTGTACTGTAGCAGATGACTTTAGGCAGCAAGTGACTTGAGATTATAAAGTCACATGGTAATCCAAAAGACTTTGGATGTTTTATGATGGCTGGCTGTCAGCGCCTGTAAGTGTAAATCATGAAGCTACAATACTGTTTTCACTGTTCAGATGTTGGGATAAAATAAATCAATAAAAACCATCTCAGATTAGGGGATCATTTTGTGCGATCAGTATTCATTAATAAGAGCCTTCAGTATTCCTTGAAAGAGCAAAGCTCATTATCAGTACTATAATTTGCTGATTAAAACATCAAAGCCACATTGATGGCGGGCAGAAAGCAGCATCTATACATATCCCAGGCTCTTTAATGATGTTTGACGAAGACGTCAGTCTTGTTATTGATCATCTTCTGTTAAAGTGGACTAAGTGCTCAGTAAATTCAACTGATGGCTACAGCAAACACTCGCTACTCTGGACTATACAGCTTCATTATCTGGAACGTTCTTGGATAGATGCACAATTCAGAAACTGGATACTGCTGATGGAGGTTAGCAAGTTACAAAACAACAACAACTTGATTTTATATGGCGCCTTTAACATAGTAAAATGTCCCATGGCGCTTCACAGGAGTGTTATCAAACAAAATTTGACACCGTGCTACATAAGGAGATATTAGAACAGGTGACCAAAAGCATGGCCAAAGCGGTAGGTTTTAAGCAGCCTCTTAAAGGAGGAGAGAGAGGTAAGAGGTTTAGGGAGGGAATCCCAGAGCTTAGGGTCGAGGTTTTTGATTCACAGTTGGCTTCTGAGGAATCAGCTTGACTCACACCTCTCAAGGTTATTTGTTCACGCCCCACTCCAGCACCAGGCTGACACTTCAATTCAGTACTGTAGGAGTGCTGAAGTGGTGTCTTTTGGGTTAGGTGTTAGTCCAGGGACATGTTTGCCTATTCATGTGGACGTAAAAGATCCCATGGTATTATTTGAAGAAGAACAAGGGAGTTCTCGTGGTATCCACACCAACATTTACCCCACCAACGAACCAAATATTTGCCTATTTATCTCATTTGCTGTTTGTAAGACCTTTGTAAACCCATCAGTAAGACCTTGTAGTGCACAAATTGGCTGCTGTGTTTGCCTACATATCAACAGTGACTACACTTCAAAAATAATTTGTAGGTGGTGAAGCATTTAGGTCATCTTAAGCACATGAAAAGTGCTATATAAATGCAAGTTCTTTTTTTCTGGTGGTAGAGAATGTAATGATGAGTGGATTTTCCCCATTTAAGAGACAAGAAAGATTTTCATATTTGACTTGGCCTGCCTGTCACTCATCTTGTGTGGACAGAGGATGTCTGGAAGAATTCAGTGACCCTGAAGTTCAGTGGGGGTTGTGCCAATCTCCCACTGTTACTCTGGTGGGAGTTTGACGGAACACCTGAAGACCTGGTGTAAATGGCTGCAAATCGCTATTAAGGCCATTTCTCCTGGGGTCCCTCCAATCTCCTGCTGAAGTTATGATGGGAGATTGGGACAACAACCACAGAAATGTAGGACCAGTCAGTTTGCAGCACTACCAGTGTCTCAAATTACATCCCCATGGGATGAGCATTCAAACTTGGCAGTGTATAGTACCCCAATAGTGATAACTAAAACCCACCCTTGAAGCCATAGATTTCAACTATTGTGATAGCATTGTGATAACCTAGACCCCTGATTGATCTGATATTGCAGTAAGTCTTTTATATTCCCCATGTGTCTCAGAAATAAAGGGATTAATTCAAGGACACTTGCATGCTCTGCACTTTGTGGCTGCATAATTGCATTTAAAAGTCTGTATCAGTGTAAATGATACCGACATTAGGATTGTAGCTGGAATGAGTTCAGGATCTGTATAAACATATTAAACATTGAGCACAATGTGCATGCAGGCAACATATAAAACATTGAAGCCAACTCAATCCTTTCAGAGCAGAATTAATTATTTGTGTGCAACAGTAAGCCAGGTAAATAAAAATGTCCTCAATGGTTAGTTCCAATTCTTAACAGATCAGTCCAGCTAATTTAAACTCCTCTTCCATTATTCCATTATTTCAGTGATTTCCCTCCTATTATCATTACTAGTGTGCTTTTCTCTTGACAAGAGAAGTGCATAAGATTGCTTATTAAGAAAACAATTGTCTGCTTTGCTGGGGCCAATAATGCAAGGCCTACTCTGCACCCCAGTGAGCTTTGCACATGGCAGTGTGGCTGGGAAGCACCTAGAGCACAGAGAAGTTCTCTTAATTTAGTCCATCAGCATCAAGGAGCCTCCGACAGCCCTCCAATAGCTGTAGCTGGTCATAGTTTAATGGCCGCCTTGCTGGGAGCCTCTGCACCAACTATGTGTAAGGATTATTTCGGTCACAAGTTGTATTTGTATTAGGAAACAACAACAATAACTTGCATTTGTATAGCGCCTTGAACACAGAAAAACATCCCAAGTTGCTTCACAGAGGATTGATCAGCCAAAAATGGATGCCAAGCCAAAGATGGAGATATTAGGAGGAGTGAAGGAGGTGCATTTAAAGGCAGGTCTTAAAGGAAGAGAGAGAAATGGAGATGTGGAAGTGTTCAGGGAGGGAGATCCAGAACGTGGAGCCCAGGCAGCTGAAGGCACGGCCGCCAATGGTGGGGCATAATGCGATTGGAGGCCAGCTGTAAATATTTAAATATTTCTTCTGGGTGGTGCTCTGCTTGTGATATGGCCACCCAGCATTTCTATCCCCTTGTTTGCTTGCCTCCAGTTCTTCCAATGGGTCTCTCTGCCTAATATTCCATGCCCTGCAGCATTCCCAGCACATGTATTAGGTACCAAGAGTGCCACAAAAATATTGAAATGAGCTGACCTTGAACTATCAGGCACAGTCAGTGCACAATTCCTCCATTTTCAGTCCCCTTGATGTGCACTGGTTCCCAAGGTACTTTAGTTGTTTAAATAATGTTCCAAACACCCAGGACTGTATATTATATTTTTCACAACCTGGAGATGGTTTTTTTACTTCTCTGATAATGACACAGTGGGCCAATGCAGTGAGACTTAAAGAGAAACTCTAACCCTGTTTCTTATTAGCACTATAGAATGATGCCCTTCGGTTTCCTTTTCCTTTTGATGTTATAATGACAGTTTGAAGGAGATTTTCCACTTCTGCATTGCTAAGCCTGCAATTTCCACCCATTGAAATGAATAGGCTGAAAGTTGTGGGCTGGGAATCACAAAGTAGAAAATCCCAGCCTTCCTTTATTTTCTGTTTTGATCTGCAGTCCTCTGATAAAGTCTATGATATGCATAACATAGTGCTGCCACTTTTCATTTTAAATTGCCTGATCCATTGATTCGACGTGACCTCTTGTTTCTGCTTTCCAGGATGGATGGTCGACGCTTTCAATTACATCTAAAATAACCATAACTGAGTGGAACCAAATATTATCGCTGGTAAAGCACCTAAATCCACACTACTGAATCAAATAGCCATGGGTTCAGTCTTAGGCCTGACTGTTTGCCTCCTAGTTTTGAGAAAAAAAGTTTGTCCAGTTCTCCCATAGGCTGGTTGCCCTTTTTTTGGTGATGGAGGAATGAAAATACAAAGTATGAGGATAAAATTCAACTTCAGTGGGGGTGAGAAATGGGTGGTAGCGAAAGGAAAATCGGGCAGTGTGTATAACAGGCGGCCGATCCACTACCGCCCATATTTTCCCCTACCCCCAACTTACCACCAAAGTTGAATTTTACTCTCTATACCTGGTCCCGTTCACCCATCACCCCTGTGCTCATTGACCTACATTGGCTCCTGGTCCACCAACGCCTCAATTATGTTCAAATCCCTCCATGGCCTTGCTTTTCCCTATTTCTGTAAACTCCTTCAGCCCTACAACCCTCTGAGAATGCTGCATTCCTCCAAAACTGGCCTATTGTGCATCTCACACTTCCTTTGCCCCACTATTAGAGGCCAACTAGGCCCTAAGCTCTCGAATTCCCACCCTAAACCTCTCCGCCTCTCCACCTCTCTCTCCTCCTTTAAGACGCTGTTTAAAACCTACCTCTTTGACCAAGCTTTTAGTCGCCTGCCCTAATATCGCCTTCTTTGGCTCAGTGTCAATTTTTGGTTGATAATGATCCTGTGAAGCTCCTTGGGATCATTTACTAGGCTAAAGGACCAAGGAGCCCTCGTAAAATTGAAGTCATTGGGAATCAGGGGGAATACGCTCCAGTGGCTGGAGTCATACCTCGCACAAAGGAAGAAGGTAGTGGTTGTTGGAGGCCTATCATCCATACCCCAGGACATCGCTGCAGGAGTTACTCAGGGCATTATCCTAGGCTCAACCATCTTCAGCTGCTTCATCAATGACCTTCCCTCCATCATAAGGTCAGAAGTGGGGCTGTTCGCTGATGATTGCACAGTTTTCAGTTCCATTCGCAACCTCTCAGATAATGATGCAGTCTGTGCCCGCATGCAGCAAGACCTGGACAACATCCAGGCTTGGGCTGATAAGTGGCAAGTAACATTCACGCTAGACAAGTGCCAGGTAATGACCATCTCCAACAAGAGAGAGTCTAACCACCTCCCCTCAACATTCAATGGCATTACCATCGCTGAATCCCCCACCATCAATATTCTGGGGATCACCATTGACCAGAAACTTAACTGGACCCGCCATATAAATACTGTGGCTACAAGAGCAGGTCAGAGGCTGGGTATTCTGTGGCGAGTGACTCACCTCCTGACTCCCCAAAGCCTTTTCACCATCTACAAGGCCACAAGTCAGGAGTGTGATGGAATACTCTCCACTTGCCTGGGTGAGTGCAGCTCCAACGGGGAAAACAGGCATGTTTGATCCAATCTTTTTCAAGTGCATCTTAGAACAACCAAATCTGGAGTGACATTGATGGTAATCATGGAATAGTCTCCAGCTGTGAATTATTGAAACAACAGGGGCTAAAATAATCTCAAACAGTCTTTCAAACGTTGCACCAAGGTGACCATTTAGCCCCTGTTTACTTAGCTGAAGTACAGTCGATTGAAAAACATTTATTTTTAATTGATAAGCTACTGCAGCCCTAATTGCATGAAGATAATGCTCTCAGTGCCTTCACTTCTGTATGATACAAAGTGAATGTGGCAAGTGGGGCTCCCAATCCCTTTGATTATGCCTTCAAACCTCTGTCAGCGCTGCTAACACACACAACTCCAACTCAGATTCTGCTGCTGGCAGAGGTAAGCAATTGGGTCGCTTTTGTTTGTAATCTCATTTCTGCTGACTTTAATTAATGATATTTTTTAGTACAAACGCCAGCCTGTCCACCGGGGAAACTCTGAAATGCAGGGAGACTGTCAATATGTATTACTGACTTGACATCATGGAGCATCCATCCCAAACACTGCTGAATCCAAATGGCAGATTGGACACAGATCACCACAGATTGATATTTGGCAGTCAAAATTTGTAAACGCACTGAAATTTTATTTTCACATTTACATTCAGTAACTAGATATTGATTAAAACTATTTTAATAGCAGTTCTATATTTTCAAATGAATAATGCTTAATATATTTCAAACCTAAATGAAACCAATACAAATGTTATTCTTAAAATTAATTCCAGTATGATGAATGAATTCTCCTGCCACCTTGATAAGGTTGACAGAAAATGCATTTGATTATAAGATTTTTATGTTTATTTTCTTTCATACACGGCTTCAACCAAAAGCTGCATTTCGGTCAGCAACTGTGTCATTATTGTAACAATTTTATTGCTAATAATCCATACAAATTACTTTCAGAAAAGCAATTGTTATAAATTTACAAAATATACAGGGTATTGTCATGATGGAACAATGTTTGATAAACCAGAGAGCAATTGCAGTATACAGCACAAAAGGAGAAACATTTTTGAGACAGTAGTGTGCCTTTAAATGCCTAATATGTAACCGTTGTTGCATTAAGTACAACTCGTAGATCTGTGACATTAGTGATCTAGGATGTTTCTTTCCTCTGAACAGCGAAATATCTTTGTCCCCCAGTAAAACTTAAGTCTTTGTGGGCACCCTACTTAGTTTACATCAAACAACCTAGGAGAGCAAAGAATATGTATACATTCAATAATAATTTAAATATAATTTAATATAAGAAGGACCAATAATTATTTCAGATTTGCTGGTCTTTTAAAACAAGGTCATAACATTACATTCTTTATCTAAATTGAATTCTGGTTGGATGACTTTATTCAATGATACAGTTTGAAATTGATTTGACCCTTGAAATTGGTTTCTGATTAACATTGTGTATTTTGCCCAGTAAAAGATGTACAATTAATTCTGTTGCAATTCAGGTCTTTTCTCAACACTCTTAACCCATGTTCACAACAAGAAGGTACATTTATATAGAACCTTTAACATAGAAAAATGTTTCCAGGTGTTTAACAGAGGGAAAAATTAAACAAAATGGTCACCAAACCATATTGGAAGAGTCAGGAGAGGTAACTGAAATTTTGCCTGCAAGGTTGGGTTTTAAGCAGGTTTTGAAGTTAGAGAGCAATATATAGAGGTGGAGGGATTTAGGCAGGTCTTCCAGAGAGTAGGGCTGAAGTGGCTGAAGGTTTTGTCATTGATGGTAAGCCAAATGGAGTAGAGGTTGCACAAAGGCCAGAATGGAGGACAGAAGGATATGAGAGGTGATGCAATCTTGGGGGAGATTGCAGAAGTAGGGTGGGGATTACTGTGGAGAGATATGAAAATGAGGACAAGGATTTTAAATTTGTTGCATCGAAGGACAGGGAACCATTGTAGGTCAGCGAGGATGGAGTGATGGACAAACAATACTTAGTTGGGGTAGGATGTGGGTGGCTGAGTTTTAGATGAGTTGAAGGTTATTGATAGTGGAAGGTCAAAAAAATAGGTTCTAGAGGTGATTGTGTGAAGGCAGAAACAAAAGCCAACTAGTGGAGATACACCGACTATATTCGAACAGTAAGAGTGGAACCACTTAAGGGCAGAGCTGGACAACAGAAGAGAAGTGATGGAGAGAGCAAGAGATGGCTTTTATTGAAGAGATGAGTTTGGATACAGCAATGTGAGATGGGAGACAAACTGTAGAGTGAGAACTGAGGGGGAACAGGTGAAGCAAGGAAGATAGGAGGGTTGCAGCAGAGCCATCGGCATGGATTATCTCAATCTTAAAGATAAAGAAATCAGTGAGCTCTAAGCACTTGGTGATGGAAGTGAGGGTGAAGAAAACAGAGGAAAGGGATTTGAGGAGGTGGTTTGTCATCGAGAAAAATAGCTGTGAAGGTATTCCTGGAGTAATAAGAGGATGTGGCTAAGGACACAAAAGACAGTTTCCAAAAGGTCCACACCTCCTTTGAATTAAATATGCAACTTTATGCGTGGCGTGAATGAAATAGAATGCCAAAGGGCTAACAGTGACACTTTTACCACAGTATTCTGCTCCAGAGATTAGCTGGGCAACCCAGCACAGTCCCCGTCCACTTTGAAAGATGATAAATGCCACGCTGCCACACTTTTTAATTCAGTATTTAACTGATACTTGAACTTATTTACAAAGAAGTTAATTACACAGAAGCAGAACTGCACAGCAAGAGACCAGGAATACAATTCTTGGCTTACTGCACAAACAGTTTCAAGATAATAAAGTCCTGCTGAACCCTTATCAGTCCATTCCAATAACTTTTGAACTGAGTCTCTGATTCACTGTTACGTGGACTGTTGCAATGCCCCTCCCTTTCCTTCAGTTTGGAAAGAAGCAGCCAAAGCCGGAGCTGGAGAGGTATGGAAAGCCTCGGAGTGAATTTCTCTGAGGATTCTCCTGTTCATCCTCCGTAACTTCAATGGAAGAGTAACGGAAACACCGGAAAATGGCATAAACGTGACGTTATGACAGATGAGCAGGAGAACTCCCACAGAAATTTGCCGCCCCCTTCCCCATGCCTTTTATACAATTCTTCTGGACCTTCAAAAGGCAGGTTTTCTCTGAAGATCGGAGAGGTCCATTCTCAATAGTCAAGCAATCAGAATGTTAAACATTTCTATGACTCAAGTCGATAGTGCATGAACAGTAATCTCTTAGCTGTCTGTTGAGTCTTTTGTCCGGGACACCTGACTGCAATAGGAATCATTGTAAACGACTGATATGAGTCTCCATTAATATCACAAAAATGTGAGGGACAAACCAAACAAACGTGACCTTAAATGGTTTATGATGAGGCAGTAACACCAAACCTTTGGCCGGTCACTTCCCTTTGGAACTAAAATCTATCTCTAGCCAGGTCGTGTATTGTTTTTCACTTCCGATGCCCTCCAGAAACTTTTCAAAGTTGATTTTCTGGCCCGGGTGCTGAGGTGACTGGGCTGGATTGCAGCATTGTGTTTACAGAATTTAAGAAAGATTCACCTCCCATGATCTTTGCAGGTTTTGAGTTGAGTGCCGAGGCCTAGTACTGGGTACGTGCTGATTGTGAGGGTAAGATTTCCTGTGCTGCAGCAGCTGTTATTTAAAAGGAAGTAGCTTGTGGCTTGGCCAGGCCCACATTTATTTTTGCAGCTCTTCCAATGTCATAGACCCAGTTAGAGGAAGGAAGAGGGTAGAACTGTCCCATTTTCAGATACAGCACTGGAGAGCAAGTGCTGGAAAAGGAATGTTACCCACTTTAAGGCAAAAGGGCACTCTCCTCATGGTAGAGCAGTACACTCTGCATGACAGAAGGTGGCAGAAAGAAGTCAACATGGTGTCCAACATTCCCAGCACTGGGAGAAAATGAGGAAGAAAGCTGGCAGCTTCAGGAAGACTTCCAAGGCAAGACTATCCAGCATTTGCCAATACAGAGTATGTAGGCAAAGTATAGGTGCCACAAAGACCCATAACAGCTCGACTGAGGCTGTATACAAAGCATTCAGACAAACCTTTTGGCTTTCATACATTCAAATGCCTGCCCCTATTTCTGAAAGCCAAATTTTGTAACTGGTACTAAAACATACAACTATTGTCGCATTTAAATTTGTAAAGTTGTGCCCTCAAAATAACTTCCAACAAAACCTAGGTAAATGATGCATGTACATTGATTCACATGGTTTGCTTTTCCAACATCTGTACACTATCGACTTGCAGGGCAAGGTGACACATAACAGGTGGGAGCAAAGGTGGACCAGAGACATGATCTGGAACCTCAAACCCTTCAGCAAATGTGAAAAGGCCACTCCCAAACTCGTAGGACTGCAGCTAATGAAAGGAATGGGGGAGAGTGAAGTCAGAGGCTTTTCCCAAACTTAAGGCTAGCACCATCCTTTTCTGATTATTCCTTTTCCCCCTACTCATTCTCTCTTTCACTCACTCACTATCATACACACATACTCTGTACCAAATCAGCATGACCACAATATGGTAGATTTTCCGATCCATTACAAATAATAAATATATATAAAGTGGGTGTAATCGATCCAAAAAGTGATGCCAATCTGTGACACCAGATCTCTGCCCATTTATTTTTGTAACTGCCCCTTTAAGTTGCTCCAAGATTTTAAATGCTGCAGCTGCACCAGTTCTCCTCCCCCACCCAAGTTTTTCTCTCTCTCCCCGCCCCCCTCCCCCCACTCCCCGCCCACCCTGGTGTGAACAACCAGTGGCAAGCTTACATTCCCTTCTGCCCAATATTATGCAAATGCAATGACCCTGAGATTTGAGATGGGGTTAGTGCTGGTACCTGTTGGCAAATGGAAGTCACACTTCAGGTTGCAGAGCAGGCCAACAGAGATTTTGAGGCGACAATGAACCATTCATATACAACAAAAAAACAGACAGGCTTGCAGCCTCCTGACAATTAGCAAGGGCGATATACAGACCTGAAAGACCTATGAAAGTATTGACCTCTGTTTCCAGAAGAGTTTGTAGAATTCCTAAAAATGTCAACCTCAGTTGACTATTTTCAGACAGAGTAGGGTAGACATTCTGATACCACTTCACTCCTTGTATGCCAACGATTTTAGTCAGAATCTATTATGTGGCTAACAGTCTATGACAAGGCAAGCATAAGTGACTGACTTCAAATAAATGAGTCAGAGATAACAAGGTAAGACAGTGTGATCAATGCTGAACTCTTTTTATTAGATTAGCAACATGGTTTTGTTCGACTCTTTCAAACTCCAGGGATAATAGCAAATATTGTCATGTAGATTATGTGTTTCAGCCAGGGACAAAATGATTTAAGAACACAAAGAATATGTTTCAAGTTGAAAATAAAATTTTGCTTTTGCTTTTAAAGAAGATAGGGTAATAATCGCATGATCCAGAGGCCCCATTCTAGTGGGGGGAGGCCAAATTTTAGGTAGAACTCAAATCCACTGGATTTCTATCCCATTCATGAAAAAAAAAATGAAGAAATTGCACTCCAGGGGGAGAAAACTTTTTCTGCCCACACCTGAGGAGATTTGAGAGTGTCATGGGGCGTAACTAGATTAATTTGAAGCACTCTTATGGGCCCAGTGGGGCCGACATCTGTTAAGAACAGGTAAAGGTCGTACTGTGGGCCTAAAGAGGAGGCTGCAGCTGCAAAGGTAAACTGCAGTAGATCCTAGAAGGATTTTGATCGCCATTGCTATGGGGGTCAAACATTGGCCGAAGAAAAATAATTACCAATGGCTTGCCTTCGTCTTTGGCCCAATCCAGACTTCCACATTCCCCCCGTGGGGTGTCAGGGTACGACTTCAAGTTCCACTGTATCCATGGGGTGGCTGCCTCTGTTATGCTGCTACAGGTGTAGGCACCCACTCTGATTAATTAAATGACCCTGTCCCTGGGATTTGGGATAGGGTCAATGGTCAAATAGGTCCATGGAATGTGCCTTGGCATATTGTCTCTGTGTTTACATGCATCCGGTTAGTTTCCCATATGTTGCACCAATTAATTGTTCGTTTATGGGTTTGTGTAGTCTGGAGTTACTGTATAATGAGCAGTTTTGAAAGGACACCTATCTATCATGTGATTAGCAATTAAAACGATGGCAGATTTATTTGTGCATCGTTAATAGCGTACAGTCACCTCTTGTGATGAATGTTAATTAGGTTCTTCAGGACCCATACATTGTTGATTGAAAAGATTTCACCTAAACCCGCTGCAGTTGATATATGATAGAGCCAATCGTAAAGAGCTCAGTCACCCATGAAAGGCTGCTGTTCAGAATGGTTTACCAATTTCACTTCTTGGGCACTTATACTTTGTCCAATGTTTAAACCGACATCCGATTTGGTAGAATTTGTATATGAATTAAACACCCAAGTTCTTGCTGTCTTGTAAAATTATTGAAGTCAATGGAAAGGAAAATGATGAGTGGTTAATCTGATCCCACCAGTTTTCCACCCCTACTGAAGTTGAAACTTACCCCTGGGGTTTCTACCAGACTTTCGGCTGCAGAACGGAAGATGCCCCGAGGAAATTTCTGCCATTGGTGTTCCAAATGGGCTTTGGATTCAGATTCAGCAAAATTAGCATCTTAAGCCAACTTTAATTTTGAGTACTAGTGGACTTTCCATGGCATTACTCACAGTGAGTCCGAGATTTCAAGGCGGAGGGGGACTGTTGGGTTGTGGAAATGGGGGAGGGGTGCACACCTCCAATGAAGGAATTTGGAAAAAAGTTTGTAAGAGGTCTCCCCAGAGACAATATAGTTAGCATTGCCTGTCTGACAGTAGGACCTGGAAAAATCAAAACCTCCTCCAACTTAATGTTGACTAAACTGAAGCCATCCATTTTTGCTTCCACCAACTCCATTAACCTTGAGTTCATTAACCTTCCTGACTCCACCTCAGACTGAGTCAGAAGGTCCAGAACCTTGTTGTCAATGCTTTTGACCCCAAGCTCAGTTTGCTCCCTCACATCCATTTTGTCACCAAGAATGCTTTCTTCTATCTCTGAAGCATTCCCTGTCTGTCCCATCTCTTCCCTGTCTCTGCTGAAATGTTAATCCATGCCTTCATCACTTTGAAGCTCAACTTCTCTAATGCTCTCCTAGCCGGCTTCCCCACCTCTATCCTCCTCTTACAACTCAATCAATATACTACAATTCCCATCCTCATCCACACCAAGTCCTGCACTCCCATCAAACCCACCTTCTCCAAGCTCCACTGGCTCTCTGTGCCCCAGCAAATTGTCTCACATAGCAAATATATCACAGTATCATAGTATCATTGTAGCTACAGCACAGAAGGAGGCCATTCGGCCCATCGTGCCTGTTCCAGCAGTTTGAAAGAGCTATCCAATTAGTCCCATTCCCCTGCTCTTTCCCCATAGCCCTGTAAATGTTTTCCCTTCAAGTATTTATCCATTTCCCTTTTGAAAGTTACTATTGAATCTACTTCCACCACCCTTTCAAGCAGTGCATTCCAGATCATTACAACTCGCTGTGTTAAAAAAAATGTTTCCTCATGTCACCTCTGGCTCTTTTGCCAATCACCTTAAATCTGTGTCCTCTGGTTACCGACCCTTCTGCCACTGGAAACAGTTTCTCCTTATTTACTCTATAGATAAAGAAAGTGGCCTTGAATTTTCACAAGGGTTGTCTCGATATTCTGCTGTAACTCTGGCAGGAGATCAGCGGAACCATAAAATTAATTACGTTGAACTGCATTGCCTGTTGATATGTAGTCAACTGCTATGTAGGTAATATGCTATGAATACATATCTACCACAGATTGAATGAGTCCAGAACATTGCAAAGATCTTTGCAGCATGACTCGACCTCTGGACCATAATTACTCAGTATAAAGATATGTTAATTTTAGTCTTGGCTCAGTTGCATTTTTCATCCCACTGCAATCCATATACAATTCTCTATGTTTCTCTTTGACATTACAGATAAAATACAGCTGTTTCAAAACGTGACCTTACACAGGTGTGCTACAGCTGTTTCAAAATGTAACCGTACACTGGTGTACTACACAGTTGACTTTAATCTACATATAGATTGGTCAAACCAAATTAGCAATAATACTGTGGGGGAGGAATTCCTGGAGTGTGTATGTGATGGTTTTCTAGACCAATAGGTTGAGGAACCAACCAGAGAACAGGCGACCCTAGATTGGGTATTGTGCAACAAGAAAGGATTAATTAACAATCTTGTTGTGCGGGGTCCCCGAGGGAAGAGCGATCATAACATGATAGAATTCCTCATTAAGTTGGAGAGTGAAGTAGTTGAATCCAAAACTAGGGTCCTGAATCTAAATAAAGGAAATTACGAAAGTATGAGTATGATAGATTGGGGAACTTTACTAAAAGGGATGACGGTGGATAGGCAATGGCTAATATTTAAAGAACGTGTGCAGGAATTACAATAATTATTAATTCCTGTCTGGCGCAAAAATAAAACAGGAAAGGTGGCTCAACCATGGCTTACAAAAGAATTTGGAGATAGTATTAGATCCAAAGAGGAGACATATAAAATTGCCAGAAAAAGTGGCAAGCCTGAGGATTGGGAGCAGTTCAGAATTCAGCAAAGGAGTACAAAGAGATTGATTAAGAGGGGAAAAATAGAGTATGAGAGTAAACTAGCAGGGAAGATAAAAACTGACTGTAAAAGCTTCTATAAATATGTCAAGAGAAAAAGATTAGTGAAGACAAATGTAGGTCCCTTACAGTCAGAAATAGGGTGTCGAAAACTTAATTACCTATTATATACAATGCATTAACTCCAAACACTTATTTTCAGACAAGTAAGAATTTATTAAAAGAAGCTTGTATACAAGGGAAGCATATTCTGCACAATGGGCAGAATAACCTCTTCACTGAACAGAGGAAACAGTTAACTTTTATACAGTTAATTCAGTTACGCGCACCTGTCGTAGAATATGGGCATACACGTACATTCTTCATTGGTTCAAGTGGTTAGTCAATCAAAAATAGGGAACCCACCCTCTGGTTCCTCATGACTGCCTTGTGATTCTTAAACAAAGTCTGGGAAAACACATTTCCTTAGTAAGAGTTTTTCTTATCAGTGGTTCTGTACCTAGTCTCAAGGCTATATGGTCATTCATTTCTGTTAGTCAGACAGTTATCTCATAAGGAGACAATAGCTCTTCTATGTGTCTTTGCTGGGAACTAGAACATAAGCTTTCTATTATATTCAGCTGGTCAGCTAACATGGTCAACTTATCCATCATGCTTTTCAGCTTTATAGTTTAGGTGTATTAGAAAGTTAATTTGGTCAGGCATTTCTTTATGGTTTTCCACATTCCCCCCTTTTGTCCTATATATATATATATAAAAGGACAATATTCTAATAGAGCATTATTCCACTCAGACGTTCAAACTCCTCCTGCACCTCATCCTGTGTTACCCCTACTTGCACCATCAAATTTGTGGGCGCTGTATGTGTACCCAGATTGGACATCATAACACAGCAGCATTTGACAAAGCAATAGGCTATAAGAATTATAACAACAAATATGACTAGTCCCTGAACTAGAGAAGTCCCAATAGAACCCAGCCATCCTGTTGCCCAGCCCCAAAGAGTGAATGAAGGGGGCTGCTTAAATTTCTCAACTTCCCTTTGAATGTGATCGGCCAAATCAGTAATATTCTCTGAACTATCAAGTATGTAGGTACAACATTCAGATCCAATTAGTGCGCATGTTCCTCCTTTCTCTGCCAATAGGTAATCAAGGGCCATACGGTTTTGTAAGGTGACCGTAAGAATGGCTATCATTTCTGCGCTTATTTCCTTTAAGGCTTCTGCCGTATCATTAGCAACTATTTCCCAGATTTTGGCTAATTTAATAATTTCTCTGGTGGCCATGCTCACTCCCCACCTAGGGAAAGCAATGGCCCAGAATCGGTCAGCCTCAGTAATTACCCTCTTTACTCGTTGCCCAGCAGGATATTGAGGCAGGGATGATGAGTGTCGGACATATGGGATCACATATCCCAAGTAACATGATCTTGTCCATTTTTTTTGAGGCAACCATGGGTATGCCTTGTGGCCACAAATAAAGTAGGTTTCATTATACGCAGTAATTGCAGGGGAATTCTTTACGTTTATTCTATCTGTGTAAATTTGGCCACCTGTGCAAGGCTTCCATCTGATGGTACTACTGATGCTGGTTTCTGTCATATTTATATACTGAGTGCAATTACTCCATCCCATTACATCACCCCCTACTGAATTCTTACTCAAACATATTGCTCCATTAGTTCTTGGTGTATTTGTTAGGATTAGAAAAGGAGGTTTATGGGTCCGATCGTAATTAGGTTGGTACCACCCCCGAAATTTGGTTTCACATTTTGTTGTGATTGCATACTCCTTCCATTGTTTTCTCACAAACATTGTCTTACTTGTTCTCGCACTCATCCAGCCACTATCTCGCATTCTGTTCCCATTAATTTCAATTTGATTTATTACCCACTCTGCTATTTCTTGGGAAGTTAGGGGGACTGGTCTGAGTGGAATGCCTCCCTTGGATTGAATTGGGATATGTGAGCACACCCAGCAACTAGAGATACCTTGATGCTTTGCATACATATATGACATGTATAAAGAAGTATTAACAGGCAGTTCCCTTGAAACACGATTGAGTCTACTTGCAGCAAGGGTTGTAACAGGTTTTATGCCAGTTCCCACCCACACGATCAGGCATGCCGAGCCAATTATTCTCATATGATTTAAAAGTTTAGGACATGCCATGCTGCAACAGTCTCTTATAACAGCTTAATTAATCAGTCTTTTTTTTTCTGGTACGCCACCGCCAGGGTCCTTGTATGGGGATTTATGGGTTAATTAATCAACTACTACGCCTGACCTTTGAACTCGAGATTGGGACCCACCCCTTTTTCCCTTAATCCAAATTTTTATCCCTATAATATCCTGTTAGATGCTGTACCTCATCTTAACCACGTTCCCTTCGTGTTGGCCACCAGTCCGGGTGGAAGAGAGGCAGAGCATCTGATAATCCTATCAAACTATGATTGTCTTCCCTTTTACATGCACCTTACCCCAGCGGGTGCTACTTCCGGTACCATTAAGATGTGTTCTTCGTTGAAATCACAGAGACAATGGAGACATTCTCACCCAGGCTCTGTTTTACTATCTTTGCCAAACCCTTCATCCTCTGCTTACATTTATTACATGCCATGAAAACCAAGAATCATATTGCAACAAACTGCACTACGACTAATACATGTGAAATTGATCTAATCTGAGGATGGATCTGTATATTCAGTCCCCAATTCCAGAGGTCATCTCACCAAGTGGTGACTTTAATTTGGTCAATGTCATGCTTAATATTTTTATTGTCCTGTTGTAGGTTATAATAAACCTTCTGGGAGAGGCGTATCTCCATTCGCAATGCTTTCAAGTATTTAGGCAACAGGGGTGTCAGATACCCAAATGTGTCCTGATATTCTTTTAAGTCCTTTTTGATATCCTCAGAAACTTGTAAGGTGGTGAGGTTATGCCGGTGTATCTCTACCAGTTCCTCGGGTCCAATCCGAACCAGGACTTCAGGAATGGAGCAGAACTCTGGACTTAAAATATCACAAGTTAGATTGGCATATTTAAACGTTTTCAAATTAGTTGTAACACAGTATTCGCCCTCTCCGGCATATGCCACTTGAGTAGGTTTTAGATCCGCCTCTAGGGCCTCCATGGTACAGTTAATATCCTGATTGGTACCGGTATTGTTAAACCCACACTGTGCTTCTGGGCTGTGACCAACACTATGTGGACATACAGTGACAGCATGTCTAGTAACACATCCCTTTAATTTTGTTCCAGCCAAATTCCCTTTAATTTTTTTTTCAGCATATGGTAACATATTGTGATAGGATATGTGCATTCCGTCCTTCACTACCCCAATATTCTGTACTTGTTACACCTCTCGTCCCTGGGTTTCGGGTGCCATCACCAGTATTACTAGTACCAACACTAAGAGCCCTCCTCCGTCAGGTTTACACTCCACTTGAGTGGGGTACACCCGCACCATTGCCCTGAATTGGCAAGGGGTGATGTTCTTGTTTGCTAACAGCCGCTTGGAGGTACCACCTCCATCATGCCCACAGGTCAGGTTCACCCTCAGTTTGTTGATTTGTTATTCATAAGGGTACTTCCCCTGCCTGTATCTGGGCTAGGTTCTCTCGTGTCTGTTCCACAATCCAGTTACCATATGTACTGCAGATGTCATTAGCAGCCGCCTGCTAAGATACGTTATATTCCTCTTTTATTAATTTATTAATGGTTTGGGCATGTGTTTCTAGCACTGTAGCTATCCTTTGCAAATGTATGGTCAGCATTTGATCCTCAGACAATTCCTTATCTGTATTTTCATTTATTTTTTAAATATATCTTTAATGCGAGACCCTAAATCTCTGACCTTTTGATCTAATGTTGCCAAATCAATGGTGTTAACAACTGAGGCACCCATATTAAAGGCAGTTGCTATATCACTTATCACAGATCTTTACGTTTCCATATTTGTCTATCTCTTTTATGATGTCCACCTCCATTCCATGTCGCGCTTTGTTTTAACACTTGAGTTAGGAGGTGTTGATATAATTGTTGAGTTTTCTTAGCATTCTCAATGCAAGTTATATAATTTGTCAGGGAAGGTCTCCCCTCTTTGGTCAGATCTTGTATTGGAGCTACTATTTGTGAATAGTTTCAAATAAAATTGAATAGCCCCAGAACTTGTCGAACTTCCTTATCATACTGTGGCGGGGTAAAACTGATAGGCGTTTAGTACCCAGTGTCAGTACATAGCTCAAGTAATGGACTTCCAATTGTCCAACCTATGCTTTCTCTTCATATGATTTGTTTTACATTCACCTTTCTTATCAATTTTTTTTCACTGTAGCATTGTCTGTGTGGAAACTTATATCTCAGTCAATTGTAGCCTTTGGTATTTCCGAGTAATTGGGTCAATTTTAATAATATAACCTATACCAATTGTTACCTCATGTTCACCTGTGTTCTGGGCAAGCCTCAGACAGTTCTCAACCGACTGGGTCATTTCTATCTGTTTGAACTGCTCTTGGCATGACAGTCTGGCTTCTTGGGATGGAAGGGGTTAATATTAACTGGCTCTCGTGGTAGCAGTAATTTGATACTTCTCCCTCTGAGATTAAGTTTCCACATTCCACCTTCAAAATTTCTCTTCACACAGGTTTGACTGATTTTTTTTCACTTCTCACATTTGTGGATTGCTTTACACTATATATTTTGCACACTATTTTTGAGATTTATTTTAATCATAGTGTTTTCTCCAATGTTCATTATTAACCAACTTGTTTGCTTGCAGCTTCTTTACTTTCTTTTCAGTCTCTGCTTTAGCTTTGCAAACAGCCTTTTCCCTAATCTTATCTTTCAGACGACAATTAAAATCCAATATGATCATTATCGCCGTCTCTTTTTTTTTGTTAAAAACCTGAAGGGGTAGAGGAAGAATCAATCACAATAGCACAAAATGCTTCGAAGATCAAATTAATTTATAACCAGAGATCATCCTGCAACTGTAACTTGTAATTCTTTAAAGCTGCACTTTTACAATTAAACCTTTTTCCTCTTTTCTTTTACAATTAAACCTCATTTTGTCTTGGTGAATTGAAAACAGATGTCGGTGTCCATGGAAGGGGTTAACTTTTTTTTCAGTAACAAAACAACGGAGCCAGATATCAGATTCACGCAGCGTTCTCAGCATACGTCAACGTAATTTTCACATAAATTCTTTTTTGAAAAAAAAATTCATACCGGGAAACAACATCTCCCATCGTACACTTCAGCCCACAGCCAGTCCAGCACCTCCAGACTGCTGTGACCAACTCCTGTCCAGGCTCCCCCCAACCCTCACACCGCTCCGCAAGCTCCACAACTTGCTGTCCAATTCACTTTCTTTTTTCACATACTTTTAGTGGGTATGATTATAACCAACTCTCCGAGCTGTTCCAGCTTTCCAACTTTTCCTATCACGGTGATACCAGATAGCTTTTTCTCTTTATCTGTCCCGTTAATTTTTTTTTGAACCTTTTTTATTAACCACAGCCAATCATAAGATAAAAATTCAAAATGCCAATTCTTTTTTTTTGAAGATCCCATGTCTGGAATTTAACATGCTCACATTTTATAAGAACCAGAATTTAATAGGTCACTTAACCTCAATAACTCCAATTTTAATTCAGCAATATCAGAATTAAACACAAGACAAAACAGATACATTACACAAAAGAAGAAAACACGTAAGACACAGTAAGAAGGGGGCGTGGCCCACAACACCGACAGAAAACACTCACAATAAGGACAGGCTTTTTAAAGAGACAGTACACTAAAAACAAAAGAACCTTTCTTTTTCAGGTCACTGTCTTTTAAACATTTTTCTAGTCACTTATCTCTATCCATATTAAATGTACCGTCTTCGGGAAAGGGATATTTCTTAGTTTTGGTCCATTTTGACCAAACTATCAACTTGTCAGTTGTTTCTTTCCCAAAGTTTCTGTACATGTAAGCAGCAGGTGTTCCCTTTGGAGGGATTTTGCTAGCGTTGGCGCCCATGGCTTATAGTTTATACAATCCTCCACACTGTAATTACACAACAATCAAGACCTATCTTAACTATCACAATTCTATACTTGATAATTCAGCTGATCGGACAAGACGTCATGTGTTCTCTACACCCACTCCAGGGTCCTGGCCCCAATAACCAGCCCAGGCTAGGTGCATGAGAGAAACGTCTGCACTTAGTTGAATCAGCTGACTTACACAAGATTTTTTTTTCAAAAGTGCTTCTCCCCTTGAGCAGGGGGAACATTGTTTCCTATAAGTGCTTCTCCTTTTGAGAAGGGGGAACACTGCTTCTTTTAAGTGCTTCTCCTTTTGAGAAGGGGGAACACGATTAGTGTTTCTATCCAAACACTTAATTTAGGTAAACCAGAATTTCACACTTTTCCGAATCGGCGACATCCACACCAGTCTGCGTTTGTCGCCACTACAGACTTATAATTTCACACTTTTCCGAATTACGCAACATCTAGTCCAAATTACAACTTCACACTAAGAATTTTTTAAACAAGTCTGTAACCTGGTTACCTTTTTTCCTCTTTTCCTGGCACCTCACTCTAGTATCACCGGTATCACAGATCTATTCCGTTATTGCTTTCTCTCAGCCCGTTACTACAACACCGCAGCTGACAATATCGAGTAATCTGTCGCGCGTCTCTCTCTTTTTTTTCTTTCCCCTTTTTTTTCTCCTTGTCTATATGAAACACATTTCCTATGATCGCCTTCCAATTCCTAAAGGCAAACAGAAGAATTAATCACGTCAATCGCTGTGTGTCTGGGTTCGTACAGACAAATTGTGTCCGTACTTACCAGGGATCACAAGCGATCTCGGTGGGACCTCCAAGAAACTGTCGAAAACTTAATTACCTATTATATACAATGCATTAACTCCAAACACTTATTTTCAGACAAGTAAGAATTTATAAAAAGAAGCTTGTATACAAGGAAAGCATATTCTGCACAATGGACAGAATAACCTCTTCACTGAACAGAGGAAACAGTTAACTTTTATACAGTTAATTCAGTTACGCGCACCTGTCGTAGAATATGGGTGTACACGTACATTCTTTATTGGTTCAAGTGGTTAGTCAATCAAAAATAGGGAACCCACCCTCTGGTTCCTCATGACTGCCTCGTGATTCTTAAACAAAGTCTGGGAAAACTCATTTCCTTAGTAACAGTTTTTCTTATCAGTGGTTCTGTACCTAGTCTCAAGGCTATATGGTCATTCATTTCTGTTAGTCAGACAGTTATCTCATAAGCAGACAATAGCTCTTCTGTGTGTCTTTGCTGGGAACTAGAACATAAGCTTTCTATTATATTCAGCTGGTCAGCTAACATGGTCAACTTATCCATCATGCTTTTCAGCTTTATGGTTTAGGTGTATTAGAAAGTTAATTTGGTCAGGCATTTCTTTATGGTTTTCCATATTGGGAAATTATAATGGGGAACAAAGAAATGGGAGAACAATGAAACACATACTTTGGTTCTGTCTTCACAAAGGAGGACACAAATAACCTGCCAGAAATGTTAGGGAACCAAGGGTCTAGTGAGAGGGAGGAACTGAAGGAAACCAGTATTAGTAAAAAAAAAGTGCTAGGGAAATTAATGGGGCTAAAGGCTGACAAATCCCCTGGGCCTGATAATCTACATCCCAGAGTACCAAAGGAAGTGGCCCTGGAAATAATGGATGCATTGGTGATCATCTTCCAAAATTCTATAGACTCTGGAACAGTTCCTGCGGATTGGAGGGTAGCAAATATAACCCCACTATTTAAAAAAGGAGGGAGAGAAAAAACAGGGAATTATAGACAAGTTAGCCTAACATCAGTAGTGGGGAAAATGCTAGAGTCTATTGTAAAAGATGTGATAACAGAACACTTGGAGGACATTAACGGGATTGGACAAAGTCAGCATGGGTTTATGAAAGGGAAATCATGCTTAACAAATCTACTGGAGTTTTTTGAGGATGTAACCAGTAGAATAGATAGGGGAGAACCAGTGGATGTGGTGCATTTGGATTTTCAGAAGGCTTTTGATAAGGTTCCACACAAGAGGTTAGATGTGCAAAATTAAAGCACATGGGATTGGGGGGAATATACTGGCATGGATTGAGAATTGGTTGACAGACAGGAAACAGAGAGTAGGAATATCTGAGGAAGGATGTCCTTGCCATGGAGAGGGTGCAACGAAGGTTTACCAGACTGATTCCTGGGATGGCAGGACTGACGTATGAGGAGAGATTGGGTCGACTAGGCCTATATTCACTAGAGTTTAGAAGAATGAGAGGTGATCTCATCAAAACATATAAAATTCTACAGAACTATACAGACTAGATGCAGGGAGGATTTTCCCGATGGCTGGGGAGTCCAGAAGCAGGGGTCACAGTCTCAGGATACGGGGTATGCCATTTAGAACTGAGATGAGGAGAAATTTCTTAACTCAGAGGGTGGTGAACCTGTGGAATTCTCTACCACAGAAGGCAGTGGAGGCCAAGTCATTAGATGTATTCAAGAAGGAGATAGATATATTTCTTAATGCTAAAGGGATCAAGGGATATGGGGAAAAAGCGGGAACAGGGTACTGAGTTAGATGATCAGCAATGATCATTTTGAATGGTGGAGCAGGCCCGAAGGGCCGAATAGCCTATTCTTGCTTCTATTTTCGATGTTTCTATGTTTTTACAGCTGTTTCAAAACGTAACCTTACACAGATGTGCTACAGCTATTTTAAAACGTAACCTTACACAGGTGTACGACAGCTATTTCAAAACGTAACCTTACACAGGTGTACTACAGCTGTTTCAAAACGTAACCTTACACAGGTGTACTACAGCTGTTTCAAAAGAGTTCATGTTTATTCGGTACAAAGGATTTGCTTTTTTTACATATGCAAATAAGCCAATTTCACTCAAATGTGATACGCACATATTTAGATTAGAGTAATTAGTTCAATGCATTTTATTGCCTTTACACATTTTTAATTTTTTAATAGCAAGATTTTAAGTATCTCTACAGCAACTTCATGGATGCCTTGGCAAGTACATAGAGTAGATACAAAATGTAAATTATTAGTGCAAATGTTTGAGCAAAAAAAAATCTTAGCAATTAATCATGTTGAATGTGTGTTTAAATGTTGTTGGACCTAATGAGAAAAAAAATCACTTCTCCCCCTCTCGAACCACACGTGGTAATATTGTGGAAGAAACTCTCAGTTACAAGAGTATTTACTTCCTCCGAAAGTCTCCTCCCCTGTGGTTCTGATATTTTGGGATAATTTATTGCAAACTTCAGATTTGAATTCCTTTTCATTGTGGTCATTTTACTGTAGTGTTTGGTGCCTATTGTCTTCACAAGCAAAGAGATGAATTTATGGGGAGCAGACAGAGATGGCGTCCAAAGTCAGAACTGATATGAATTGGACAAATTCAGCTTATTATGAAAGCTCTGTCTTGATCCAGGTTAACCTTACTTTGCAATTCTGAACAATTTTAGAGCTCATCCATAACACTGGAGAGTGCTCGACACGATGATTGAGTACAGTGACACCTCTTAACCTTTGTGAGCATAGAACATGGGTTAGAAAAACAGAACTCTGATAAAAGGAAATTGAGCATTTATGACTTGATTCCCACAGGGTAATATGTTGGAAAAATACTTTCCATCGGTGCTGATTATATTTACCAGGTAACTGCCCAGCGAATGGTAGTTCTCCAGGTCTTTTTCCATTATTGGGTGCTTTTTTCCTCACCATGGTTCAAAGATGCTGATATATTCAAATACAAACAATGGAGGCTAAAACTGTTCAAAGTGTTTTAATGATGCAGAGATGGCACGAGGAAGAATTGTTGTCGGTACATAATTTAGATAGATTAACATTAGCATTTTGTAAGTTATGAAGTTATTGTGAGTCAATTAAGTAAAGTTGTGCACTCCGTAAATTAGTCTTTTCTTCATTTGTGTAACTGCTTATCATTAATTTTTTTTTTGCTCACAGTGGTATGGAGGTCCAATGTTCTGCTATGTGGACCAGTGAGAATTCTGTGAACATGGTGGGGGGGGGGCCATTTTCGATTAGTGTGTAAATCGGGCAAACGGTGGGCAGGGCACTTGCTACGCCCACCCCATGCTCTCAGCATGAGGCCCGAACCATTTTCATGGTCAGACATCTCGCTGATCTTGAGGAAAGGAAATCCGGCATCTCCTCCAAGAACGGAGCCAGAGGGGAGCATTAAAGACAGAGAGGCAATCCTGGGGGGAGGGGGGACTCCTTCTGGCCCCACAAAAACCATTGGCAGACCTTACTTTAGTGTACTCCTGAGCAGCCTGCAGTGATCCCTTTAAGGACCACTGGTTCGACCTTTGAAAGCTCAGTTCCACTTGGGCAGAGCGTGCGTGCTCCACCCAGCAGAAGACCAGGAACATATCAGGGTCTTAAATGCAACATGGGACCCTGGTTTGCATATTGTAATCCCACTGATTTCAGGCAGCAGCACTGCTCACCTGTTTCCCGGCCTGCTCCAGAGTCGTGACGGGCCAGATGTCAGTGAGAACGAGGTGGTAAATTCTGTGCCACAACCTTCGGCCCCCTGTTCCCGCCCGAAAACAGGGCCTAGAGTCAGCTCATGTTGTTTAATTGCAGTGAAATAGTTAAACTATTGGGAAGGATTGGTGCATAAATACAGTTTCATAGAGTTGTAGAAGACGGGCTCATGGACATGATTCCCCTCAGCAGCTAGTTCTCAATCTCCACTGTGGATGGAAGAGGCCAAGTGGAGGTGAGGGATTTTTCCCATGCAAAGAAAGATTATTTGTCATAAACCTCGAGTAAGTCCAGTTGAATCACCTTGCCTGCCTTCTCAGCTGGGAAATGGTGCCTATCAACAGTGACTTAAAAGAGGAGAAAAATTATGTTAAAATATTTTTTAAGTTTAGAAATGATTTAATTCCAATTTGCCATAATTACATTTTGCATTATAGAACACAGAAACCGTTGATGTCTAAGGATGTATGTTCACTCAAGTAGAAGACCATGAGACACTTAGCACTTAGAAGACATCAATGCAAAATCCTTTAATGTAGAAGCTGCTTCATTTTCAGACAGATTGTTTTTATTGCCTCAAGCAATATTTTATGTGAATTGCTTCATGCAAATTTTCTTGGTGCAATCAGTTTTTTATAAACTTGCCACTATTTAAGTTCAAACATTTGGTGTTGTTTCTGTACTGTATGTAGTGAAAATATACATTTAAATTTTATTCCAGCAATGACAATATATTAAGCATATGTGCTTCAAAAGCCTGACTCTTTCTTTTCACAAAATGGTCAATTCAGTTAGTTCGAAATTTTTCAAGAGTGCTTGTACAAATTTCTCCTACTGTATTCAATTATTTATTATTTTAAATTGTCGTCCGGGTCCTAATCTAGTTAAAAATGATGTTTACAATAATACTAGCCAGGCTCCCAACAGCTACAGCTCAGACCAACACGGCCAACACTACTAACATGTAGATCTGAGGGCCACTCCACTTATACCACAGCAAACCACAGACGGGTCACCGCACTATTGTGTCTTTTTTCCCTAGAGGTAAGTGCACAGTGTCAGTCCAAATCTTTGCTCACATTACAAAGAGACAGGAATCTAATTCACAGGGTACTTCAATGGCAACAGTGCCACCTGAGGCAACGCAACTGCCATTGGAGGCACCAAAACTCCTCTTGAGAGGGTGTTTTCCCAGATGCATCTGACCGCTGCATGTTGCTATCAAGAATAGAACTACTTCGAAGCCCAGGGACCTCAGCAGACCCTCTGGGAGCAGGCCATCGTTTCATTTTCTTCAATTTCCCCATCCTGGAGCACTTGTCAAGTGGATGAACCGGGAAATGAGCTGGGACGTTGGGAATTTTCCACCCCTCACCTCATTTGCTTGCATCAAAATAGGCTGCGCCTACTGGAGCCACAGACTAAACTCTTCCACCCCCTCCAGGAATGCCCCAGAATTCCCAGGCAACCTGATAGGACAATAGCCAGTTTGATTGGCAGCTCTACTGGCCAACCCCTGAACAAGGAAGAAATTGGACATCAAACTCTTAACTTCCTGTGTACACAAGGCAACAAAAGAGAGAAACACATGCTCGTGGTCAGTTATGAAGGCTGATGTGAAATGCAGAACAATATGTAGGCCAGAAATTAAGGTAGAGTTGGTCAGATTTCATCGAGGACTGACCAAAAAGGGAAAGAAAAATGAGTATTTAGACCAGTATTCGGGCTGGCATAGCATTCTTTGTTGTTTTGTATGTTATGGGAAGGGTTATAGAAGAAATTAAAATCCTGAAATTACTATACCGTTCAAGCACGCATCTGCTGTAAAATAAACCAGCTCCTTGATTTCATATTGACCTCATCTCACCAGAGTATTCATCAGTTCCACCTTTTGGAAGATTGAAGAATTGCATGTGAAGGCTCAATTTGAGGATTATGGTAGCCAGTCCATACAGCAAGAGAATCTCATTACACCCTGGGTCACATTATTATATGTCTCAATATTGGGTAGTGAAAGGAAACTTCTGATTGGGAGGGATGTAGCTCTGCTTATGGAAGAGACTGGTGATGCTAACACAAGAGAATAATTAGGATAGATCTGAAACTTGTAATGCCTGTCCTCCCTGACCTACACTGGCATCCCATCTTCCAACACATTAAATTCAAAATCCTTGACATCTATAAATCCCTCCATGGCCTTGTCCCATCCAATCTCTATAATCTCTTCAAGCCCCATATCCCCTCTGAATGCTTGATTCCTCAGATTCTGGCCTTCATGCATCCCCTCTCTTTTAGCCCACCTTTGGTGACAGTCTTAAGTCCTACTGTCTGGAATCTGTCTGGAATTTCCTCCCTAAACCTCTCCACCTCTCGATGTTTAAAAAACATCCTCAAGCCCCATCTCTTCAAGCTAGCTTTCAGTCATCTTTCCTGATTACTTCCTTTCTGGCTCAGCATCCATTACCCTCACACTTGTTTATGAAGTGCCTTGGGACTTTCTGTACATTAAAAGCACTATATCAATACAAGTTATGGTGGTGGTGGTGTTGGTAGTGGGTCTACACTCACTGAAAGGCTGACACAGAAAGAATGGCCTCTTGACTCTGCTACAGGAATATTATCATCCCCGTGGAACCATACCCGAGTAGTCTTGCTCTCTTTGAAAGGGTAAAAATCAATAAAAGAATGTTAGAAAGGAAAAATGGAATGATGGCCTAAGGAGGTGTTTTGATGTTAGCATCATTATTCCACTGGGATTCAGATTGCAAACCTTACACTTTAAATATACAGGGTTATACCAGAATATGTGCTTATTAATGAAATAACCCTAGCAAAGAGATCATAAATGCCAAGAAGAAAAATTACAATTTATAATCTTCTTCTTGTTGTCATAACAACTTTAGGATCGCTTGCTAATTTTGTACAGATTAAATACTTTGCTTTTCAGCTGCCTTGAAAATGAAAAAGCAATTAACCTAATTTCACATATGCAGATGAGAATTAACTCTATCATTTGTAAACATGGCCGATGTTAAGGAGTGTCATGTTTCAGGATTTTATGACCATTTTTTCACAGAAAGGATTTGGAATGGCTTACATTTAAATGTTATGTTTTAAAACAAAGTGAATTTGCACACGTTCAAAAGGCCACAGGCTTCAGCCATTAAGACAGAGAGGGTCTAATGTATCATAGAAATTTCCACAATGACTGGGAAAATTAAGCAATTCATTACCTCATCTCAGTTGGTCCTATAAGCATCCATATCTATGATGGTAAAGATGATTCTAGTCATGTGAGCCCAGCATAAGGTGGCTGCTGAGAATATATTCTTGGGAGAAGAGGTTAACAGGCCTGCTGGCAAATCCCTGAAGGGGGAAAGAGTCAGAGGCACCGTCCTTTCACTCCTGTGAATGCATGGAGAGAAAAGAAGAGCAGAGACATGAAAAGACAGCCCCCTAGATCTGGGACAGGAGCTTTGCCCAGTGAAGGAAATCTTGCTCATCTCAAGCCCAGATCCAGTCAGGACCAAAAAGCTGACCAGGAATAGTTAAGTGAGCCCACAAATAGGGATAGTGTGACGTATTTCCATTATTTTTCTTGTTTTTGAGCAGAGTTCTGAAATTAGTTAAGTTGAGATTTGATTTTAACCAGCACTCTGTATGTTCACTTCCTGACTGTAAAATAAAGCAGCTAAACAGTTTGTATCTGGCTTTATTTCACCAAAGGCCCACTGAAAGGTTGGAGACGTGCATATGGGAGCCCTTGTGAAAGATATTACCAGGGAGGCGGGATGGCAGCGGGGAGGCGACTGGCCGCGTGGGTAACCCACCCAGTAAAATCAGTCCATTCCCCGTGCGATCGCGGGTAAATTGAAACCACTTAACGTGGCTTCCAGGTTTCCCGTCGTCAACCTGCGCAGCGGGCGAACTGCGCACCCGCATCACAGGCTGTCAGCTGGAGGAGCCCTATTTAAAGGGGCAGTCCTCCAATGCTGCTCCTGCAGCAAAGAACCAAAATTATAGAATGGAACAATGCAGGGGAAAGGCTGCTCCCAGATTTACTGATGCCTCACTCCAGGTCTTACTGGATGGGGTGAGGAGGAGGAGGGAGATCTTCTACCCAGTGGACGGGAGGAAGTGGCCTGCCTCTGCACCAAGAAGGTGTGGCTCGAGGTGGCAGAGGAGGTCACCAGCAGCAGCAACGTCTCCTGCACATGGATCCAGTGCAGGAAGCGCTTCAATGACCTAACTAGGTCAGCCAAAGTGAGTACACTTACTCATTCTCCTGCACTCCATCTTCCACATCACTGCCCCCACCCCCAGCTATCGCATCACTCCTCACACCCACTCAAAGCTCATCCTCAACTTACCTGCACTTACTCACCACCCAGTACTCATCCCACCAATACCACTCAACCCAATCCTCATACAATGTCATGGCTCTGTCTCATACTCACCCTCTGATGCATCTCTTTCATGGTCAGCCTCAACCAAACCAGTGCATTCAGCGATTAGCCACGTCACCATCCCTCACTCACGCCTCTACTTTCTCCCCTTATAGGAGAAGAGAGCCCAGAATGCACAGGAGAAAGCGAAGACTGGAGGGGGGCCACAACATCAGGTCGTCCTTACGGACGCGGAGCAGGAGGCTCTTGAAGTGAGCCGCACCCTCGAGTGCCTGTCCGTCGGTGACACCGAGACTGCCACCCGATAAACAGCTGGTGACAGAACTTTAACATTCAGCACTCGCAATAGCAAATGATGTTAACATGCCTTGCCACCTTCAGCACCTCAACATCTGTCATCATGCTTAATATTGCCTTCTGTTCTCTTACAGGGCCTTCAGCAACCGCCATGACCTGCCAGCCTCTGAGGGGGCACTGTCGCATCTGAGCGAGCCATCCGCCAGCGCAGATACACACACCTTGGTGGGTCTCTGTCCTCAGTTAGTTGGGGTTTCACATGGTGAGTCACCACACACATGTGATCACGAGCAGACACTGATGGCAGGGCAACTGTGGAGAGTCCGCCTCAGTGGGAGCACTCTTCTCCAGGCTCTGCTCAGCTGGACACAGATGCTGAACCCTGGGGGCCATCCTTTAAAAGGAGAATGATCGAGGGGCAGCAGCACATTTGCAAGGTGCTGGAACAGCTGCCACACGCACTCTCCACAATCACACAGAGGATGGAGGAGTCCAACTCCTGCATGAGTGGAATGGTGGCACAGGTACAGGAGGGAATCTCTGAGATACTGTCAAATGGACGTGAGGGCATCTCTGAGATAGTGTCGCAGGTAAGGGCGGGAATGTCTGCGATGGAGGGAAGGCTAGCCTCCATCGAGCTTCAAGCACGGCTCACCAATGAGTCCATTGAGGCCCTGACAACAGCCCTTCGAACTCAGGGTGAGCAACATTTTGCCGCCTTAAACAAGCAGGCAGATAAACTAGCACTGGTTTTACAAGGCTTCACATATGTCCTCCAAACTGTTGTCCAGCAGGGTGGTAGGAGTGATGTGGGCTTGGCCCAGGAGAGGGATGATGGCGAAAGGGGACATGGAAGTGGGGACGCCACTTAAAGTGCTCTCACGTCTCACCTGTTGCCCCCTTTCTCAACCAGTACCCGCGATGCTGCCCCCTCTCCAGGTGGTCGAGTCTGCCCCTGCACAGGTGCAGGTGGAGCAGTCTTTGGAGGGGCCCTCATGGGCACCGAAACCCAGAGGGCATAGGGCCAAAGTATCTAATCGTCCAGGGCATGACCAAGAGTAACCTGCCACGACCTCTGCTGCAGCCACAGGGGAAGTACCATGTAGGAGTACTCGTAAGCGTACGGCAAAGTTTTTGTGAGCACAAAGGGGATGCACAATGGTGTTTGACGGTTTGTCATGTTTTTTATTTATATTTGATTTTTGTTAATGACACATTAAATATTATTATTGTCACCACTACTGCCACGTCCTGGCCATTCTTGACTGGCTGTTTAATAGGTCCCTTTCATGAGGTTCACCATGAACACCCACACTTAATGCCACCCATTGGGTCACTCTACAGTGGGTGTATGTGTAGTTGCACAACTATTTTGCGCAGCACTGTGTTGTGGAGCTCCACGTGGCGGAGATGGACGGCGTGCCTGGTGAGGCTGGTGATGTTGCTCGTCCTCAGATGAAGTAATGAATGCAGCTGTGGCCTCCCCCCATCCTGACGGTGTGAGTTTGAGGGGGTCCGCAAAGTAGGTAAATGTGTTTGCACAGCAGAGTTTAGGGTATAAATTAATAATTTTGAGTGGAAAGACAAAGGTGTTGCAGCCAAAACTTTGTCTGAAGTGACAGAGTGCCCTGCTGCAATAAATGAGGTATTCCCCCCAACTGTCAAATAATCCTTTGCATCTCCCACTGGCTGCTGCCTGAAACACGTCTGCTCCAACAGGGAGTGTTTCCCACAGCACGGGAAACACGCTGAGGATCCTTCAAAATTGCACCCCTGCCAAAATCTCCACTCAATGAGGTCTGTCAAGTACCTCAACTAGCTAAATAAGTATCTAAATTATCATCTCGCCGGCTTTAATTGCCGGTGGGAGTCCCGCATGCGGGAGCTGCGCGCGCACCCGAGCGAGTCATTGGGGAACCCGGAAGTGAGCAGGTTGGAGCCGGGCTCCGAACCCACTCCGGGAT
This sequence comes from Heptranchias perlo, assembly GCF_035084215.1. NCBI lineage: Eukaryota > Metazoa > Chordata > Chondrichthyes > Hexanchiformes > Hexanchidae > Heptranchias > Heptranchias perlo. The sequence goes on along the minus strand of NC_090352.1, from coordinate 17,525,791 downwards.
TCCACCATTTTAGGAGCCCCCACCCCCAACGCACCCGCTTGGCCATCCGAAAATCGGCCCCATGATATCCTGTTCAGATCACAAGGGGTGTACTATTGTTACACCTCAGGGTTACACTATTGTTTGTTTCGACACTGAACAGCAAGGGTGCACTCCTGAATGTAAAATGCAGGGACCACTTACAAGAGTGACCAACACCATTTAACCCAAAAGAATACCTGAGGCTGATCCAAAATTTGTGACAAGGAGTGATAGGAGTTTCAATCATTGAATTTGTGGAATCCTGGCCGTATAACAGTTAATTTTGTCTGTGCAAATTCATAAAATCACTTGTCCACTTAACATGCAGTTCATGCTCAGTTTATCAAAATGCATGAACACAATTATTGCAGTTCTTATTCAATACCCATCATAATTGGCTGCGTGTTACTATGGCGTCCATCAATTAACTTTTCCCAACATTATGAAGTCACTTCAGTTCAAAGAATAAATCTGCACAGAATGGGTGGCCTTATAGAGCAATTTATGAGCTGTGGAGATTAGTCTTGATAATTGGTCGAACCATGGAAACCATTAATTGTCTAATTTCCATATATTTAATTTCATCACTGCTGCTAGCCCAAAGGACAGTAACTGAAAGGTTTGATCAACATTAAGATACACACACATAGAATATTTTGTTTTCTGGCTCCCAGCATATCTGCCGAAGTCAAGACCAGTAAGTCAGAATCTCTGCGAACAGATATTTAAGGAGCTGGATTTCCAGTTTGCCACAATGGCGGCTGATCCTCAGCAGGAAGGGCGGACCTCCAGTCCTGACCCGCCCTTTGCCAGTGTCCCTGATCCCGGTCAGGAGGGTGGAGAGACAACAGTAAGGCTTCCTGCCCAACTTTCCTGCCCGCCTGTTCAGGTTACATCGGTTTACTGGTGTGACCGATTAGGAAATTCGGGCTCGAAATCTCCTACGTTTGTGTTTTCTTTCTTAATCGGAACCATATTTTGAAAAACAATACAAAGGTGTGCCACCCTGTTTGCCATTCAAGCATACAGCACAGTAATGCCACCCCTTAAAATCAATTACTTTCCTGAGAAAATGTTGATTGAATATGGACATTGATTCCAATCACTTTCCAAGTCTAAGATTGAGCAGGATGGGCCAGATTTAGTAGAATGGGCCTATACTCTCTGGAGTTTAGAAGCATGAGGAATGAGCTCATTGAAACATATAAGATTCTGAGGGGGCTTGACAGTGTAGATGCTGAGAGGTTGTTTTCCCTGGCTGGAGAGTCTAGAACGAGGAGGCATAGTCACAGGATAAGGGGTCAGCCATTTAGGACTGAGATGAGGAGGAATTTCTTCACTCAGTGGGTTGTGAATCTTTGGAATTTTCTACCTCAGAGGGTGGTGGATGCTGAGTCATTGAGTATATTCAAGGCTGAGATAGATAGATGTTTGGACTCTAAGGGAATCAGGGATGTGGGGATCGGGCAGGAAAGTGGAGTTGAGGTTGAAGATCAACCATGATCTTATTGAATGACGGAGCAGGCTCGAGGGGCGGTATGGCCTACTCCTGCTCCTATTTCTTATGTTCTTATTTTCCCTAGGTTTTCTAGCAAAAAAATAAGGAATAAATATTAACAGACAAATGCTTTGTTATGTTTTCTTTTAACTCCAGATATTTTTAGCTTCTGTGTTTCAGACTCTCATAAACGAGCCCTAGCTCTCTATATCCCAGCACGTGTGTTCACCTGCACTGTTAACTAATTGAAATTAGTATCATGCTCAGGTAATGAACAGAGAACCCTTTTCACATTATTTCAGATACCAGTTCTATGTCGTACCTTCATGGGACTCTCTAACGTATTAAGTACAACTTAGACAGAAATTCTGTGAGTGAAGCTGGTTTTTAAACCCCTATGTAAAGTGACAGAATTAGAGAAGCCAATTCAAAGCTGAATAAATGCTTCATTTTTTTCATATCCTTAATTCCTCTGTCCACTATTTTAACCCATTCATTTTAAATGCTTTAATGCCTGCGTTAAATATTAAGACATGTGGCATGTCACAAGATCAAGTTAAGTTTTGGGACTCTTGAGTTTTCTGTCTCTCATGCCATCAGCCAGCTGCCCACTCAAAATGGGCAGAAAGCAGTAGTTGGCCAGAGGATGGGAGAGGATGTTCAGGAGGCCAGAGGCCTTCATCTGGCACGAAGGGAAGGCTCTCCAGACAAACAGGTAAGTCGCGGAGAGGCTGTTTCAGGAAGGTCTCACAGAAACGAAGGGTGGGGAGTCCGGGTCAGGAGAGGCCTCGACTTATCTTGTGGGGTTTGGAGGAGCACTCCTGCCCTTCCTGGGACCACAAAGGAAAGTTTCATACTTAACTTGAAGGGTCTCTTCTGTCTGCAGGCCAGCTTCAACCTGGCATGAAAATTTCAGTGGCCTGCCCGCTCAGACCCCAGTTAAAATGCAATCGAGGTCCTTTTATCGTAATGGAACCTCGATTTGCATAAATACATCAGGCCTCCACCTGCTTTAGACAGGCGCCTAATCCGCCTGCAGAATCCTGCAGGTTAAAATGGGAAATAGCGCAAAGTGGTCCAGTTTCAAGTGGGTGAAAGCTTGTTTATAACCGTTCACTCGTCCGGTTTCCGCCGAGCAGCGTAGGGTTAAAATTGACTCTGATGTCTCTCTATATGGAACCTGATGCACAGAGTAGTATAAAGATGCAAAGACAATTACTTCAAGAACCAGAACTGGAGATAATTAATAAACGAGAGCTGTTAAGAAGAGTGATTAGCAAAGCATCATTGTTGCATTCCAAACAGGCGATTCAACCATGTTGACAGCGCAGTTTTTTCCACTTAACTGCACCTCTCCGTAATGGTCTAAAGAATATTTTTTTCATGTAATTGTAATCTATTAACGTAGCATGTGAAAACTGCTCATTTGCATAATGGCTTTATGCTGATTGTGTTCATGTTTACTCAGAGCAGGGGAAGGCTGGCCACATAAAAATTTGGAGATTTCCTGAGCGCCTTAGTGAATGATTCCATAGCTGCATATTATCAGCTCTCCCTTTTCCTGTGAGAATCCCTCGTCCTTTCAGAACAGCCAGTGCGGCCTGTATCAAGAGTTTGGCCTTTTCATTATCAGCAACAAAACTGATGGAACAAGTAACCCATCTATAATATATTAAAAGTCTTGCATCTAGCGCACTTCCTGCATATCACAGTTACTTCCTGTGCCATAAGAATATATAGTATTATATGCTTTCCATACTCTCAATACAAAGTGATGCTGCTGCCCCTCCAAGCTTTGTCTCCCAGGTATGATCCTCTCAATGGTGCTTTATTGAAAATTTAATTTTAACTTCTCTATGTTTGTGTTCCCTGCTAATAAGTTTTCATTTTTTAATATTTGTTCCTTTACATTTCCCACCATTGCCAGGTAAGTTTTACTTTATTGAAAAAGTCCTCATCGAAGGGCCTTTTCCCTCTCCCTTTCCTGCCTGCTTCTTTTCCCCTGGGCCTGAATGACCTCACGGACTCTCAACTTAGGCCCCCCGTGTTATGCCCTCCCTCGCTCGCTGGTGCTGGCCACCCTTGGGGTGCTCTGCTCAGACCTCCGGCCACTCATTTGCTGCTTCCCTCCATGTTTTTAATGCTCCCCAATGCATGTATACTCAGCAAGGAGAAGGGATAGAAAGTCAGGGTGGAGCTTCAATAAATGCAGTCCTGCATTCAACCTTTGTATTGCTATAGAGCTTAGTGCTGGGAAGCTGACTTTGCTGTCAGGCTCATGGGGTGATCATGGGGTGAGAGGAAGAGGATGCATTGAGGCCGGAAGGGATCGAGGCTGAGGGAGAGGACATAGGGAGGTAAGAATGTAAATAGTACTTTAAAAATATTTTCTACAATGGTTTGGTTGGTAAATGTGTCAGCCAGTGTGTGTAATGGAGCCATGTAGAGCAGGAAAGTCCTGGCTTCGGCCCTAGTCTATGCTGAGTTAGCTGATTAACCTCAGTGTGCCTGGGATAGAGGAGCAAAAATCAGCCTGATCACTACTTTGGCAAGGACATCCATCAACCTCTGTCCTTTAAGTTTTCAAACATATTTTTTATTAAATCTTCCCAAAGTCCAGACATCAAATCATATTTCAGATGAGGAGACTTGACTGCACATTTATTAAATCCTCTTTTTCCAGCAAGGAACAATCCATATAATACTTCATGTGAGCCCTTTGAACTCATGAGACTAATTATTTTTGACAGCACTTCTATCTCAACTCTTGAATTCTTCTTTAAACATTAAATTAGAAGGAAGTGTGCTAAGACTTTTATTGCAAGTGTTATCCAGCTGCATGTGTAGATACATGTTTGTCCATTATTCAACGGTTGTAGGTGTAGATGTACATTCAAACATTACTCAATAGTAGCAGGTGTAGATATACACCCATTCATTATTCAATAGTTGCAGGTGTACATGAACATCCTGCATTGTTCTCCATCTTCATGTGTACACATATATCCATCCATTTTGCTTAGTGGTATACAGCACAAACTGTGGGTCACACCAGGGAATTAAAATATTTAACTATTGGCTCCTGATAGCCTGCAGGTTGAAGGGTGAGATAAACCAAGTAATACTGGGGGAGAGAGAAATAAGCACATAAAAAGTCTTTTCAACTGCTTCTTTGGACTTTTCAATTTAATAATACTGGGAGCTAAAGGTTTGCAACATAATATTATGTACTTCTATATTTTGTGTTCCCAGGCTCCTTTGAGGTTTTGCTATGGCTCAGACTGGCAGGGGCAAGGAATACATGTATATTCAGCAAGGAGAAGGGACAGAAAGTCAGGGTGAAGCTTCAATAAATTCTTAACTTTAAGCTGCACACATTGTGGGATTTTATTGTCGTTGTAGCTGAGATTATGAACAGCTTGGGTCTGTTAACGATGTTCCATGAAAGCTGAGACCATGTGGAGTTGGAAATGTCGGAGACTGGTGACATGTGGCAACATGTGGTGACTGGAGAGTGATCCAGTCATTTAGATGTGCCTTAAATGGATTACCCTGGGGCTGGTGACGGTGTTGCACAGGTAAATGGACAAAAATAACCTATAGATTCAGTCAACCAGAATGTGTAAAGTTCACAGCCCTGATTTTAACTTAACCCACCTGGCATGTTTGGTTCGGACGTCCATTTAAGCCCCCACCAACTTTACGCTCCATTGACTTCAGTAGAAATGAAAATTGAGAGAGGTATAGAATGGGTGCCCGATCCAATATCACCCATTTTACACGATCAACAAAAGTTAAAAATACCCCCAGTGAGTCCAATCATAGCTATTGTTCTGTATGTTCACCTGCTGTGAAATAAAGCAACTAAACAATTGATATGCAGCCTTCTCCTACTCAGTTAACCTTCAAAAAGAATGGAGAGGCACACATGGGAGCATGTGGAGCCGTACCAGTGGACAGTAAATCATAGGTTACGTCTGCACAATTTTCTGATGTGCGCTCCTGGTGGATGGGCCCATGCTGGGAGTGAGCAATTGAAAAAATTTACCCTTTCGAACTTCATTTCTTACAACCGTCTGGCTTCCAGCTGCTATTTTGTTTGCAGCAACCAAAGTGGGGCAGGATGGGAAGTAAGTGCAGGTCTTGGGAGTAAGGATGGATACAAACACACCCAGACGGTCCTTCCTAAGCATGTCGGAGGAGAGCTTCCGTTGGCACCCTTGCTTCACAAAGGAGACCGCCGCACAGCTGTGCCATGTTTGGTGTCAGTCGTGGCTCAGTGCTTTTGCCTCTGAGTCAGAAGATTGTGCGTTCAAGTCCCACTCCATCAGTAGTCAGAAAAGGTTGGCAAATATTTCACATCCATTTTGAATATTTGCAGAGCCTGAAAGAATATTCCACCCCCCCAGACCATATGCAGTCACTTGCCTTTAAATGACACAAAGACAAAGTTATGCTAAAAATTACCCAAATGCCCTAATCCGACAAAAATTATGCCCAGTCAGCTCAGCGTGCTGTGGGTTAGCTTCGCTCTGGTACCTAGCCATTCCCAGCACAGGTTTTGCTGTGAGTGCAAAATCGAGGCCAATATCTCATTTGTATGTGATTTACAGCTGCCAAAAATTATATGCATACAATGTACCCTTTCTAAAAACAACCTATTTCAGATGCTATAGGATCATTAATCTGCTTGTAACTTCAGCGAAAGTGTTGAGTTGGAGCCATGTGGACAATTGGTGAGATCAGCAGTGGCAGATCTGTGGGCAGCAATGCATTGGTTACATTGATGACCTAGTTACAATCTGTTACCAGAGCACTGTTCCAATCCCTGTATTCATACCGATCGTCAATGTTGTTCTCAATTGAGCTGCTTGGTGAGGTGGTCCCACTGTGGGGAGGGTGGAGAACAGATCATCCGTCCTGTTCCATGGCATAAAGTCCTTGCTGCACCATTGATCTGCAGAACACAAAAGACAATTTGGATTTGCCGCAGTGTGAGGTCATAACTTGTCCTCGCTGCATCCTGGGACTTAATTTAGAAAAATACCAAGTCAGTTTTTTTGAACTCTTTGTGCATCTTATGGTTTGTTAATCTTTCATATAGAAAGGCCCCAGGAAGTCCTTTTGAAGTTTCTAAGCTCTCATGCATCCAATTCAAGTGTCGCTACCTCTGAGTTTCACTGTTGGAAATATAGAAGTAAAGCTGTTTCTTGTATGTAAACATAGGGGCTACAGCTGGTGTTTCGGAACGTAGAAACAGGAGTAGGCTATTCATCCCCTCAAGCCTGTTCTACCATTCAATTAGATCATGGCTGGCTCGTTGTTAAATGCACTGGATGGTATGGCACTGTGTCATACAGACCAGGAAGGTGCAGAATTTGAGCACTGGTGTATGATTAACCCTGCTGTTAATTGGCCCACCAACCAACTATAGGTTCAACTATATACTCCATTGTGAGGGGAGAACATGGAGTGGGAATTGAATTGTTTGTCATGGATGAATTTCTTAGATACTTTCGATCTTTGGACCAGTCAGTATAGATCTTCCTAATTTGTTCCCATAAGGTTTCCACTGAGGTTCTCCCACGCCTTAGCCTTGCACTAACTTCTTTCTCTAGTTTCTCTCCTATCTCCCCTCATGCCTTCTCCGAGCCCATCTTGACCCTGAGATCCACCTCCTGCTCCCTGGACCCTATTCCCACCAAACTGCTGACCACCCAACTTCCCTTCCTGGCCCTCATGTTAGCTGATATTGTGAATGATTCCCTCTCCTCAGGTACTGTCCCCCTCCCCTTCAAATCTGCTGTCATCAGCCCCCCTCTCCCGCCCCATCTCCAACCTCCCTTTCCTCTCCAAAGTCCTTGAATGTGTTGTCACCTCCCAAATCTGTGCCCATCTTTCCCACAACTCCATGTTTGAATCCCTCCAGTCAGGTTTCTGCCCATGCCACAGCACTGAAATGACCCTTATCAAAGTCACAACTGACATTGTATGTGACTTGTGACCATGGTAAAATATTCCTCCTCATCCTTCTTGATCTGTCTGCAGCCTTTGACACGGTTAACCACACCATCCTCCTCCAACACTTCTCCTCCTCCTCTGGGTGGGACTGTGCTCTCCTGGTTCCATTCTTATCTATCCAGTCATAACCAGAGAATCACCTGCAATGGTTTCTCTTCCTGCTCCCGCACTGTTATCTCTGGAGTTCCCCAAGGATCTATCCTCGGCCCCCTCCTATTTCTCAACTACAGGCTGCCCCTCGGCAACATCATCCCAAAACACAACATCAGGTTCCACTTATACGCTGACCACACCCAGCTCTACCTCACCACCACCTCCCTCGGCCTCTCCACTGTTTGATTTGTTACAAGTTTGTCTGCTTGTCCAACATCCAGTACTAAATATTGGGAAGACCGAAGCCATCGTCTTTGGTCCCTGCCACAAACTCCATTCCCTAGTCACCCTAGCCTCCATCCCTCTCCCTGGTCACTGTCTGAGGCTGAACCAGACTGTTCGCAACCTTGGCATCCTATTTGACCCTGAGATGAGCTTCTGACCACATATCTGCTCCATGACCAAGACCGCCTACTTCCACTTCCATAAGATCGCACATCTCTGCCCCTGCCTGAGCACATCTGCTGCTGGAACCCTCATCCATGCCTTTGTTACCTCTAGACTTGACTATTCCCGTCTTTCATCCTCCACAAACTTGAGTTCATCCAAAACTCTACTGCCCGTATCTTAACTCGCACCAAATCCTGTTCTCCCATCACCCTGTGCTCGCTGACCTACATTGGCTCCCAGTGCGGGAACACTTCAATTTTAAAATTCTCATCCTCATTTTCAAATCCCTCCATGGCCTCACCCCTCCCTATCTCTGTAACCTCCTCCAGCCCTACAACCCTCCGAGATCTCTGCGCTCCTCCAATTCTTGCCTCTTGCGCATCCCCGATTTTAATTGCTTCACCATTGGCGGCCGTGCCTTCAGCTGCCTAGGCCCTAAGCTCTGGAATTCCCTCCCTAAACCTCTCCGCCTCTCTAAATCTCTCTCCGCCTTTAAGATGCTCCTTAAAACCTATCTCTTCCCTATCCTAATATTTCTTTGTGTGGCTCAGTGTCAAATTTTGTTTGATAACACTCCTGTGGAGTGTCTTAGGACATTTTACCATATTAAAGGTACTATATAAATGCAAGTTGTAGTTGTAGTCGTAGTAGTATAATGAAACCTCTATATTTTCAACATTGTGCATGAATCGAACTTCAGGGGCCTCTGTAAGTGAGTGAAATGCCTGGTGCACATTTACAAAGTTGTAATCAGCACATATGAAGGTTCATTTTCAGTAGCTACGGCAATATTGTGAGAGCTAGGAGGCAAACAGCTTAACCCATGAAATTCCTGGGGTGGATGTGGGGTGAGAGGTGCAGTACTGTAAGATCTCCCGATAAACTGCTGATCAATGTAAATTTGTTGGCAAGAAATTGCATGGATAAAACAGCAAGCAGATCTAAAAATATCGGAACTTGTCAGCTACAGAAATATTCCCAGTCTACAGATTATAAATAATTTAGTCGACCTTTCAATTATTAAAATCTCAGCCTGAACTGCTGAGCATGTTCTAAATACATATAAATAAATTATAACCGGCATGATGTTCGCGTCAAATAATATGTTTTGTTAGTGTGTATTATTTATGCACCAATTATCATACGTAATTAGCAAGCAAAAGCAATTGGCAACTTTTAACAATTACCAAACTCTTGTTATCTTGTGATAGATACAATCTGCTCCTTGCAAGTTATGCCACTCATCAGTAATTTATTCTGATTTTGAAATAACAGAACTTGTGAAACAGGAGAGAATCCAAAAAAAGATAAAAAGAAAATGAATTGGACAATTAAGAGACAAACTGTCCCAATATTTATGGGGAGGGAGTGGGGGATGTCGTAATGGCCGGGAAAACTGGAAATGTGGGTAACATGGAGGTCCTGCCAAATTTAATAGCAGGACCTCATTTAAATTCTTTGTCTCCATTTCCCGGACGGCAGCCAGCCAGATTGAGAGGCTGACTGGTTGTTGGGCGGGAACGTCTGTGGCACCAGGTCACAGCCAGGGAGCGGAGAGGAGGGAGGGAGAGAGGGAGGGAGAGATCATGAGCCAGGGAGGACATCGAGGGAGGCCGGGGAGAAGATTGCGGGCTGGGAAGAAGATTGGGGGGGGGGCAACAGAGTGCAGGGATGGGGGTGTCCAATCGCAGGGGTGTGGGGGTTGGCGGATTGCAGGGAGGGAAGCAGGTTAGCTTGTGGGGGGGGCCAGGGGGTAGCACTCCTGATCCTCCTGGCCCGCAAGCAGTGCTGGAAAGGCACTTACCTGCTGGATCCAGCCATTTTCACCTCCTTTTAGCTGCTGTGTTTCCTGGGCTCTGGGAAACCTGGCCTGCAAGCATTAAAATATTGAAATGATGGACCCGCCTCTGGAGAGCAAGTTAGTTGCCCCCAACCCGCCTCCGTAAAAACGGGAAGTGGGCACGTTGAAGGCAGGTTGGAGCCGGGTGTCAGATTTTCACATTTTTAATTCCTCTCCCGCCCCTAATCTGCCTGTTCTGGGGGGTGAAAATTCCCCTCTAATTGATTTTGGTTCGTTTTATAGGTGAAATGATAGATGTGCCAGTGTTCATATACCCTATCATTCAAAGGAATGGCGAAAGCCACAGGCTGTGCCCCTGCCCTCTCCCTCGATGTACTCTCCGTGAGCACTGCTCCCCATTCACAGTGCAGAACTGGCTCTTCGATTCTCTTCAACATAACAAGGGCATACAGCCAGAAATTCTGGCAGTTTTGCCCGCAAAAAAAAATGATCAACTGTCTCCTGTCTTTTAAAGGAAATGTAAGTTGTGTAAAAAAAGAGAAATAACGCCTTTCACGACTTCAACACTTTACAGCCAATTAAGTACTTTTGAAGTGTAGTCACTGTTGTAATGTAGGAGATGAGACAGCCAAAATGTGCACAGCAAGGTCCCACAAACACCAATGAGATAAATGGCCAGGTCATCTGTTTTAGTTATGTTGGTTGAGGGGCACCGGGGAGAACTTTCCTGCTCTTCTTCAAATAATGCCATGGGATATTTTACGTCAACCGAAGAGGGCAGACGGGGCTTCAGTTTAATGTCTTATCGGAAAGACGGCACCTCCGACAGTGCAGCATTCTCTCCGTACTGCATTGGTGTGTCAGCCTAGGCTTTGTGCTCAAGTAGAATAGAAACCCGCAGAAAATTAAATTTTAAAGCTAATTTTTTGGACGCGGAAGATCCCATAGCATCATTTGAAGAAGAGCAAGGGAGTTCTTCTGATGTCCCTCAGCCAACACCAAAAAAACTAATTATCTGGTCATTCATTCATTTGCTGTTTGTGGGACCTTGATGTGTGCAATTTGGCTGCATAACAATAGTGATTGTATTAAAAAAGTAATCCTTCGGTGGCAAAGCATTTGGGAACATCCTGAGGATGTCATACGTTGCTTTATAAATGAAAGCTCTTTCCTTTTTACAACTAATTTCCCGTCGGCCCTCATTATCATGAAGACATTGGACATCGAACGCTGCTGGAGGTGCTCTAATGGTCACAGGAACAGAAAGATCCTTAAAGGCAGCAGCACCATTAAAGGGGTAGATACAAGTTAAGGCCCAATGGGGGAAGGCAGTTCTTTGCTTTTTTGCAAGAAATGGGCCAGGACTTTTATCCACACATCTTCAGAGGACTTGTGATCAATTTTTAAAAATTTAATGTGTGCCAGAAACTACAAATTGCATGTCATTGGAACATGGGAACAGGAATAGGCCATTCAGCCCCTCGAGCCTGTTCCGCCATTCAATTAGATCATGGCTGATCTGTATCTTAACTCCATCTACCCACCTTGGTTACATGACCCTTAATACACTTGCCTAACAAAAATCTATCAATCTCAGTTTTGAAATTTTGCATTGACCGAGCCTCAACAGCTTTTTGGGGGAGAAAGTTCCAGATTTCCGCTACCCTTTCAATGGTCTTCCTGTGAAGTTAAAGGTGCCAACTCTTGTGAATGAGTTGGTGCTGCTGTGACGTGGCTTGGATGGCAGTAGCAACCTGAGCAACAGTCCGGGCACACGTGCAGTCGTCCTCAGAGGGAGCTGATACAGAGGGCATCACGGTGCTGCCAAGGAACAGATGAAGGAACAGGGTAAACAAGGGTGGGCACTAAGGAAGGTGGTACAGGAATAGGAGAATGGCGCTGGTTTGACTGCGAAGCTTTTCCTTTTATGTTTGGTGGCATGGAGCCGGGGAATGGGCAAGGAGTGATGGAGGGTTGCCTATTCTGTGGGAGGGAAATGGTTGTTCGTGGCTCAGGGCAGGCTCAGGGGAATGAACTTAGCAGCTGTTAAGGGGGCTCGTGCTTGTGTCTCCTCAGAAGCTATATTTCAAAAAGGAGGGTGTGGGGAGTGGGGCGTGGTGAGACAGGACTGAACACGACCACTGTCGCTAAGTGTAAAATACTAACAGCATTCTGCTGAAGCAATAAAAGTATTTTTTGTTCAAGAAGTGAAAAATGAAGACCCATCTTGACAATGGCAGCTCAGGAATCAGTAGCACCAGGTGTTAATGGGGGACTCCTGCACTTCCTGGCCCATAAGGAAACCACAAAAAAAGCTTAAAATAACTCGACAGGGGGAATTTTAACTCCTGGGACCTGCAGTAGGAGGTCTATTTTAACAGCTGGGCTTCCTTAACATTCCACTGGACAGCTGCCTGCCTGAGAAGAGAGAGAGTTAAGGGGAGAGAGGAGACAGACAGCAGCAGAAGAGGAGAGACAGAGAGAAACAGCGACATAAAAGTAGCAAAAAGAGGTAAAAGAGAGACCATGGGCCCGATATTACCAGGGCGGCGGGTTCGCGGCGGGGTGGGGGGGGCGATTGGGCGCGTGGGTAACGCGCCCGGTGAAATCAGTCTGCCCCGCACGCAATCGCAGGCTAATTGGATCCACTTACCTCTTGTTCCGGGTTCCCCTCTGCTAAGCTGCGCGGCGGGCGGGCTGCGCATGTGCAGTAAGGTCAATAAGGTCAGCTGGAGGAGCTCTATTTAAAGGGGCCGTCCTCCACTGACTGATGCTGCAAGAAATAGGAAAAAGTACAGCATGGAGCAGCCCAGGCTGCTCCCAGGTTTAATGATGCCTCACTCCAGGTATCATTGGATGGGGTGAGGATGAGGGGGAGGACAGAGATCTTCCCCCCGGCGGGCGGGAGGAAGCGGCCTGCCTCTGCCACCAAGAAGGCCTGGCTCGAGGTGGCAGAGAGGCCATCTGCACCACCAACATATCGCCCACCTGCATACAGTGCAGGCGGCGCTTCAATGAACTAAGTAGGTCAGCCAAAGTGAGTATACTTACTCATTCCCCTACACTCCATCTGCCACATCACCGCCCCCACCCCACATCTCCTTCTGCACTGCCAACAGTACTCTGTCACATCACCCCTCATACCCACTCAAACCTCATCCTCATCTTACCTGCACTTACTCACCTCGCCAGTACTCATCCCGCCACTACCACTCAACCCAATCCTCATACAATCTCATGGCTCTATCTCATACTCACCCTCTCATGCATCTCTCTCACAGTCAGCCTCACTCAACCTGCCACTACCTGTGCTGCAGCCACAGGGCATGCATCACATATGTGCAGTAGGCAGCGTAAGGCAAACGTGTCGTGAGCATGAAGGGGATGCACAAGGGTGTTTGAGGGTTTGTCATGGTTTTTACTTATATTTAATTTCTGACCAACTCACATTACATATTATATTGGCACCACTACTGCCACGTCTTTGCGAATCTTGTCTGGTTTGTGCAATAATGCCCTTTCCTGAAGATCACATTGAAGACCCACAACTGATGCCACCCATTGTGTCACTGCAGAGTGGGTGTAGGTGTATTTGCGGGGCTCTTTTGTGCAGACAACTGAGAGACGTCGGCGATGTCCCAGTTGGCACGCTGGAAGGATGCGGAGGAGAAGTTGTTGAGGGCAGTGGTGACTTTGACAGCGACAGGTAAGAAGATGGTGCTCGGGCCAGCCGGGAGCAGCTCGGCATGAAGGAGGCTGCAGATGTCCACGACTACATGTCGAGTGACTCTGAGCCTCCGTGTGCACTGCTGCTCAGAGAGGTCCAGGAAGCTGAGCCTCGGTCTGTGGACCCTGTGGCGAGGGTAGTGCCCTCTGTGACGCATCTCTCTCTGCCTATGCCCTCCCTCCTGCCGTGCGGGTGGATGTGTCACAGCACTGTGTTGTGGAGCTCCACGTGTCAGAGGTGGATGGCGTGGCCGGCGAGGCTGGTGATGCTGTTCGCCCTCCGAGGAGGTCATGACTGCAGCTACGGCGGCCCCCATCTGGAAGATGTACATCTGAGGGGGTCCGCAAGGTAGGTACATGTCTCCGGACCCCGGGGTAAGTGTGCAAGTTTGTGAATTTTATTGTTAGGAGGAGGGTGGTGGAGGCCAAACTTTGTCTAAAGTGACAGAGTGGCCTCCTGCAATGAGTGAGGGTCTCCCCCCCACCTGTCAAATGGACCTTTGCAGCTGCCACAGGCTGATGGCTGCAACACGTCCATTTGAACTGGGAGTGTTTCCCCCAGTACGGGAAACAGTCTCAGTTGTATGTAAAATCCCAACCCTCCTAAAATATCTCGTTAATCAGGTCTGTAAACGACCTGAAATACCAAAATAAATAGCTTAAGTGACACCCCGCCAGCTTTAATTGCCAGCGGGAGTCCCACATGCGGGGGCTACGCGCGCATGTCAGCGTGTCTGTGGGAAACCCGGAAGTGGGCAGGTTGGAGCCGGGCTCCCTCCCCGCCCCGGGATTCCCCGATTTTCGGAGCCCCCCGCCAGGAATGCACCCGATCACGGGTGCTAAAATCGACCGGCATATTCCCTGGTTTACCGTGTGCAACACCACGGAACACTAACTAGTAATATATTAAAATTGAGGTTAGGTGGATCGAGTGAGAGAGATTGATAATTTTGAACCTGTGAATATAACAAAGTTTTATTGCTTTAATTAAATAACATAAATCACCAACTCCAGCAGTTAATTAATTCAGTATGAAGATTATTTATTGTAGGTTCCACTATGCCAGTTGCTCTAATCAGTCATTGGAGATGGACGCAGTGCAATTGAAACCAAGTAGGCCAGTAGAAGAAATAAAATTGCATATTGGAGCATCAAAACTGATATGTTAGGCAAATAAAGATCACTATTTGGCAGTGAGTATTATACAAATTGTGTCATGGTGAAACAAACACAGAAAGTTTCACTTATTAATCGATAATTTAATATTCTATAATGTTGACACTATTGTTTACTCATTTGGACACATTTCAGTTTGGCTCAGTGGTGGCACTCTTGCTTCTGAGTCAGAATGGTGTGAATTTAACTCCCGCTCCAGAACATGAGCACATAATCTAGGCTGGCACTTCAGTGCAGTACTGAGGGTGTGCTGCATTGTTGCATGTGCTGGAACTGAATTTCATCTTCAGGTGCAAATCAGTTCTACTTTGGTTTGCACGACTTTCAGAGCTGCCTGAATCTCAACTGTAAATAAGGCATCAATTTTTTCAGTCGAACCTACTTTATTCACAACTCCAGATGTAAACTCAGGGAGGGACGACACCGCTGGAGGAAAATTGTGTGCAAGTCGTATTTAAAGGGATAAAGTCAAAAAAGCTTCTGGACAGTATTGAGAAGCATCTCAACCTATCAGCAGCCTTTGGTAAGGTTGACGGTGCAAGAGATTAAGGAGTGGCAGGCCAACATGAGGGGAAATGCATGAATCTGCAGACAAGTGGCAGCCCAGCCCAGCACCTTCCTCTTCTATGATGGTGCTAAAGTCAAGGTGGTGCTGCAATTTTTCAACTCTTCATATTTGTATTTCCTCAAACCAGGCAGCATTCCTAGAGAAACTACATTGTAGCTCTCTAAAGCTTCAATTTTTATGAGGCCTTATCAACCTGAGATGCTGCCTATAAGGTACATGTACCCTAAATCGTCTGCTCTTCTATAGCATCGAGCCTCCTGCCATTCAGAGTATAATTACTGCTGTTTATTTTTATCAAAATGTATAACCTCACGCTTACTGATACTGAATTCCATCTGCCACTTTTTAACCCATTTCTCCATCTTATCAATATCCCTTTGCAGCTTTCTTTGGTCTTCTAAAGAGTTAGCTATATCTCCTATTTTTTAATTTCACAGAGATTTGAAAAGGGCTGCTTTTAGCACTGTTGTCTCACTGGTGGAGACATCCTCAACTGATCTGATAATATCAGCAACTTCAGATATATGCAAATTAGCAGGAACATTGATTTAAATTTTATATGTGGCCCTTGAGGCTCCATGGTATGCAACTGTGCAGCCTACGAAGATGAAAGCTTGCACAGCCCTGTCAACTAGAAGGAATGGTGTTGAAACTTGTAGTTGACAATATGATGGGCCATTAGTAGAGAATGCTAATGAGAAATTGCTTCCGGGCTGTGCAGAACCTAGATAAAATGTAAGCAATTTCTCATTAGCATTCTGTACTAATAGCCCACTATATTGTCAACTACAAATTCCAATACCATTCCTTCTAGGCGTCATGGAAGTGTAATTAAAAAAAACTGGGCGTCAAGCCAAAAGCTTGGTCACTTGGTCAGAGAAGTGGAGTTTATGGAGTGCCTTGAACGCGTAGAGGGAATTGGAGAGGCAGAGGGGTTTGGGGAGGTAATTCCAGACCATGGGCCTTAGTGACTGAAGGCATGACCACTAATGGTGGGCAAAGGGTTGGGGGAATGTACAAGAGGCCAGACTCAGAGAAATGGAGAGTTTGGTGGGGTGGAAATTGTACAGTTGGAGGAGGTTACAGAGGCACGGAGCGTCAACGCGATGAAGGGATTTAAACACAAGGATGAGAATCTTAAATTTGAGATGCTGAGGGAGGTCAAAATCTAATGTAAGACAGTGAAAACAGGGGTAATTGGCAAGAGATGTGGGATAGGATATGGGCAGGAGTTTTGGACGAGCTGTTGTTTATGAAGCGTGCAGGATGGGTGACTGGCCAGGAGAGCATCGGAATATTTGAGTCCGGAGGTGAAAAAGATGAGAGTTTCAGGAGAAAATGGGCAGATGGGACAAACTTCATGTAGTCTCTTTCATCTGAAGATTATCCTCGTTTTCAATTCCACACTATTGAATGGGTCACAACAAATGCCCAGTCTGCCAGCATCTGTCTTTCTTTCATAGTTTTTCGGAAATAGCTGGAATTGAAATGGAACTCGCTAAGGTTCAAAACAGAAGACAGATTGTCTACAGCAAGGCTGTGCAAGCTTTCATCTTTGGAGGCTGCACAGTTGCATACCATGGAGCCTCAAGGGCCACATATAAAATTTAAATCAATGTTCCTGCTAATTTGCATATATCTGAAGTTGCTGATATTATCAGATCAGTTTAGGATGTCTCCACCAGTGAGACAACAGTGCTAAAAGCAGCCCTTTTCAAATCTCCATGAAATTCAAACAAGACAAACCAGCAAATAACACATATAAGTGCAAATAGCATTGAATTCCTTGGGCTTTGAGGGCCAGATTTCCAGGGTCCAGAGGCCATTGTAACCTCTGGGCTGCAGGTTGGATACCCTTGGTCTATAGGAAACAGGCAAGATTGAAAGATTTGCAAACTAGTAAAGTTAAAGGGGCTTTGTTCTAGCTGTAAATTAAAATGTACACTGTCAGGGCATGAACATGCTGCGCAGAACCTAGACAAAATGTAAGCAATTTCTCATTAGCATTCTGTACTCATGGCCCACCATATTGTGCCTTTGATAACAAGTGATTGATAACACTGATGTTAGAAGTTCTTGGACGAATAAGAACTGTGGGATTCTCCTGCAGTTTTTTTTCTGGCAGAACATCCAAACTCCAAGAACAAACTAGAACTCACATTGTCTCATGCTGCATCTCATCCTGAAAGTCTACAAAAGAAACCAAGCCCCTGACTGTGACTTCTAAAATATCTGTTTCTTATAAATAGAATTACATGGAATTTACAGCACAGAAACAGGCCATTCGGCCCATCAGATCTATGCCAGTGCTCTTACTCCACACGAGCCACCTTACTTCATCTCACCCTATCACTATATCTTTCCATTCCTTTCTCCCTCCTCTACTTATCGAGCTTCCCCTTAAATGCATCTCTGCTATTTGCCTCAACCACTCCATGTGTTAGTGAGTTCCACATTCTCACCACTATCAAAGACTACAAGAAACACCATTCCGAAAAAGTATATTGATACCTTGTAGACTGATTCTAGTTCTTTAGTTTCTTAATATTTGTGCTGTTCAGTATCTTTGGGATAGGTTTTCACTGGCAGCATGAGTGGAAGCAGGGTGGTGTGGCCCCTGAAATGGCGAGGGAGAGCTTACTGCCCAGTTCCCACTCTCGATCCATCTGAAGGCAACTTCGGAAGGGCCTACCGCTTGGCTGCTGGAGCGATATTGTAGCAGCCTGAAGCCATCAGGCTGTCCCAGTGCACTCATTTTCCGTCCGCAGCCCGCTCAACCCTATGGCGATGAGGCCCAGTCCTCAAAATGCAGCAGGCCTCCCATCGGGACTCTCAGCCAGCCAGCTGGCTCACTCTGCCAGTGAGCGGCTGCTGTCGCGAACTCTTATTTTCCACTTTTGAAAGTGATGGGAGATTGTGATGGGCATCTCACTTCATCAGTAGTATGTAATTTACTGTGATTAGGGATTAATTACTAAACCTTGGCATACATGGCGGTGAATATGAGACATTGTGGTTTACAAAGGGCTCACTAACTTATGGAAACTGCTATCTAGCCATGACTTTAAGGATCGAGTACCTGTGCACCTTTTGAAATAATTTCAAAATCCTTGTCCTTATCTTCATGGCTTTTCCTCACCCTGCCTCTCCGACCTCCTCTGCCTATTACAACCTTCACTTCTCTGATACTGGTCCACCCCTCCTTCCCCAAACTCTTCACTCCACCATTGGTGGCGACTCTTTCAGCCACCATGGCCCTGCTCTCTAGAAGTCCCTTCCAAAATCCCTCTGCCTCACCCCCTCCCTCCCTGCTTTCAAATGTATTTTTTTCACTCACTTTGTCGCTCCTGACCCTTATTCCATTTTTGCATTATACATTTTTTTCTCCACTCTGTGGAGCTCGTCGTGAAATCTTTCCATCATGAACGTTTATATACAAACTAGTCGATCTCCCTTGGTGTTTCACACAAGGGACAGAATCTATTTGGTTAGAATGAAGGAACAATAGAGGAACTATTACGCTGCTGGGTGTATACTATAGGCCACCAAATAGTGACACAGAATTCTGTTCACTTCACTGCATCTGACAGTATATATTGATAAGGATACTTAATAGCGAAGAAATTGCTCAAATATAAGAGTTTCATTCTGTTGTAACTTTTAAACTTACTGCCACATGGCAGATTGGAGAAAAAATTTTCCTGAAGGTCAGTAATCTTTAAGAATTGTCATTGATTTTGCACCATGAACAGTTTCCAGTCTTGCACAATTTAGGGAGCTGTTGCCTAAAAAAATGTTGTTACATTTTTCCCATTCCATAGCCAAGCAGTTTCTGTGAAATCGCTCTCTGATTCGCCTAATTGTTTCTCAGCTGCTTTGCTCCAGTGCAGCATCCAAGGTGGCAGCATTCGCTGTCCGATTAGACTGGCATGGTGCCTCTGACTGGATACCCATCACCAGCAAAAATATACCGATGACCGCATTATGGCAACATTACAGCGATACAGGATAACCCCTGAAATCAGCCCAATGGGAGACTGCAGCAGAATTACATTTCCTGTTTCAGTTATATTTTCAGTACGGACAGTGTGTGTAGTTTGCTGTAGATTGTTACAGGGCTCCCTCTGCTGTTGTACTGTTGACCGGTCCAGAGAGCAGCCAAGGCTGCTGCAGTATTCCAGCTTCTGTTACGTTTGAGGTTCCGTGATGAACTGCTGCCTGCTGTGCAGGGTATGTTTAGGGTTGTTGTTTTAGCATCTTGGTGTATAGCTGTACGCTTTGAAGCATTATCTCAGTGCTCTTGTTTGTACCGTATACTTGGCATTATCATATACTATGTGCTTCGGATTGCCTTGTTTGGCCTGCCCTGTGTGTAACATGTCTTTGGAACATTGCTTCAGCCCTTGCAGTATGCCTCATGATATCTGAAGTGACAGATTCAAAACATTTATATACAAACTAGTCGATCTCCCTTGGTGTTGCACACAAGAGATAGAATCTTTTTGGTTAGTATTAAGGAACAGTAGAGGAGCTATTACACTACTGCGTGTATACTATAGGCCACCAAATAGTGGGAAGGAGATAGGGGAGAACATTTGCAGGCAAATTACAGAAAGATGCAAGAACTACAGAGTAGTGATAATGGGGGACTTCAATTATCCCATTATAGGAGAGTAACAGTGTAAAGGGCAAAGAGGGGGAGGAATTCCTGAAATATGTTCAAGAGAACTTTCTGGAACAGTGCATTACCAGCCCAATCAGGAAGGAAACTGTGCTGGATCTAGATTGGGGAATGAAGTGGGGCAGGTGGTGCATGTTTCAGTGGAGGAGCATTTGGGGAACAGTGATCACAATATCTTTAGGTTTAGAATAGTTATGGAAAAGGACAAGGAACAATCAAATGTGAAAATGCTTTACTAGAGGAGGGCAAATTTCAGTGAATTAAAATTGGATCTTGCCCAAGTGGATTGGAATCAAAAATTGGCAGGCAAAACAGTAATTGAACAATGGGAGGCCTTCAAGGAGGTGTTGGTTCGGGAGGGGTGGGGGGAGGAAGGGCAAACAAAGCTAGAGCTCCCTGGATGACTAAAGATATAGAGATTAAAATGAAACAGAAAAAGGAGACTTATGATGAATGTAAGGTTCATAATATAGTGGAGAACCAGTCTGAATACAGAAAGTACAGAATTGATCTAAAAAAGGGAATAAGAGGGGCAAAGAGAAAATATGAGAATTGATTAGTGGCTAACATAAAAGGGAACCCAAAAGTATTTTATAAACATATAAATAGTAAAAGGGTCATCAAAAGAAGCATGGGACCGATTAGGGACAAAAAAGATCTTCTTATGGAGGCACTAAATGAATACTTCAGATCCGTCTTCACCGGAGAAGAGGATGCTGCCATTGTAGTATTAAACAAGGAGGTAGTAGTGATATTGGATAGGATAAAAATAGATAAAGAGGAGGTACGTAAAAGATTGGCAGTACTCAAAGTGGAAAAGTCACCCGGTCCAGATGGGATACATCTTAGGTTACTGTGGGAAGTAAGGGTGGAAATTGCGGAGGCTCTGGCCACAATCTTCCAATCCTCCTTAGATATGGGGATGGTGCTGGAAGACTGGAGGATTGCAAATGTTACACCCCTGCTCAAAAAAGGGGAGAGGGATAAACCCAGCAATTACAGGCCAGTCAGCCTAATGTCGGTAGTGGGGAAACTTTTAGAGGCAATAATCTGAGACAAAATAAATTGGCAATTGGAAAAGTATGGGCTAATAAATGAAAGTCAGCACAGATTTGTTAAAGGAAAATCGTGTTTGACTAACTTGATTGAGTTCTTTGATGAAGTAATGGAGAGGGTAGATGAGGGTAATGCGGTTGATGTTGCGTATATGGACTTTCAAAAGGCATTTGATAAAGTACCACATAATAGACTGGATAGCAAAATGAAAGCCCATGGGATTAAAGAGACAGTGGCAGCGTGGATACAAAATTGGCTAGGGGACAGAAAGCAGTGAGTAGTGGCAAATGGTTGTTTTTCAGACTGGAAGGAAGTATACAGTGGTGTTCTCCAGGGGTCAGTATTAGGACCACTACTCTTTTTGATATATATTAATGACCTAGACTTGGGTATAGAGGGTATGATTTCAAAGTTTACAGATGACATGAAACTTGCAGTAAACAGTGTGGAGGATAGTAACAGACTTCAGGAGAAATGTAAGGAATCTTACAACACCAGGTTATAGTCCAACAAATTTATTTTAAAATCACAAGCTTTCGGAGATTATCCCCTTCGTCAGATGAATGAGTGAAAAGGTTCTCAAATCGCATATCTTATACTATGCTGGGACAGCATCACACCAATCAAAAGGTGTCGTTGTTATTCAAACAGGCCAGTCACGGAGAACAGCACGTCCCAGTACACTGGATATACATTGTGTCAATTACACAGACAGGCAGAAAGAAACCCAAAATGGCAGAGAGAGAGAGAGAGAATATTAAAAAACATAATTTTTCCCCCCCTTTTTGCTGGTGGGGTTACGTGTAGCGTGACATGAACCCAAGATCCCAGTTGAGGCCGTCCTCATGGGTGTGGAACTTGGCTATCAACTTCTGCTTGACGATTTTGCGTTGTCGTGTGTCTCGAAGGCCGCCTTGGAGAACGCTTACCCGAAGATAACAACGACATCTTTTGATTGGTGTGATGCTGTCCCAGCATAGTATAAGATATGCGATTTGAGAACCTTTTCACTCATTCATCTGGCGAAGGGGATAATCTCCGAAAGCTTGTGATTTTAAAATAAATTTGTTGGACTATAACCTGGTGTTGTAAGATTCCTTACATTTGTCCATCCCAGTCCATCACCGGCATCTCCACATCAAGACTTCAGGAGGACATAGAGAGAATGTTGAAATGGGCAAGCACATGGCAGATGAAATATAACGCAGAGAAGTGTGAAGTGATATATTTTGATAGGAAGAATGAGGAGAGGCAATATAAACTAAATAGTACAATTTTAAAGGGGGTGCAGGAACAGAGAGGCCTGGACAAGTTAAGAAGGATGTTAAAAAAGCATATGGGATCCTGGGTTTTATTCATAGAGGCATAGAGTACAAAAGCAAGGAAGTTATGCTAAACTTTATAAAATACAGGCCTTGGCTGGAATATTGTGTTCAATTCTGGCCATCACACTTTAGGAAGGATGTCAAGGCCTTAGAGAGGATGCAGAAGAGATTTACTAGAATGGTACCAGGGATGGGGGACTTCAGTTATATGGATAGACTGGAGAAACTGGGGTTGTTCTCCATAGAACAAAGAAGGTTAAGGGAAGATTTGATAGAAGTGTTCAAAATCATGAACAGTTCTGACAGAGTAAATAAGGAGAAACTGTTTGCATAAGGGTCGGTAACCAGAGGACACAGATTTAAGGTGACCGGCAAAAGAGCCAGAGGCGACATGAGGAAACATTTTTTTACACAGCGAGTTGTAATGATCTGGAATGCACTCCCTGAAAGGATGTTGGAAGCAGACTCAATAGTAACTTTCAAAAGGGAATTGGAGAAATACTTGAAGGGAAAAAATTTACAGGGCTATGGGGAAAGAGCGGGGGAATGGGACGAATTGGATAGCTCTTTCAAAGAGCCAGCAAAGACAGGCTGGGCCGAATGTTCTCGTCCTGTGCTGTACCTGTTATGATCCTATGATACAAAGGAGTCAAAATTAGGTTTTGTCTTCAGGTGAAGTGGAGTTAGAGCAGGGATATGAAACATACGGCCCGCGATCCAGTTTATTCCGACCTGCTGTGTCCTCTGCTCAGTGTTATCATTTGGGACACGAATCTCTCCGGGCGCTGCTTCTCACAGGCCTAGGAGAACTGCGGCCTTTATACTTAGCACCACAGAGGTGCCCTCACTCCATGATGTCACCTCCCCCCTCCCCAACCCCTGCAGGCACAGAGAGCCAGCATTCACTTAGAAAGTGAAAGGGAGAGAGAGAAGGCACGGGTGTGGGGAGACTGAGATTGGAACTCGGGGTGTCGGGAGACAGAGACTGGGATGGAGACTGAGGATTCTCACTGCACTCTGAGAGCACCACAAGCTCCAATAAATGGAGGAGATGCAGGAGGGCTGAGCATGGCCAGCAGCAGCCCATACTAGTGCCGTGGAGTTGGAAGGAGCACTCCTGCTCCTCCATGCTGCACAGAAGGGGAAGTTAAAAAAAAACTTTCCCTACCATTTCTTTAGTAGCCTGCAACGGTCCCTTCAAGGACCATTGTTTAGGCCGCTGTAGAACTGGAAAAAACAAGTCAGAGCTTGCACAACGCATGCTCCATCTATTGTTTCATGCATTTTGCAGAAGGCTTTAGTAACAGGAGCATATTTCAATTGATCCAACGCTGATTTCAGGCGGCCGCCAGGGACGCCTAAAAATAACGAGGACTAATATGGCGATAGCCATGCCACACGTGCAGATTTAGGCGCAGGACTTCGTGCCCAGGAATTGGTATACATTGAACCCGTTTTACACCCAAAAAACAGGCAAAATGCATTCCAATTCTTCCCCAGTGTGTCCAGATAACTTTTGCTGAATGTAGCCCACACCAAGTGCCCTCTATATGAATTGAGTTTGACATCCCTGATCTAACTGCTGCTTCTTTTGCTTTAGACACTCATTCTTTAGTTGTTATATCATTTCTTATCAACAAAGAAATTAATAACTGTAAAGATAGAATAAAAAAAGGATTTTTTTTTTGCCTGTTCTCCCTCCTTTTCTTATTTGATCTTTCTGCTGTTATTAATTTGCTTTCTTTCTGGTTTGCTTTATCTACCCCTTCCTCCACCTCATTAATTTAAATCCTTCCCCACTGCCCTATTCACGCTCTCTATGAGGACTTTGATACCAGTCCAGTTTTGTCCTCCATTCTACGCCATCTTTCTAGCTGCACTTGTCGTATCTATTCTGTCCATCTCTAACCTGGGCAGCTTGTGGTCCAGGGAGTAATCCTAAAATTACTACCCTCTAGGACAGCACTTTAGCCTAGAACTTAATTCGTCAAACTCCCTCTGCAACATCTCCATCTTACTATTTTCTAACTCATTGGTTCCTATATGAATTTTGGCTTCTGGTATTCTGGGTGGGTTGGTTTGATACATTTTAAAGAAGTATCTTTCTGAGCATTGCTGGTTGCGTTCTCTATTTGAAAATTAGGATGCAAAATGTGTGTATGAGCCAATGAAGCAGAACAAAAATTGTATCTGAGTCAACCAGTGGCAAACGTGCCACAGAATATTTGTCTGGGATTTTGAATGTTTTTAGCTGTGATTAAATGTGACAGAAATGTGATTTAATGGACAAGAAATGTGTGCTGAACAAACCAGGGCTGAAAATCCACATCCCTTGCAGCATACCACTGGCATTATCTGGGTGGGATTTTGGACAGGCTCCAGTTATGCCAGTTGAATGTTACTAAAAGGGACACAGGACAGGTAGGATTGGGGGGATGATGTCACCTGGTGGAATTCCCAGCAGTTCTGCCTCGTTTGCCCCCAATGTATGAAGCAGGCATACTTGCTTGCCAGGACTTGATCCTGATGGAATTGGGGGGCAGTGAAATTCACAACGCCTATGACAGTCAATCGCGGAGTGATCGATTACCGTCGGGGAAGTAGTGAATTCAAATTCTGAGGCTTTTAACTTTTTTTTAATGATCTTTGGCCAGCACAGCAGTCTCACTTAGGTGGTGCAAAGTGAGGCAGCAATATCCCTTTCCCTGAGGCAGGAACCCCAGTAGTGCCAAAGTGTCATAGGTACCCTCCCAAAATATGCTAGTACCCCTGACCTCAGGATTTTGAATTGGGTACCATCCTGCCCAAGGAGGGGGTCTGACATGACTCCCCAGGGATTTCTGACTATTTACATTATAATACTCAGATGTCCTGTGGCATTGTTCAAACATGAGTTGGAAGACGGTAGGCAACATGTAAAAGGTTAAAGTTAGGTGCCTACGATTCAGGAACGCCATGGAAGAAGGGTTGGAATTTAGGAGCATGCAGGACATCCTTGGTTTTGATAGCGTGGGGTTGGGGGTTGATCCTGGGGTTTAGCAGAACTGGAATAGGGGTCCTGGAGTTTTTTTAGCACTGGAGGAGTCCCAGAATCTAGCAGCATTGGCTGGGGGGGGTTCATGGGGTTTTGATGCACACAAGGGGTGGTCCTGGGATTGTGGAATCCAGGAGATGTGCTTAGGTTTGGCAGCACTGTAAAATAGGGTTTGACAGAACTGGAGGATGAAATGTGGAGTTTGGCTCACTGGGGGTTCCTGAGGTCTGGCCACACTAGGGCTGGGAAGATCATGAGGTATGGAATTGTGAATGTAAACAAGACAAAGGACTGGTGTTAAATCAATGTCTGCGTTGTGTATGTCTTTCCCTCTCTTTCACAGATTGACTCACTTTCTGAAGTGAAAAGATAAGTTCATAGCATTAAAGTGAAACTTAAGCTCAAAACCTTCTCAAATTCGTCATCCAGTTTGTATTCGAATTATCTTCAAAAACCCACAAACTATGAGCTTCCGCTGACGGAGAAAAAAAATAAAAGATTCTTCTGGTATTCAAAGATAAAAGAAGGAAGCCCAAATTTGCAATCAGTACTGTCTCTGTCATGTTTCAAGTGGCGTCTGTCTGTTTCTGTGTCTTCCTGAGACAGCTTCTCCATGGTAATAAACACTTGACATTAGATTCACCTAAAAGCTTTTGAAATTTGTCCTCCATTATGCTTCATTTGGCAAATGGATACCGTAAGAGGCAGAAGAATCCTTCCAATTGGGCTGACAAAATTCTACTGAGGCCTCTTGGGAAATTGTGCACACTGCACATGCTCACACTGCAGGATCTCCCTTCAGCTGACAGAGTCTTAACACTATGGGAGAAAAATATGGGGGTTAATTTTAACCCCCATGAACGGGTGGGTTGGGGGCGGGTGGGGAGTAAAAATACTCCGTTTTCTGAGAGGGACTGCGTCCCGATTCCAACACGTCTGCTTCTGGGTTTAACCCAGGCAGATTTGTTTGCGTGTGAAGAGCAGACACCAGGAAATCCCGCCCCCACTTAAAGTCGTCAGGCCGATTCTTAAAAGGACAATGTACCTCATTGAGATACTTGAGGTACTTAATATTTTGTGTATTGGAATAATAAAATAAGTTTAACCTTACCTGTTCGGGTTTCCCATCGCTTCCGATTCACGTCAGGTGAAAGCAGGCAGGAAGGACCAGATCCATGAGGTGACTGCCTTTATTGCACTGCTTGTGGGCCTGGAGGAGCAGGAGTGCTTTATCTAGGCCCAGCAAGCTCACCTGGCCGACAGGACCCCCGCGATCGGCCAACCAACCCCCCCCCCCACCGCCCCTCCCCCCCCTATGATGCCCCCCCCCCCCCCCGCCATGGTGACGCCACCTACCTCCGACTACTCGCCCAATCTTCAGCAACCTCCGATCTTCTTCCCAGCCCCCCGATCTTCTTCCCAGACCCCCACCGATCTTCTTCCCAGCCCCCTGATCTTCTTCCCAGCCTCTCAATCTCTTCCTCAGCCCCCCTCCATCTTCTCCCCGCCCCCCCCTCCCCCTTCCGATCTTCTCCCTGGCCAATGATCCCTCCCTCCCTCTATCTGGTCCCGGGCTGCAGCAGGCCTTCCTGGCCGAAAGCCAGCCAGCCTGTCAATCAGGCCAGCTGCCGGGCACGAAACCCAGAAATGCAATTGATGGGCCTCATTAAGGTCACAATCTGTCCACTTACCTTCCGGGTTTTGCAGCCGGAAATCTTCCCCCTCCGCTCCCTTCCGGGCTCGAAGTTAAAATTTGCCCCATGAAGTCCAAACTCAGAATTCTGAGAGAGGCTGAGGCCTTCTAGCAAAAACATTGGCCTAGGTTTTCTGATTGTAACGTCAATGGTGACCTATTTATTTTAATAGGTTACTCTCAGCATTACAATTGGGAAAAATATATAATTTTTAATATTTTTATTATTCGACAAGCATTTTTTTAAGTCTGTAATCAGAAGGCTGAGGGGGAGGAAAATAGCAGATGGAAAACAGTTCATCTCCATGCAGCAAGTGCAGCCCTCACTGCTGAGGGGCTGTACGGAGAATGAGGAAGCTGGAAATGGGGCGTGGACAGCGCACGTCATCAGCAGCCTGCACTTAAAGATGCAGGCACATTTCCAAGTAGGAGAAGGGAGAATGACATCACGAGTAGCTGCACCAGCAAGAGAGCGGGCACCAAGATTCTCGGACGATGCTCTGGAGGCCCTGGTGGAAGGTGTGGACCAGAGGAGGGCAGGCATGTACCCGCAGGGTGGCCGGAGACCGTCTAGACTACAGCTGCGTAGGCATTGGCAAGCTGTGGCGCAGGAGGTGAATGCGAGGGGCATTGCACCACGCACGTGGGTGCATTGCCGCAAGAAATTTAATGATGTGACACGAGTGGTCAAGGTGAATGAATATAAGTGTCAAGTGGCACATCCTACCAACTGCACCAATACTCCATGCACGACACCTCCCGTCACCCACCCACCCACCAACAAACACTGCCATCCATACGCAATGCTGCACCTCACCCGCACATTGCACACACTTGCAGGCCACACAACCACCACTCAAGTCACACAAACTGGCAGCTATTCAACCATGATAGGCACATCACCTACACACCTTGCAGGACACTCACTGACACAATGTCCTCGGTCTTGCAGGAGAAGGTGACGTATAACACCTGGCAGCAGGAGGGACCTGAGGCTGGACAGGCACGTCTACACGTCCTCACCCCCCTAGAGGAGACGGTGCTGCGGATTATTGTGCGGGCCGTCGCTGCAGCCGTTACAACATGCCACGCTGGAGGTCCCGGTCAAGGGGGTCTCTGCATATCTAATGATCTTCTCCTTTTCCACATCTCCCTCCTCCCATAATCTTTTCTGACTCACGTGCTGCACACGCTGCCAGCACGCACCTCTTACTTGCTCCTCTCCCCACTCCACAACTCAACCTGTTTCCCTTT
Organism: Heptranchias perlo; assembly: GCF_035084215.1. Classification (NCBI taxonomy): domain Eukaryota; kingdom Metazoa; phylum Chordata; class Chondrichthyes; order Hexanchiformes; family Hexanchidae; genus Heptranchias; species Heptranchias perlo. The sequence continues at coordinate 17,497,394 of NC_090352.1, read as the reverse complement.
GTCATTGCAGATACCCAAGAACACGTGGCGGCACCCGAGGAGGAGGAGGAGGGGGACACTGAAGCCACACCATCACTCGATCTGACACTTGCTTCCACCAGCTCAGAGACTGACACTGCGCGTCCTTTAGAGGTTAGGTTAGAGGAGGGATCTGCACATAGTGAGACACCGAGCACAAGTGCTCAGGAGCCAGGGCAGAGGGAACTGATACCACAGAAGCCAACCCGCCGGAGGGTGAGGTCACTCACTAGTTCTGCTGCAGAGGAGTCAGATGAGGACTTCGATGGGCCAGGCTACAGAAGACGGCTGATGGCCGTACACCAACAAATGCCTGGGGCATTGGAAAGCCTGCCAGAAAGCCTGCGCACAATGAGAAGGGGCATGGAGGAGTCCAGCTCCAACTTGGCACAGGGCTTTGTGCAGAGTTTGGACCCATCCTTTCCAACATGGAACGGGTGGTCACCTCCATCAGCACACCTGTGGAACCCACCATGATGCAGTGTCTGATGACTGATGTCACAGCATCCATTGCAGCACAAACATCTGCCATGCAAGGTCTGACTGCTGCATTTGCAACTCAGACTGCTGCAATGGAAGCTCAAACTGCTGCTATCATGGGTCTGGGGACCACTGTGGAACGGGGCTCCCAGGGCATCTCAGCACTCCAGCAATCCGTTCTCCAGCCAATCACCAGGAGTGCTGAGGCACCGCCCCAGGAGAGTGGCAGTGGCGCCATGGCAGTCGGACCTGCTGTCCTCTCTCAGGATGACAGGATTCCTGCTCCCACCCCTGCCACTCCACCAGTGCCCTTGTTGTTGCCTCTCGGCCAGCCAGGCCAGGCTGTTGTAGCCCAAGCTGAGATGTTGCAGTCTGAAGCCGGGCCCTCCAGGCCCAGAGCTGCGCGAGGTCGTCCTCCAAGGCCATCTAGACGTTCCTTCATTGAAAGCCAGCAGCCTTCCACCACCCATGCTCCAGGCACTGGGGAAGCACCTCGTAGGAGCACTAGGATCGGTAAAGGCACACGAACAACAGGCACTAAGGGAACGCACATGGGTGAATAGTTCTGTTATGTTTGCATATTTTCATTTATTAATCCATAAATGAGAGTTTGATTTCGCATTTAGTGGTGGTTTTTATTCATGCAATGAGCTGAGAGGGACACCAATGTGTAATCTGATGGAGGGCAATTTGATTGTCTTGTGGAAGGTGAGGAATGTAGGACTGTTGGTGAGTTGGGGGATGTAGTTCCAATTATTGATAGCGGGCACGGATCAGGCGAGCACGCAGAGCCCTTGCAGACAAGGTGTGTGGTTCCTGCTGCAACCTTGCGTCTTCCTCCACCTCCTCTTCTGGCTCCACCCCCTCCTCCTGCTCCTCCTCAGCCTCTTTCTCCTCCTGCTCCTCCTCAGCCTCTTCCTCCTCCTCCTCAGCCTCTTCCTCCTCAGCCTCCTCCTCCTCCACCTCTGGCTCAGGATCTTCTGCAGTCATTGGTGGCAAAGGCTGGTCCCTCATGATGGCGAGGTTGTGCAGCATGCAGCATACCACCACGAATCTGCCCACCCACTCAGGGGAGTACTGCAGGGCTCCTCCAGACTGGTCTAGGCAGCGGAAGTGTCGTTTGAGGAGGTCTATGCTGTGCTCCACAATGTTGCGTGTGGCAGCATGGCTCTCATCATAGGCCTGCTGTGCACATGTGCGTGGATTCCTGACCGGTGTCATGAGCCATGGCATAAGGGGATAGCCCTTGTCGTCCAGTAGCCAGCCTTTGACTTGCCAAGTCGGATGAAAGAGCTGGCACGTTGGACTGCTGCATGACAAAGGCGTGACTGCTCCCAGGGTAGCGGGCATCGACCTCCAAGATGCGATGCATGTGGTCGCACACCAGCTGCACATTGAGGGAGTGGAAGCCCTTTCGGTTGACAAAGAGAACCGAGTTGATGTGCGGGGCACATAGGGCAATATGTGTGCAGTCCATGGCACCCTACACCATGGGGAAGCCAGCAATGCGGGCGAACCCCTGTGCTCGCTCGTTCTGATTGTCTCTGTCGAGAGGAAAGGTGATGAACCTGTTCCTCATCTGGTACAGTGCATCTGTGGCCTCCCTTATGCAGCAGGTCACTGCATACTGCGAGATGTTGCACATGTCACCAGCAGAGGCCTGAAATGCTCCTGAGCCGTAGAAATTCAGTGCCACAGTGACTTTCACAGCCACAGGCAATGCTGTCCTCGCCCTGCTCTGAGGCTGCAGTTGTGGCCGCACCAGTTGACAGATCTCGGTCACGGCTTCCTTGGTGAATCTCAGACGTCGGATGCAATCCTCCTCAGTCATGTTGAAGTAAGAGAATTAATCCCTGAAGGCCCTCATTGGGTAGGGCCTCCTGCTCAGTGCCCTGCACCTCCTCATCCTCCATCTCCTTGCAGCTTGACCTGCTGGGCGTGGCCTCTCTGCATGCTCCCAGTCATGCTGAATGCCCAATGGGAGCCCTAGCAGACCGCCCATGGTTGGCAGGAATGTTGTTCCACCAGGGTTGTAACTTTCCGACCCGTAAGGCAATACCTGCCAAAGGACTCTGAAAAGTAGTGTAGGAACTCTCAATAAGAATAGGGAGGTTCAAAAAACACTTCCTACTCCTCCAGCAGCCAGAAGCAATAATCCAGCAACTAACTTGCATGGCCCTTTAAATAGCGCTGGTGGTTGGGGGGGAGGTCCTTCAGGCACTGTAAGAAACGTTTAGGTGGTCGGGGATAAGACTGTGCGTTGAGTTGAGCGTTAAGGTCCAAAATTGTGTGTATCACTTTAAATCAGCGTTGCGCACTGATTGCAGCCATTTTCTCCCTACTTTACATGCTTCCGACGTTTGGTATTTGCACGAGCTAACTCCTATGCCAAGATGGTGTCTGGCGCATGTCACGCAGGAAACGTGCGTGCGCATCCAAGACGCCATCTTGGATGTCGGAGAGGCCGTGTAGCACCGAATTTAGTGCCCTATGATTCTAACTTCGGTCAGTGTGAAACAGAAATTTGTATTCATCTACAGTGTGACAGAAATTTGAAGATAGATAGGTGGATGGATGTACAGATAGATATTGATGAATGAATAACTGGGACCTAGCACAGTGTTGTTGCACCAAGACAATAATTATAAAAAAAGTTACAAACATCAGCCTAAAAATTACTGTTGGTGATATTAGCAGACGATTGCTTAAACCTGTTCGTATGACATTCCTTTATTTGTTATTTTAGCTGAGATGTTAATCCATAGGTTCTTGTCTGCATCGAAATAGTGGACAACAGAATAGCATCCAAATGTGTTAAGCGTTCATCGCTGCTATCGCCAGTTGTAATTTCTGTACTTTATTGTTCATTTACCTGAGAAGATGCCAGCATAGTTCAGTTGTCCAAGTGGGCAACTGAATGTCTATTCCTGGTTGGGTTAGTATTATTACAGAACTTCACCTGACTTTATTCAATGGCAAATTTCTAAATGTTTTAAACAAATACTTTTCACGCCCAAAAACTAATCCTTCAAAATGTCAGTGGTTTTACAAGAGCAGTTTTTACTTACAAGCACAAAAATAGCTTTCACGGATGATGTGGGCCAGCTGTTGCTTCACTCCTGCAGTATGCAGATCTGGCTGAGTTCATCCATTACTGCAGTCACTGTGCCAGCACTGGATCATTAAATCAAAGTCAGGTAATAATTATTGTTCTGAAGAATCACACGGGGCGGCTGTACCCTCATTGAAACACTCACACACTACATTAAATGAGTGACTACATCTGTATATTTGAATAATATGGATAGAACGGAATAGTTTGCTGTTGGTGGTACCTTTTGCGCACTCAGTGTAGGGTTTTCAGCAGCAAAATAAGTCCATATTCAACAAAATATCTGAATATTGTTACTCTGCTCTCCACAGTCGGTATAACCGATTTTTATTTTGAATGGGAGAGTTGTTTCAGTGAAGTATTTTTTTCTCCTAATAGCTTTTTATACCTAATTTTGCTCTTTTATTTCTTGTCCTCTTTAAGATTTCTCCCTAGTCCACCACCACAGACCATTCTCAGGCTAATAGAGTGCAAGTCCCCCAGGGGGTGACTCACCATCTGACTCTTACTCCCCTCTCTGTGGGGAAGTGCAGAACCTACTCCAGATGCTCCTCAGTATGCACAGTTCTGTTATCCTCAAGCTCTTAAATATTCAAGATTTTATCAGTACACTATCTATTAAAGTGCACCAGTCGTCTGACAAAGGCAAACTGAATCTTTATTTTATGGGAATCCATAGCTTTGTACGGATACAAGAAGGGACTCTGATTCCTGCCTGCTTCCATGAACTTTCTAGTACACCTCCAACTACCACGATGGCTTCCCAATCTTATGTATTTTTTTGGAACATTATGGAGCATCCCAGAGGGCATTTTTATGAAACGTCTTGCTGCACCTCATCATGAAGTTGGGTGCAAAGAGACTGCAGTCAGAGAATGGAAGTAAAGGGCAGAGAAACAGGAATAGAAGAGAAGCAAAGGGAAATGGCAAGGAACGACAGACAGAAAACAGATAAAGCAGAGGGAAAAGAAAGAGGCAGCAGAAACAGTGGAGAGAAAGCAAAGATGTGGCAACAGGAAAATCGAAGAGAAAACAGAGACTGCCAGAAAAATAATGGGGGAAATTCATTCTGCTATCGTTCATTTTAAGTCAAAAAAACAGGTGAAACAAAGATGAATTTTCCCCAATATGCAAAGAGAACGACAAAAGGAGGGAAATACAATTATAAAATATTTCAAGTCCTTAAAAGATCTTCTTCCACACTCATGAAAGCAAACAGATCAAAAAAAGTTTAGAAATAGGAAACTATACAGGAAAACAATCAGTTATGTAAAGGGAGTGCTGATCAAGATAAGGGAGTGCTGAGGAGCTACTAACAAAGTTGGACTATAGTTCCAAATACTTCTCACAGAATATTAAATATGTTATTCAGAGAATCATAGATAGAATCATAGAAAGTTATGGCACAGAAGGAGGCCATTCGGCCCATCGTGTCCTATCCAGCTTAATCCCAATTTCCAGCACTTGGTCCACAGCCCTGTCAGTTATGGCACTTCAAGTGCATATCCAAGTACTTTTTAAATGAGCTGAGGGTTTCTGCCTCGACCACCCTTTCAGGCAGTGAGTTCCAGACCTCCACCACCTTCTGGGTGAAAAAATTTCTCCTCAGCTCCCCTCTAATCCTTCTACCAATTACTTCACAATCACTGACCCCTAGCCACTGACCTCTCTGCTAAGGAAAAAAAGATCCTCCCTATCCACTCTATCTAGTCCCCTCATAATTTTATATACCTCAATTAAATCTCCCCTCAGCCTCCTTTGTTCCAAAGAAAACAACCCCAGCCTATTCAATCTTTTCTCATCGCTAAAATTCTCCAGCCCTGCCAAAATCCTCGTAAATCTCCTCTGTACCCTCTCTAGTGCAATCACATCTTTCCTGGAATGTGGTGACCAGAACTGTACGCAGTACTCAAAGCTGTGGCCTAACCAATGTTTTATACAGTTCTAGCATAGCCTCCCTGCTCTTATATTCTGTGCCTCGGCTAATAAAGGAAAGTATCCCGTATGCCTTTTTAACCACCTTATCTACCTGTCCTGCTACCTTCAAGGATCTGTGGACATGTATTCCAAGGTCCCTCTCCTCCTCTACACCTCTCAGTATCCTCCCATCAAATGCATTACCTCACACTTCTCTGGATTGAATTCCATTCGCTACTTTTCTGCCCACCTGACCAGTCCATTGATATCTTCCTGCAGTCTACAGCTTTCCTCCTCACTATCAACCACACGGCCAATTTTTGTATCATCTGCAAACTTCTTGATCAAGCCCCCCCACATTCAAGTCCAAATCGTTAATATATACCACAAAAAGCAAGGGACCTAGTACTGAGCCTTGTGGAACTCCACTGGAATCAGCCTTCCAGTCCCAAAAACACCCATCAACCTTTGCTTCCTGCCACTGAGCCAATTTCGGATCAACCAGCCACTTTCCCATGGGTTTTTACTTTTTTGACCAGTCTGCCATGTGGACCTTGTCCAAAGCCTTGCTAAAATCCATGTACACTACATCAAACGCGTTACCCTCATCGACCCTCCTTGTTATCTCCTCAAAAAATTCGAGCAAGTTAGTCAGACACGACCTTCCCTTAACAAATCCATGCTGACTGTCCTTGATTTCTAAATGACGATTTATGCTGTCCCTCAGAATTGATTCCAATAATTTGCCCACCACCGAGGTTAGACAGATTTGATAACTACTCCGTCTATCTCTTTCTCACTTTTTAAACAACGGTACGTTAGCAGTCCTCCAATCCTCCAGCACCACACCTGTAGCCAGGGAGGATTGGAAAATGATGGTCAGAGCCTCTGCTATTTCCTCCCTTGTTTCTCTTAACAGCCTGGGATACATTTCATCAGGGCCTGGTGATTTATCTACTTTCAAAGATACCAAACCCTTTAATACTTCCTCTCTCACTATGTTTATCCCATCCAATATTTCACACTCCTCCTCCTTAACTACAACATCTGCATCGTCCCTCTGTTTTGTGAAGACAGACACAAAGTATTCATTTAGAACCATACCCACATCTTCCGCCTCCACACATAAGTTACCTCTTTGGTTTCTAATAGGCCCTACTCTTTCCTTAGTTATTCTCTTGCTCTTTATATATTTAGAAAACATCTTTGGATTTTCCTTGATTTTTCTTGCCAGTATTTTTTCATGCCCTCATGCTTTCCTAATTTCCTTTTTATTTTCACCCCTGCACTTTCTATACGCCTCAAGGCTTTCTGCAGTATTGAGCTCTCATTATCTGACATAAGCTTCCCTTTTTTGCTGTATCCTATCCTGTATGCTCCATGTCATCCAGGGGGCTCATGATTTGGCAGTCATGTTTGTTCTGAACCCTCACAATCTCTCCTTTGAATGCCTCCCACTGCTCTGACACTCATTTACCTTCAAGTAGCTGTTTCCAGTCCACTTTTGCTAAATCACTTCTCAGCTTAGTAAAATTGGCCTTTCCCCAATTTAGAACTTTTACTCCTGTTCCATCTTTGTCCTTTTTCATAACTATGCTAAATTTAACTGAATTATGATCACTACCTGCAAAATGCTCTCCCACTGCTATTCCTTCCACCTGCTCAGCTTCATTCCCTAAAACTAAGTCCAGAACTGCCCCCCTCTTGTTGGGCTTGCTACGTACTGGCTAAAAAAGTTCTCCTGAATGCAATTTAAGAATTCAGCACCTTCTATACCTTTTACACTGATTGTATCCCAGTTAATATTAGGGTTGTTGAAATCCCTGACTATTACTGCCCTATTGTTTTTGCACTTCTCAGAAATGTGCAGACATATTTGCTCTTCTATCTCCCTCTGACTGTTTGGGGTCTATAGTACACTCCCAGCAGTGTGATTGCCCCTTTTTTGTTCTTTAGCTCAACCCATATGGCCTCATTTGATGATCCTTCTAACACATCATCCCTCCTCACAGCTATAATTGTTTCTTTAACCAATATTGCCACCCCCCCTCCTTTTTTATCCCCCTCTCTATCTCATCTGAAAACCCTGTAACCAGGAACGTTGAGCTGCCATTCCTGCCCCTCTTTAAGCCATGTTTTAGTAATAGCTAAGATATGAAACGTTCATGTGTCTATCTGTGCCCTTAGCTCATCTGCCTTATTCACTAGACTCCTTGCATTGAAGTGTATGCCATTAAGCACTGCCAAACTCTTTTGTTGTCTGTTTTCTAACCTTTGTTTCCTCTGCCTTCCAAACCCGCTTACTAATTTTTTCTCTTCTATTTCCAGCTCTGCTTCTCTCCCTTCTGAATCTATGCTCAGGTTCCCATCCCCATGCCAAGTTAGCTTAAACCCTCCCCGATAGCACTAGCATGAGGATATTGGTCCCGGCCCTGTTGAGGTGCAACCCGTCCGGCTTGTACAGGTCCCACGTCCCCCAGAATCGGTCGTAATGCCCCAGGAATCTAAAGCCCTCCCTCCTGCACCATCTCTCCAGCCAAGCATTCATCTGCACTATCCTCCTATTTCTATACTCACTAGCACGTGACACCGGGAGTAATCCAGAGATTACTACCTTTGAGGTCCTGCTCCTTAATTTCTTTCTTAGCTCCTTAAACTCTGCCTGCACGAACTTATACCTATGTCTTTGGTACCAATGTGGACCACAACCTGTGGCTGCTCACCCTCCCCCTCCAGAATGTTCTGCAGCCGCTCAGTGACATCCTTGACCCTGGCACCAGGGAGGCAACATATCATCTTGGAATCATGTCTGCGCCCACAAAAATGCCTGTCTGTTCCCCTAACTATTGAATCCCCCATCAATATCGCTCTCCTGTCCTTCCTCCTCCTCCCCCCCCAACCCGCGTACAGCTGAGCCACCCATGGTGCTGCGGACTTGGCTTTGGCTACACTCCCTAGAGGAAACATCGCCCTCATCAGTATTCAGAATCCTGGTTAGAGAGCGAGATGCACTCAGGGGACTCCTGCACTACCTGTCTGGTCCTACTTGTCTGTCTGGCAGTCACCCAGTCCCTCTCTGCCCGCACTCACTTAAGCTGTGGGGTGACCACCTCCTGAAACGTGCTATCCACGTGGCTCTCAGCCTCGCGGATACACTGCAGTGACGCCAGCTGCTGCTCAAGCTCCAAAACCCGAGCTCGAGCTCCTCCAGCTGACGACACTTCCCACACAGGACATGGGAAGTGTCCTGGACTTCCCAAATGGCACAAGATGTGCATTCGAAGGGACCGAGGTGCCCTGCCATGCCTCGATTTATTAGACTAACTAACTTACCAAAAATAAACTAAAGATTTAAAAAAAAACACTCGCCCGCTACTCACCAATCAGTTCCTTCCCTTGTGCTGACGTCACTTCAGGTGTTTTTTGTCTTTGTTTTTGTTTTGTATGCTTCTCTCCGCCGTTCCTCTTTATCCCACGTCCTGCTTCTCTCCGCCGTTCCTCTTTATCCCACTTCCTGCTCTCTCCGCCGTTCCTCTTTACCCCACTTCCTGCTCTCTCCGCCGTTCCTCTTTATCCCACTTCCTGCTCTCTCCGCCGTTCCTCTTTATCCCCACTTCCTGCTTCTCTCCGCCGTTCCTCTTTATCCCGCTCCCTGCTCTCTCCGCCGTTCCTCTTTATCCCACTTCCTGCTCTCTCCGCCGTTCCTCTTTATCCCCACTTCCTGCTTCTCTCCGCCGTTCCTCTTTATCCCGCTCCCTGCTCTCTCCGCCGTTCCTCTTTATCCCACTTCCTGCTCTCTCCGCCGTTCCTCTTTATCCCCGCTCCCTGCTCTCTCCGCCGTTCCTCTTTATCCCTGCTCCCTGCTCTCTCCGCCATTCCTCTTTATCCCACTTCCTGCTCTCTCCGCCGTTCCTCTTTATCCCCGCTCCCTGCTCTCTCCGCCGTTCCTCTTTATCCCTGCTCCCTGCTCTCTCCGCCGTTCCTCTTTATCCCCGCTCCCTGCTCTCTCCGCCGTTCCTCTTTATCCCGCTCCCTGCTCTCTCCGCCGTTCCTCTTTATCCCACTCCCTGCTCTCTCCGCCGTTCCTCTTTATCCCGCTCCCTGCTCTCTCCGCCGTTCCTCTTTATCCCACTTCCTGCTCTCTCCGCCGTTCCTCTTTATCCCCACTTCCTGCTTCTCTCCGCCGTTCCTCTTTATCCCGCTCCCTGCTCTCTCCGCCGTTCCTCTTTATCCCACTTCCTGCTCTCTCCGCCGTTCCTCTTTATCCCCGCTCCCTGCTCTCTCCGCCGTTCCTCTTTATCCCTGCTCCCTGCTCTCTCCGCCGTTCCTCTTTATCCCACTTCCTGCTCTCTCCGCCGTTCCTCTTTATCCCCGCTCCCTGCTCTCTCCGCCGTTCCTCTTTATCCCCGCTCCCTGCTCTCTCCGCCGTTCCTCTTTATCCCGCTCCCTGCTCTCTCCGCCGTTCCTCTTTATCCCACTCCCTGCTCTCTCCGCCGTTCCTCTTTATCCCGCTCCCTGCTCTCTCCGCCGTTCCTCTTTATCCCACTCCCTGCTCTCTCCGCCACTCCTCTTTATCCCGCTTTCTGCTCTCTCCGCCACTCCTCTTTATCCCGCTCTCTGCTCTCTCCGCCACTCCTCTTTATCCCGCTCTCTGCTCTCTCCGCCACTCCTCTTTATCCCGCTCTCTGCTCTCTCCACCACTCCTCTTTATCCCGCTCTCTGCTCTCTCCGCCACTCCTCTTTATCCCGCTCTCTGCTCTCTCCACCACTCCTCTTTATCCCGCTCCCTGCTCTCTCCGCCGTTCCTCTTTATCCCGCTCTCTGCTCTCTCCGCCACTCCTCTTTATCCCGCTCTCTGCTCTCTCCGCCACTCCTCTTTATCCCACTCTCTGCTCTCTCCGCCGCTCCTCTTTATCCCCGCTCTCTACTCTCTCCGCCGCTCCTCTTTATCCCCGCTCCCTGCTCTCTCCGCCGTTCCTCTTTATCCCCGCTCTCTACTCTCTCCGCCGCTCCTCTTTATCCCCGCTCCCTGCTCTCTCCGCCGTTCCTCTTTATCCCCGCTCCCTGCTCTCTCCGCCGTTCCTCTTTATCCCCGCTCCCTGCTCTCTCCGCCGTTCCTCTTTATCCCCGCTCCCTGCTCTCTCCGCCGTTCCTCTTTATCCCCGCTCCCTGCTCTCTCCGCCGTTCCTCTTTATCCCCGCTCCCTGCTCTCTCCGCCGCTCCTCTTTATCCCCGCTCCCTGCTCTCTCCGCCGTTCCTCTTTATCCCCGCTCCCTGCTCTCTCCGCCGTTCCTCTTTATCCCCCCTCCCTGCTCTCTCCGCCGTTCCTCTTTATCCCGCTCCCTGCTCTCTCCGCCGCTCCTCTTTATCCCCGCTCTCTACTCTCTCCGCCGCTCCTCTTTATCCCCGCTCTCTACTCTCTCCGCCATTCCTCTTTATCCCCGCTCTCTACTCTCTCCGCCGTTCCTCTTTATCCCCGCTCTCTACTCTCTCCGCCGTTCCTCTTTATCCCCGCTCTCTACTCTCTCCGCCGTTCCTCTTTATCCCCGCTCTCTACTCTCTCCGCCGTTCCTCTTTATCCCCGCTCTCTACTCTCTCCGCCGTTCCTCTTTATCCCCGCTCTCTACTCTCTCCGCCGCTCCTCTTTATCCCCGCTCTCTACTCTCTCCGCCATTCCTCTTTATCCCCGCTCTCTACTCTCTCCGCCGTTCCTCTTTATCCCCGCTCTCTACTCTCTCCGCCGTTCCTCTTTATCCCCGCTCTCTACTCTCTCCGCCGCTCCTCTTTATCCCCGCTCTATACTTTCTCCACCGCTCCTCTTTATCCCCGCTCTCTACTTTCTCCGCCGCTCCTCTTTATCCCCGCTCTCTACTCTCTCCGCCGTTCCTCTTTATCCCCGCTCTCTACTTTCTCCGCCGCTCCTCTTTATCCCCGCTCTCTACTTTCTCCGCCGCTCCTCTTTATCCCCGCTCTCTACTCTCTCCGCCGCTCCTCTTTATCCCCGCTCTCTACTTTCTCCGCCGCTCCTCTTTATCCCCGCTCCCTGCTCTCTCAGACGTTCCTCTTTATCCCCGCTCTCTACTCTCTCCGCCGCTCCTCTTTATCCCCGCTCTCTACTCTCTCCGCCGTTCCTCTTTATCCCCGCTCTCTACTCTCTCCGCCGTTCCTCTTTATCCCCGCTCTCTACTTTCTCCGCCGCTCCTCTTTATCCCCGCTCCCTACTCTCTCCGCCGTTCCTCTTTATCCCGCTCCCTGCTCTCTCCGCCGTTCCTCTTTATCCCCGCTCTCTACTTTCTCCGCCACTCCTCTTTATCCCCGCTCCCTGCTCTCTCCGCCGTTCCTCTTTATCCCCGCTCTCTACTCTCTCCGCCACTCCTCTTTATCCCGCTCCCTGCTCTCTCCGCCGTTCCTCTTTATCCCCGCTCTCTACTTTCTCCGCCGCTCCTCTTTCTCCCCGCTCCCTGCTCTCTCCGCCGTTCCTCTTTATCCCCGCTCTCTACTCTCTCCGCCGTTCCTCTTTATCCCCGCTCTCTACTTTCTCCGCCGCTCCTCTTTATCCCCGCTCCCTGCTCTCTCCGCCGTTCCTCTTTATCCCCCCTCCCTGCTCTCTCCGCCGTTCCTCTTTATCCCGCTCCCTGCTCTCTCCTCTTTATCCCCACTCCCTGCTCTCTCCGCCGCTCCTCTTTATCCCCACTCCCTGCTCTCTCCGCCGTTCCTCTTTATCCCCGCTCTCTACTCTCTCCGCCGCTGCTCTTTATCCCCGCTCTCTACTCTCTCCGCCGCTCCTCTTTATCCCCACTCTCTGCTCTCTCCGCCGTTCCTCTTTATCCCCGCTCTCTACTCTCTCCACCGCTCCTCTTTATCCCCACTCTCTGCTCTCTCCGCCGTTCCTCCTTATCACCGCTCTCTACTCTCTCCACCGCTCCTCTTTATCCCACTCTCTGCTCTCTCCGCCGCTCTCGCACTGGTCTGGGGTCTCTCGCTGCTGCCACTCCTCTTTACCCCCACTCTCTGCTTTCTGCTCTCTCCGCCCTCGCACTGGTTATTGTTCAAGTATGGAATTTATTGTATTGAAAAGCATTCGTGGGAGCTATTACCTCAAAAGTTATTGTCAGATGATTATAATTTTGCATAAATGCAGACAGATAGAATTTCATTTATTTTAGTGTTCAATCCTTTTACAGACAGAACCATAATGTGCAAAGCAGACACAGTTTCTTCCAATTATTTTATGATTCATTCCCTCAACCTCATGGTGAGATAAAGAGTTGATATTAATTTTATTACTGGATCTCAAAAAACAGAGTAAACCAACTGCTGTTTGACCAGAAATACTCAGGTCTTGAGTAGATGTGATAATATGGATGTGACAAAGAATCCTTCCATCCTGTCTAAGACCCTATTAAAGACAGATGCAGGCGAGACTATAATGGACAATAGGAAATAGACTTGTTAAATGAGTACTCTGTATCCATTTTCACAATGGATGAAGCGGACAAATACCAGTGGTACAAGGGAATCTAAAAATAAGTCAAAGGAAAGAATTTAGTGGATTTACTAAAAGTTTTTAAAAATGGTAATGTAGGAAATAATGGTATTTATGACGGACAAATCTCCAGGATCTGATGGTTTCCATCCTACAGCACTATAAGAAGTAGGTGAGGAAATTGCAGATGCATAATTTTCCAAAAGCTCTCTAGGTTCAGGAATTGTGACTTTGGATTGGAAAATTGTAAATGCCACTTCATTATTTTGGAGGAGAGGGAGGGAGAAAACAGGCAACATAACATCAATTGTGGGGAATCTACTGGAATCTATCATCAGGGACAGAGTGACTGAGTTTTTGGACAAGTGCGAGCTGATCAAAGAGGTCAGCATTGATTTGTGAAGGATAGATCATGTCTGATTAATCTCGTTGAATATTTTGAGGTGGCTAGCATGGTGGCTAGGGGAGTGCCTATGGATGTTGTCTATATGGACTTCCAGACGGCATTTGATAGGGTTCCATACAATAACTGGTCTAGGACCCCAATTCAAATAAGGCTCCGGCCTGTTTTGAATGGGAGCACTGGCCACCCATTTCGTGGTCTGCTCAAAGATCGAGTCAAGTGGGCCTCAGGCGCAATTTCAGCAATAAGTATTTTTAAAAATCAGGGCAGCAGCAAGATGAAAATCACCCTCCTCTGGTTTTGAGAGGAAAAGTGCAAGAACACCCTTATACCCTTTACCTCACATTCAAACACTTTCTGACAGAGGTTAGGTCACCACAGTGACAGTTACACCAATTACATTGCCACATCAAGTGTTGATAAGCTCTGTTGGAAAGCTATACCATTGACTGTCCAATTGAAAAGTTGACCATTTGAGTGTTCTACTCATTCTCACACTATTGCCCCGATATTACCAGGGAGGCGGGATGGCAGCGGGAGGGGGCGACTGGGCGTGTGGGTACCTGCCCAGTGAAATCGGTCCGTTCCCCATGCGATCGCGGGTAAATTGAAAGCACATACAGTGGCTTCCGGAAAGCACTTACCGTCGTCAACCAGCGCAGCAGGCGGACTGCACACCCGCATCGTGGCTGTCAGCTGGAGGAGCCCTATTTAAAGGGGCAATCGTCCAATGCTGCTCCTGCAGCAACCAACCAAAACTGCAGCATGGAGCAGACCGGGGAAAGGCTGCTCCCAGATTTAACGATGCCTCTCTCCAGGTCCTACTGGATGGGATGAGGAGGAGGAGGGAGATTTTCTGTCCGGTGGACGGGAGGAAGTGGCCTGCCTCTGCCATCAAGAAGGCCTGGCTCGAGGTGGCAGAGGAGGTCACCAGCATCAGCAACGTCTCCCGCACCTGGATACAATGCAGGAAGCACTTCAATGACCTAACCAGGTCAGCCAAAGTGAGTACACTTACTCATTCTCCTACACTCCATCTTCCACATCACCGCCCCCACCCCCCCAACTCATTCTGTACATGTCAACACTATTCTATCACATCACTCCTCACACCCACTCAAAGCTTATCCTCAACTTACCTGCACTTACTCACCTCCCCAGTACTCATCCCACCACTACCACTCAACCCAATCCTCATACAATGTCATGGCTCTGTCTCATACACACCCTCTGATGCATCTCTTTCACGGTCAGTTTAAGCCAAACCAATGCATTCAGCGGTTGGCCACGTCACCATCCCTCACTCACACCTCTCTCCTTTCTCCCCTAATAGGAGAAGAGAGCCCAGAATGCATGGGAGAGGGCAAAGCCCGGAGGGGGGCCGCAACATCTGGTTGTCCTCACAGACGCGGAGCAGGAGGCTCTGGAACTAAGCCGCACCCTCGAGTGCCTGTCCGTCGGGATGCCGAGACTGCCACCCGACAAACGGCTGGTGACAGAACTTCAACATTCAGCACTCACAATAGCAAATGATGTTAACATGCCTTGCCATCTTCAGCACCTCAACATCTGTCATCATGCTTAATATTGCCTTCTGTTCTCTTACAGGGCCTTCAGCAACTGCTGTGATGGCGGAGGGCGATTCCTCAGAGGACCTGCTGGCCTCTGAGGGGACACCATTACATCTGAGCGAGCCATCCACCAGCGCAGATACACACACCTCGGTGGGTCCCCGTCCTCAGTTAGTTGGGGTCAGACATGGTGAGTCACCACACACATGTGAGCACGAGCAGACACTGGTGGCAGGGGCAGCTGTGGAGAGTCCGTGTCAGTGGGAGCGCTCTTCTCCAGGCTCTGCTCAGCTGGACACAGATGGTGAACCCCCGGGGCCATCCTTTAAAAGGAGAATGATCGAGGGGCAGCAGCACATTTGCGAGGTGCTGGAACAGCTGCCACACGCACTCTCCACAATCGCACAGAGGATGGAGGAGTCCAACTCCTGCATGAGTGGAATGGTGGCACAGGTACAGGAGGGAATCTCTGAGATACTGTCTGATGTTAGGAGAACCGTTCACATATCAGTGACTCGCTGGCCTCATGCGCAGCCAGATGAGCCGCTGTTCTGCCCATGGGTTGCTCCTCCTCCTCTGCCTCCTCCTCCTCAATATGGGTGGCAGATGTTAATGGGGCCTCCTCCAGCGGCACCCCTCTCTGTTGTGCCATATTGTGCAGGGCATAACAGACGACTATAATGCGTCCCACTCTGTCTGGTGCATATTGAATGCTCCCCCAGAACGATCAAGGCATTTGAAGCACATTTTAAGCAGTCCTATAGCATGCTCAATTGTACACCTGGTATCGATGTGGCTGTCGTTATATCGACGCTGTAGCTTGGTGGTGGGGTGTCAGGGGGTATCCATGGTCCCCGAGGAGCCAGCCCTTGCGGGTGTTCGGTGCGTGGAAGAGGGGCGGGAGGCTGGACTCCCGGAGGATGAAGGAATCGTGGCAGCTGCCAGGGTATCTGGCGCACATGTGAAGGAATCTCTTGCGGTGGTCACAGATGAGCTGAGTGTTGATGGAGTGATAGCCCTTCCTGTTGATGACCGGTCCTGGCTCATGTGGAGGTGCTCGTATTGCTATATGGGTGCAATCAATTACACCCTGCACCCGTGGGAAGCCAGCCACAGCGTGGAATCCCACTGCCCTCTCCATCTGGCTGAGGTCATCCATGGGGAAGTTGATATAGTGCGAGGCCCTGCGAAACAAGCTGTCGGTGACCTGCCTTATGCACTTGTGTGCAGACGACTGAGAGACCCCGGCGATGTCCCCGCTGGCACCCTGGAACGATCCGGAGGCGAAGAAGTTGAGGGCAGTGGTGACTTTGGCAGCGATAGGTAAGAAGATGCTGCTTGGGTTAGCCGGGAGCAGCTCGGCATGAAGGAGGCTGCAGATGTCCGCGACTACCTGGCGACTGACTCTGATCTTCCATATGCACAGCTCCTCAGAGAGGTCCAGAAAGCTGAACCTTGTTCTGTAGACCCTGTGGCGAGGGTGGTGCCTCCTGCGACGCCGCATTCTCTGTTGTTGCCCTCCCTGCTGTTGTGCAGGTGCCTGTGGCGCAGCACTGTGTTGTGGAGCTCCACGTGGCGGAGATGGACGGCGTGCCTGGTGAGGCTGGTGATGTTGCTCGTCCTCAGATGAAGTAATGAATGCAGCTGTGGCCTCCCCCCATCCTGACGGTGTGAGTTTGAGGGGGTCCGCAAAGTAGGTAAATGTGTTTGCACAGCAGAGTTTAGGGTATAAATTAATAATTTTGAGTGGAAAGACAAAGGTGTTGCAGCCAAAACTTTGTCTGAAGTGACAGAGTGCCCAGCTGCAATAAATGAGGTATTCCCCCCAACTGTCAAATAATCCTTTGCATCTCCCACTGGCTGCTGCCTGAAACACGTCTGCTCCAACAGGGAGTGTTTCCCACAACACGGGAAACACGCTGAGGATCCTTCAAAATTGCACCCCTGCCAAAATCTCCAGTCAATGAGGTCAGTAAAGTACCTCAACTAGCTAAATAACAATGTAAATTATCATCCCGCCGGCTTTAATTGCCGGTGGGAGTCCCGCATGCGGGAGCTGCGCGCGCACCCGAACACGTCATTGGGGAACCCGGAAGTGAGTGGGTTGGAGCCGGACTCCGAACCCGCTCCGGGATTCCGCCATTTTCAGATCCCCCCCGCACCCAACACACCCGCTCGGCTATCCAAAAATGGGCCCCCATTACAGGTCCTTCAGGTGTCCAAACAGCACGATGCAGTGGAAAAACCAGGCCATGTCTTTCAAGGACACTGTATAGAATTCTGCTTTGAGTCTTACTTTTGGGCATTCCTCTTTGAACCATTTCACTGGTCCTTAATGAAAGCTCGTGTTACTAAAGTGGCTGCTGCAAGGTCGTGGATTAAGTTCTCTCCAAAGCTCATTATCTGATGGGAGTGATTCAAGTGGAAAGCATTTCGATAATGAGTTTATTTAAGTGCAATTTAGACATACCCAAGTACATCAAATTAGGAACCAGTTATGAAGGGCAAGAATTGATGTTGAAATCAATAGCGGCAGGTTGGCTTGTCTGCAATTGTTTTCTTTTTGATAGGTCAGGTTTGGATTCCATTAACAAGGCAATAGCCTTCATAGTATCGTAGCATGGTACAGCACAGAAAGAGGCCATTTGGCCCATTGTGCCTGTACCAGCTCTTTGAAAGAGCTATCCAATTAGCTCCACTCCTTTGCTCTTTCCCTTAAAATATTTATCCAGTTCCCTTTTGAAAGTTACTATTGAATCTGTTTCCACCACCCTTTCAGGCAGCACATTCCAGATTGTAACAACTCACTGCGTAAAAAAATGTTTCCTTTTTTTTTGCCAATCACCTTAAATCTATGTCCTCTGGTTACTGACCCTTCTGCCACTGGAAACAATTTCTCCTTATTTACTCTATCAAAACCGTTCATGATTTTGAACACCTCTATCAAATCTCCTCTTAACCTTCTCTGTTCTAAGGAGAACAACACCAGCTTCTCCAGTTTCTCCATGTAACTGAAGTTCCTCATCCCTGGTACCATTCTAGTAAATCTCTTCCGCACCCTCTCTGAGGCCTCGACATCCTTCCTAAAGTAAACCCCTTGTCTGTCAATAGTGTGATTAAAGTGACAGAGCCCATGGAGAAGTTCATGGAAGACACTGTCCTGCTGTCAGCACCTAGGAAAGAAGCTCAGTGGTAAGGGCCAATAAAGGGGGCATAAAGGGAGGAGAAACTCATTTTAATCTTGCTGTAGAATCATGAGTGTGATCTGAAAAAAAATCGCTGGATCAGACAATGCTTGTTTTACATAAACGGCATTAGAAAGCTGTGGCAATATTGAATCCTGCTGTCTGGTTTCATAAAGAAGAATCAGTGCCTACTGCTGTGATGAGAGAATCTATAATCCAGTAGAATAATTAACACTGATCTGTAGCAAATTCAATTAATTCCTTTGTATCCCACAGGCTGTGTTTCTTCTGTCTGTTTTATCTTATCCAGATATTTTGAAGCTATGTTTGAAATTCTGTAAATCTGTTGCTATTAAAATGAATTCCTTTCAAGAGATTCTCCCTCCTGTTCCTCAGTGTAAAATATATTGGAGCTGACTTGGAGAATTCCTGGTTACAGTCCTAGACATCCACTCAAGTTTATTTATTTTTGTAAGATTTCTTGTTCATTTCTTGTCTAAGCGACAACTTGGCTCTAAGTCAGAAGACTGTGGGTTCAAGCTTCACTGCAGATTTGAGCACATGTTGTGGGCTGACACTTCAGAGGAGTGCTGCATTGTTAGAGGTACCATCTTTTGGATTGCGACACTACATTCAAGCCCTGTCTGGAAACTCCAGTGGGCATAGATGATCCCTCGGTACTTTTTTGAAGAAGAGGGAGTTCTCCCAATGTCCTGGCCAACATTCATCCCTCAACCAATAACAAATTAACTAGTTATTCATCTCATTGCTGTTTGCGAGCCCTTGCTGTGCATAAGTTGGCTGTCATGTTTACCTACACAACAGCAGCAACTACACTTCAAATAGTAATTCATTGTGAAGGAGGTCCTGAGGCACTATCTAAATGGAAATCTTTCATATACTTCAATCTCTGATGACTTTCATGTTAATTTGGCAAGTATGTTTTATAAACATTTTTATTTATTGGTGAATTTTTGTGCTTATTTCATTGATATTTGTCTGGGGGAGGGAAATAGAATGCTTTTCTATTTTGAGCATTCAGTGTCAGTATTCAATAGCTCCAGATTAGGCATAACATGGGCACAATGCAAAATAAAGCTCCCTCTACATCTGCATCCCCTGCCTGCAACAGAATTTTTCAACTACCCATAACTCAGAGAACCATGCTTGGCTTCATTCTGTTTCTCATCTTCACCTGCAACCTGGTGTAGGTCATCAAAGGTGGTGATGTTCCCTCTTTTCTGCTGATGATACTACCTTCCATTGGGTAGCCAATTCCCCATCTGAGTTACTCATCTCTTCAGCTGCAATCATTCACCACCTTGGTTCAGTAATCACACCTGACTTATGTTGGGGCAAGCATTGGGTGAAGTTGCTGGAAAAGTTGATAGATGATTGGAAGTCATCAAGAAAGCTAGTCACCATCGGCAACATCAATGCTCTTCAAAGCCTATATCTGCTCAGTGTTGGAACATTGTGGCCTTGAGTTTGGCAAGCTGCAGAGAACACCCAAGTCTTGTTCCTGCACTACGTGAAAAGCCGTGCAAACCATTCAGGTTGTTTCTGACTTTTGGGGATGTAGACAGTGCTGTCAAGGCTGCATTTATTGCCCATCCCTAGTTAGACCCATAGAAAAGATACAGCACAGAAGGGGGCCATTCGGCCCATCGTGTCCACGCCAGCAGCTGTCCTGAAAAGCTGGTGGTGGGCCTTCTCTTTGAACTGCTTTCGCCCTTGAGATGATGGTGCTCTCACAAAGCTGTTAGATAAGGGACTCCAGAATTTTGACTCAACAGCAATAAAGGAATGGATATGCTATAGGAGATTTATTTTCCAGCTGTAATGCAGAATGGCAAGGTAGCTAAATATCCAGTAGCTACTGTGATAATAAATGACTATATAGATCAACAGTGATACAGCTGATGCAGATGATACTTGTGAATGAAGTAAGTCATGATGAGAATTTTAGTGAGTGTTTGCAATGTTTTTAATAGGAACTACTGTTTTCACTTAAGTGAAAAGTCCGTAGTGATCCACTCAATTGAAGCAATTGGCTCTTTTTGCCACAGATGGAGTTCAGGAGCACAGTGACTCTATAGATACTCCCACACTGGTACCATGCAGCCATGTTTTGATATGTTGTAAAAAGTAATAATGTAATCCTTTAAACTGGCCTCAAATGCTCCTCTTAGTGTTCCTAAAGTGCACTGAACAGTTCCTTGAAACAGTGCTTGAGTGGTAACTTGGCGAAAAACAGTTGGAGTCGATCCCAAAGAGTACCAGGGAGAACTCTGGAGTAAATAGACACACTAATTATCCTCAGTAAATATATGACGCTCTCCCTAAGATGTCTCTAACAATTACATTTTTCCTTTGCATTCAACAAAGCAGAACAGATGTTATTGGAAAACAGTTCTCACACTTTGGGGTTGGTTTTAACCCAGGCCGGGTTTCAGTTGGCAGGGGAGGGGTACACTCACTGGCCTAAGTTTCAGGCCCAGGTTATTTTAACTCCCAAGTCTTACTTAAATGCCACCAGACTACTTTCTGCCCAATCTGGGCAGGAAAAAGATGCAGAACGACTGCACGTAGGTGAAGATCAGGTGGCCCTTGGCTGTCCACTGGCCTCCAAGTGAGTGGCAGGGCAGGGGTTTCAGAAGGGTCGTGGGAGAGAAGAGGGGAGTTCAGGGCAAGGGAAGCCATGACTTTCCTCATGGGACCTGGAAGAGCTCTCCTGCTCCTGGCCCCACAAAAGATTTTTTTTCACTCACTTTTTCCACTCTTCATCCTTCCCACCGGCTGCCTACCTGCTTCAGCCTGGCAGGAAAGCCGCAGTGATTTCTCCACTTAGGCCCCAGTTAAAATATCATCGGGGTACAAACACCATAGCACCCCGTTGGCATTTATGCAGGAGGTTCCCACCTGAATCCGGCAGGCGCCTCATCCACTGCTAAAGCCAGCGGCATTAAATCGGAGGTCAGCAGGAACAGAGCGGGAAATGGAGCCGCTCCATTTTAACTGCTTGCCGTCTCTGTTCCCACCTTGGGGGTGGGTGGGGGAAGAGTTAAATTTCTCCCCATTGTCTGGACATAAGCATCAGGATGACTCCATTTTGACGGCTGCTGAGCTTATCTACATAATTTGAAATGATCCAATTTATGTTTGATAATTTCAAACATAAGAACATTTCTAAATGAGACTAGATGATTCCTGTCCAGAAAATTCTTATAATAAGAACAAGAAATAATTATGTATTTCTGACTCACCTCTTTTTTCCTCATGTAATGTTTTAGGTCTGGCTCTGTGGAGGAAGTATGGAAGTGCTCCCTTGTTCTAGGGTAGCTCACATAGAACGCATGAAAAAACCGTACAACAATGACATTGGGTTCTACACAAAGAGAAATTCACTCCGGGTGGCTGAAGTATGGATGGATGATTACAAATCCCATGTTTATATTGCATGGAATATCCCCATGGATGTAAGTAGACACTATAAAATAGGATGCAGGAATAGTTACAAAAGTTAAGTGTGGGTTACTTAATGTTAGAACACCGAGTTATGGTTGACTTTGAGTGTATTTTGAAAGGCTGCACCATATTAAAGGATTCTGATCACTGATCACAAGAGGAAAGTCATTGCAAATGATTAAAACTCTGACACTGAATTGTTCCCTTCTTTTGAAGTACAGTGTAAGGGGTTCGTTTCACCAGAGGCAGAATGCAGTGTTCATTTGTGTTAGTGATTTTTAAAGGGTGTGCACATTATAAAGTTTCAAGCAGTTTTTATTAGATGTTGACATGCAGTCATGAATTAGTCTCTGCAAATATATTAATAAACTAAAATATTAATGTTGTGTGATGTATGTTAAACTGAGCCCCCACTCTGCCCTCTAAGGTGGATGTAAAAGATCCCATGGCACTATTTGAAGAAGATCGGGGATGTGACAAGTGGTGTTCCCCAGGGATCTCTACTGGGGCCTCAGCTTTTCACCATAAATATTAATGACTTGGATTAAGGAATAGAGAGCTGTATATGTTAGGAGGCACAGTAAGTTGTGTAGATGGGAGCTGGAAGTTGCAATGGAACATAGACAGACTTAGTGAGTGGGCAAAACTATGGCAGATTGGAGTTCAATATGGGGAAGTGTGCGGTCACCCTCTTTGGATCCGAGAAAGACAAATCGGAATATTATTTTAATCATGAGGGACCAGGAGATGTGGAGGAGCAAAGAGATTTTGGTGTCCAGGTACACAAATCACTAAAAGTTAGTGCACAAGGTACAAAAAGTAATCAAAAAGGCTAATGGAATGTTGACTTTTATCTTGAGGGGATTGAAATACATAAGTGAAGAAGTGATGTTTCAGTTGTGTGGAACCTTGGTCAATCCCCATCTGGAGTTCTCTGTTCAGTTTTGGGCACCAAGCCTCACAAAGAATATATTGGCTTTGGAAGGGGGTACAGTGCAGATTCACCAGAATGATACCAGGGCTTAAAGCGTTAAATTATGAGGAAAAGTTGCATGAACTTGGCTTGTATTCCCTTGAGTTTAGGTTGAGGGGTGATCTAATCAAGGTCTTTAAAGTGACAAAGCGATTCGATAAGGTGGTGCAGAGAAGCTATATCCTCTGATTGGGGTATTCAGAACAAAAGGGCATAATCTTAAAATTAGAACTTGGCCAAGAGTAAAATCAGGAAGCACTTTTTTTCACACAAAAGGTAGTGGAAATCTGGAACTCTCTTCCCCCAAAAGGCTCTAGATGTTGGGTCAATTGAAATTTTCAAGACTGAGGTAGATAGATTTTTGTTAGGTAAGGGTCTCAAGAGATATCGAGCAAACGTGAGTTAATGGAGTTGAGCTACAGATCAGCCATGATTTAACTGAATAATGGAACGGGCTCGAGGGGCTGAATGGCCTACTCCAGTTCCTATGTTCCTAAGTTAACAGCTTAAATATATTTTGTGGCAGGTGTTAAATTATTTAATTTTCTACATTGCTGCTGCTTGTGATTCTCAAATCCTGCCTCCAGCTTTTTACGCAATGAAATCAGTCCCTGTCTTACTAATATTGAGCTCATCCATTACCTAACCACATGTTAGCAATAACGTTGTCTTGTTGTCTGTCCTTCAGAGAGCTTTTTGTTGGCTGGGCCATAGACAGATTCTCCCCTCCCTACCTCACCGTAACCATTAAATCTATTGGTAAGAAATAGACATCTGTTTGAGAAGTTGTCCATATGAAGGTATTTCAATAACAGTTTGAAGACTTCATGCAGTAATCACTCATATTCAATTTATCACACTCATATTTCTTAGCCACAAATAGATCTCCCAGAGTATTGCTCATGGTGAGGTGAGGGATATACTGTTTGATAACACTAGGGGTGTTCTGCCATGTAAGGCCATTGATGTACGGTGGCTGAATAAGTTAAATCTGCTTTTATTACGTAGTATTCTGGGAGTTTTGGAGACTGAATTCCACAACTATTGATTTTCTTGTGAAAATGAATCAGCGGCTTGATTATTCTCATATTCATAAATGAGAGGTCTTTATTTTTTGTATATATATATAAAATCTTCTACCGATTTATGCAATTGTTATTCCTTTCCTTTTTTTTAAAGCTGATGATGGACAGCAAAATGGTATGCAAGATGTACCAGTTTGGAGGAAGGCAGTTGATGCAGAAGTTTCTGAGGTTTCGCTCCATTGGCAGGGCCTCACACACATTAGGTGACATTGGTTTTGCCCACAATTTTCTGATAAGCCGCTTGCTGCATGTGAGGCCTCACCAGTGGTGCAGAAAGTTGTGCTCATTGTGTTTACAAATAATGTAGGGAGGGGGCATAAGATCTAGCAGCATTTGGGGAGATCCTGTGCTTTGGTAGCACTGAGAGATAATCCTGTGATTTGCCACCACTGGGGTAGGGGTCCCACAGTTTCACAGCAGGGGTGTGGGGTGCAGGGTGCTGGAATTTGGTAGCACTGTGAATGGGAAGTCTGGAGTTTGGCAGAAATAGAGGATGGAAAATAGGATTCAGCTCACATAGCAGGCTTTTAATAAGATGTCTCAGAGGAAGCTTGTTCCATAAATGTAGTCATATAGTACAAGTTGAATTTAGAAGCAAATTGAATGTATCTAATTATTACCTGTATTTGGTCAAAAATGTTAACATTCAAATTACTGATTCCTGTGCGACAGAGAAAAAGACAACAAGGATAATTTTATTCTAACTCGCCCAGCAGGAGACTGATGGGATTGAATAGGCCACCTGTTTTACATCCCACCCAATTTTACTTTCCATTAACTTCAAAGGAAGGTTCGAATTACTCCCAGAGAGACACAGGCAGACACAGAGGGAGAGGGAGAGAGGCAGACAGTAAGAGTTTCTTTCCTGAACCTAATTTGAGTTTCTTTTTAAAGAAAAAAAGTACATTGAAATTGGAACGCAAAGGGAAACAGGTGGTTCAGAAGTGTAGAGGAAGAGGGTGAGGAGTCCTCCAGCCTCTTACCATCTGTCCTTGGGGGGTAGAGTGGGAATAAGAGGGGACAGATGAAAGGTTAAGGATGAAATAAGTGACAGTGAATCAAGGAGGAGGGGAGCATACAAGGCTTGTGCAGGTAGTTTAAAGGGCAAGTTATGCCAACAGCTGTGCCAGCGAGTATAATATGCAAGTCACACTTGCTGGCACAGCCATTGGCACGTCAAATCTGATAGGTTTTTTGAAGTTAATTCTCTATTGGTGGGGACCTAATTTTTGTCACCTCATTTTCTTGTCAACTCAATTTAATTGTACATCAGCCTTGATGAATAGATGCTTTCAAGGCGATTTCATCACACCTCTTCATTGTGGTTATTTTGAGGATTATCACACTCACCAATTATTGTCCTCAGATTGGCGAATCTCCTGAGATTACATTTTGTCTCATTTTTTTGTCATTGAAGTTCAGTTAGCTGTTTACTTAAATTAATAAATCCTTTCAGGGAGGATTCTCCTCACCTTTTAAATTGTAGTTACTTTTTCAGCTTATCACATTGACTATTATCAATTGTTCTGAGATCTTCAAAGCTTCTGAGCTTTAAAAAATGTCAGTCTCTAAGTTCTTCAGACAGGTATACAGTAAAATGACAAACAGAAAATAAATGTAAGGAATCAGGTGAAATTCACCTGACGAAGGGGATAATCTCCGAAAGCTTGTGATTTTAAAATAAAATTGTTGGACTATAACCTGGTGTTGTAAGATTCCTTACATTTGTCAACCCCAGTCCATCACCGGCATCTCCACATCAAACAGAAAATAGGAATGGGCCGAGCATGTATTTCATTGAATATTTTAAACACAAAAATTATCAATTTAAATTTGAGTAAGTCAGCAAGAGTGCGCAGGACTTGGTGCTGGATAGGATGGAATTTGTTCTGATCTGGAATGCACTGTGTGAAAGGATAGTGAAAGCAAATTCAATAGTTACTTTCAAAAGGAAATTGGATATATACTTGAAAAGAAAAAAAAATGCAGGGCTATGAGAAAAGAGTGGGACTAATTGGAAAGCTCTTTCAAAGAGTCGGCATGGGCATGATGGGCCAAATGGCCTCCTTCTGTGCTGTATGATTCTATGATATGTTTCTAACAGTTTTCTATAAGCATCATTTACTGCAGATACACTAATCAGGATGCTGCAGGTTTTTGAGTTCTGAACTCTGTTCCTCTGGTGCATTCTCTTTGTTGTAAACATGAGTTCTATTTTTCAGATGAAACAAAAATTAATAAATGCAATTTCTAAAGCTTCCTTTTCTTCCAGAATCCGGGGATCGACATCGGTGATATTTCTGAAAGAGTAGCACTGAGAAAACATCTTAAGTGTAAAAACTTCCAGTGGTATCTGGACAATGTGTATCCAGAGATGAGAAGATATAACAATACAGTGGCCTACGGTGAGGTAATAACTTTTCAAAAAGATTTATTTTTGCTTGAAATCGGAGGTTTTATTTAGGGGACAGGTGTTTCTTCCTATGTTCATCCTCTCATCATTCTCCCATCTAGAACAGGTCATAATAGATAGAAATTTCAAAAAGAGTGGGGCTTCCGTCCACCCATCTGACCTCACTGTGACCCCAGCAGCAATCTAATGGGGAAATGCAAGCAGGATTTCAGAGCAACCTTGCACCTCCATCGGGAGGTGGGCACGTGGGGGGGGCCATAGGTTCATCTGGCCGAAGATCTGAACTCCAACCTACTTTTATGATGCTCCCTCGCTGGTTGATTGCTGTTTGGATATGGTATTGTGGCTATATGTACGGCTAATATGTTTGCTTCTTGAAGGCATGCTTATCAACAACAACAACTTGCATTTATATAGTCCCTTTAACGTACTAGAATATCCCGTGGCGATTAACAGGAGCAATTATCAAACAAAATTTGACACTGAGCCACATAAGGAGATATTAGGACAGATGACCAAAAGCTCGGTCAGAGAGATGGTTTTAAGGAGCGTTTTTAATGGAGGAGAGAGAGGTACAGCAGCGAAGAGGTTTAGGGAAGGAATTCCAGAGCATAGAGGCTATGCAGCTGAAGGCACGGCCACCAATAGTGAAGCGATTAAAATCAGGGATGCACAAGAGGCAAGAATTGGAGGAGCACAGAGATCTCGGAGGGTCGTAGGGCTGGAGGAAGTTACAGAGATAGGGAGGGATTTGGAAACAAGGATGAGAATTTTAAAATAGAGGCGATGCCAGACCGGGAGCCAATGTAGGTCGGTGAGCACAGGGATGATGGGTGAACGGGACTTGCTGCAAGTTAGGATATGGGCAGCAGAGTTTTGAATAAGCTCAAGCTTATGGAGGGTGGAAGATGGGAGGCTGGCCAGGAGAGCATTGGAATAGTCAAGTCTAGTGGATGAGGGTTTCAGCAGCAGATGAGGTGAGGCAGGGGCAGAGACAGGCAATGTAATGGAGGTAGAAGTAGGCAGTCTTGATGATGGAGCAGATATGAGGTCGGAAACTCATCTCAGGGTCAAATAGGACGCCAAGGTTGTGAACGGTCTGGTTCAGCCTCAGACAGTGGCCAGGGAGAGGGATGGAGTCAGTGGCTAGGGAACAGAGTTTCTGGCAGGGACCGAAGACAATGGCTTTGGTCTTCCCAATATTTAAATGGAAGAAAGTTTTGCTCATCCAGTACTGGATGTCGGACAAGCAGTGTGACAAATCAGAGACAGTGGAGGGGTCGAGGGAGGTGGTGGTGAGGTAGAGCAGCGTCCTTGTGGAACCTGAATGCCAGGAAACAAGGACAGAGTGTGAACTCCACCCACGTGTCCCTGAAAATTGCAATCAGGATCCTAACTACGTCATAGCACCCCTATTTGCATAATCAAGAGGCCTACTACCTGCAACAGGTGGAAACTCCAGCTGCCCAAGGGAAGGCCCCTTTAAATATGGCTGGATCACTGGCGTTAATGAGGTGGTAAGTCTACCAACCCCATGTTGAGGCTATTGGCGCCCCGTTAGTGCTGATTTAGCTGCGTGAAAATCAGCCTCAGAGAGTCTATCTGGTTGTCTCTATGTTAGGAATGTGTAAGATTGGTTTTCCTACATCAGACCAACAGATTGTTAAATCTTGATTCACAGAGAATGTGGAACACTTGTGCTTCTCTCACATATTTTCCAGAGTACTTCCCTTAAATAAAACTACAATATACAGGTTGTCACCTATTTAACAACAAGAGGTAGTTTACAAAAGAGCCGGTCAGGAAGTCATAAGCAAAACATGTTGGAAGCTTCATCTACTTATCAGGGCTTTCCCACAGATTCTATTTTGTGTCACGACATTGGGCTTCCTTTCATTTCAATTTTTCCTGGCACTTCTTAGAGTCATAGAGTCATAGAGTTATACAGCACGGATAGAGGCCCTTCGGCCCATCGTGTCCGCGCCGGCCATCAAGCCCTGTCTACTCTAATCCCATATTCCAGCATTTGGTCCGTAGCCTTGTATGCTATGGCATTTCAAGTGCTCATCCAAATGCTTCTTGAATGTTGTGAGGGTTCCTGCCTCCACAACCCTTTCGGGCAATGAGTTCCAGACTCCAACCACCCTCTGGGTGAAAAAGTTCTTTCTCAAATCCCCTCTAAACCTCCTGCCTTTTACCTTGAATCTATGTCCCCTTGTTATAGAACCCTCAACGAAGGGAAAAAGCTCCTTAGTATCCATCCTATCTGTGCCCCTCATAATTTTGTACACCTCAATCATGTCCCCCCTCAGCCTCCTCTGCTCCAAGGAAAACAAACCCAATCTTCCCAGTCTCTCTTCATAGCTGAAGCGCTCCAGCCCTGGTAACATCCTGGTGAATCTCCTTTGCACCCTCTCCAAAGCGATCACATCCTTCCTGTAGTGTGGCGACCAGAACTGCACACAGTACTCCAGCTGTGGCCTAACCAGTGTTTTATACAGCTCCATCATAACCTCCTTGCTCTTCCTTACCCTCTCCCCCTCCCCCCACTCCAGATCAATGGCAAAGGCTGACAAATATTTGAAATCCAATTTGAATCTTTATAAAGGCTGAAACAGTATTCGCCCTCATATGTAGCCATTTACTTTTAAGTGGGAACATCCCTTTAAATTTGAGCTACTCGCCATGTTTTACAAAAGTCCAATCCAGTTAGCTGCTGGCGCAAAGTTGTGCTGTGGGTTTATGATAGTTGCATGCAGTCAGCTCAATGTGCTGTGAGCGAATTTTGCCAGGACCATAACATCGAGGCCTAGACATTTCTAGAAAGTTTTCACCATGAAATGCCAGAGCTTTAAATATGTAGTATAGCCTTTACGACAGGCAAAGCCTTTCTGCGTATGCTCCATGTAAATCAAACTTTGCAATAGTACTGAATATTGTTTTCCCAGTTTCTATCTCATTGGAATATTCTGTTCTTCTTATAGGTTCATAACAACAAGGCAAAAGATTTTTGCCTCGATCAGGGTCCACCAGAGAACCACACAGCCATTCTGTATCCATGTCATGGAATGTCTCCTCAGGTAGGCAGGTTAATTATATCGATCCAGTGTTAACGATGGCAATGGATGGCTATTATTTATACTTTGTGTTTCTTTTACAGTAGGCTCAGTGGGCATATTGCCACTGGAATATAGATAATCAAGGAATGGCAAGAATTAAAAGTGACCAACAGTAGTCATGTGATGGTTAAAACAAAACAACATGTGGATAATTCTGCCATCTCCCAGCAGGGGACGTCACACTCAAGGGAAGTGTGGGCAGAGACAGGGCTACAGTATTAGCCCAAATTTTCTCATCCATTTAACCTACAGGGAGCACGGGATCATGGAATTGCCCTTCATTTCAAAGAAATCTTAACTAGCAAAACTTTCCGAACTGGCATTAGCAACTTTAGAAGATGCAAAGCAAGTTGGAAGTAAGTTAAGGAATGGGTAATGTGCTGAACACTGAGCATTTCCATTAACACCTCCAGCAGGGGTCACTTTGTGATGCAATAATGCCTATGGTTTTGGTATTTCTACCAATTATGAGGAGAGACTAGTCTGTTGCACTATAGGGTTGACTGCATGTGGCTATGCATACATCCATCATGGGGCAGCGGGTGTGGGTAATGACTCCTTCAACTGAGACACCATCATATTCTGCAAGACCACCTTAAATGTCAGTACACGTTTGATGCTCTGCAAGCATCATTCTTTTCAATGCTCGACTCATTAAGATCTGGGTCCCGAGGCCCCTGAGCCGAGGACAACCATTTCCTGTTCCTCCAGCCAGCAATGACTGTTTCATCATCCTCCATCCCAGCTCCTCCTGGCAACTTGTGCTTTGTGTGTCACCATCTGAAATCTCTTCTGTATCACTAACCAAGACCCACTGGGTAATTGTCTTTGGGCTGTATGTAAGGGAGTGGTGCAATGATGGGGTCGGTGGATGGGGTCTTGGTGTTCTTGAAGCAGGGGGGCAGGTTCCTCTTGCTAGTCTCCCTCTGCTAGGAGGGCAGAAAAAGAAGCGAGGTAAATGTGAGAAGATGGTATGTACAATGACTAGTGCACTTTCAGAACAAGATATGAGCTTAAGCCTTGACAATGTATTGTAGTGACAGATTACTTTTGAGTACTAGGAACTAAATATCATAATAGAAGTTATTTTCTGATCGATCT
Organism: Heptranchias perlo; assembly: GCF_035084215.1. Taxonomy (NCBI): domain Eukaryota; kingdom Metazoa; phylum Chordata; class Chondrichthyes; order Hexanchiformes; family Hexanchidae; genus Heptranchias; species Heptranchias perlo. The sequence continues at coordinate 17,467,063 of NC_090352.1, read as the reverse complement.
GCAGCCGGTATTTCCTTTTCTTCATCTCCGTTTCCCACTGATTTCCTTATCTATCTACCCAAGGGCATACTCTTCATAAAGGGTGAGAGGTCAGAGGCTAAGGGTCCATCCACCTGTGGCAGTTCTTTGTCTTTGGTTGTGGAATATTTTCTCCTTTATGAAAAAAGTGTGTGCAGCCCTATTAGATATTAGCAAGCTTTCTTTAATGGGAGGGATAAAAGGTGCAGAGCTAATATATGTAAATCTTTCCCCATTTTCCTTCATATTAGGCTGTGAGTGAAGAAAGAGCTTGTGAATGGTCTTGTGGAACCCTCGTGGACATTTCAGGGAGGTAGTACATGATATTCAACACAGGGTGGGCAAGGTGGGTGGTAATGTGACACCTGCATTGCAAAGTTGCATTGGTTCAAGTTGTGATTGTCTTGTCTTACCTTGGCTAACCTGGTGACATCATTGAACATTTTGCAACACTGAGTAGTTATGTGGGAGTTGGTGGAGTTGGCACAGACTACCATGGCCACCTCCTTCCACAGTGCTTGGACCTTTCCTTTGTTTGGCCTCCTTGCCTTAGTGCCAAATAACCGCTCCCTCCTTTCCTTTACTTGGGCCCATAAAACCACAGTGGACGAGTCTTTAAAATTTGGCTCCATGGCCTGATGCAGCAACCTCAGACATGCTTCTTCTGGTCTCAGTTTGTGATTTTGTTACTCTCAATCTCAAAATGGCTGCCATGCCCCTTTAAGCTGCTTCAGCAGCCAGTTGAACCCTGCAAGCAGCACTGATCTCCCTCCCACCCTCCAGAGGCGAGTTGCCAATACAGGTGCAAATACACTGGGAGGCCGCTGACAATATTACAATAAAGTTGGCCCAGAAAAATAGGACAGGGTTATGGCAGGATCACACCGGTGGTCAGATGTCTAGTCCTGACGTACTTCCACAGAGAAAAATCTAGCCACTCAAGTATAACTTTTATTGTGACAGTAAATAATGTGTATCAATGTCCTCAATAGAAGGTTACCAGTACAAAAAACAAATTAAGCGCTGGCATTATTTTAAGTATGTGTTTGGAATGCATTAATGATGTTCACAGCTTCCTAAATTGCATCTCCAGGCTATTTATTGAGGTGAGCAACCAAGAATAACCTAAAATTCCATTGCTGGAATGGGACTGAGAAAGGTTACCAATTCCAATTAAAACTCCGAAGTAAATACTCTGTGAGTTAATTTGAAATTTAATGAAGATCGATTAACATGCATTGTAATTGATACACCAGAGTTGTTTAGAATTGCAATCCATTTTGTGATTCCCTAATTATTTCCTCTTCTTATGGATAAAATAATTTCCTATGCCAACTTTTTGTTAATATAAAGTTTCGCACAGGAGGACATTCAGCCATTCGTGCCTGTGCTGAATTTAGGCGCCTCTTGGGGACTGATTAAACACATTTCTATTTTACTGCTGTGTCTCTATACTCTTTTAATTTTCGTTCTCTTTGAGCGATTACCCAATATCTTTTTACATCGAGTTACATCGGGCTCAATTTTGAAACGGAGCCGGGAAGAGGGCGGTGGGGGGGTGGTCAATTTGAGTCGGGAAACCCATTAGTATGGGTTTCCCGGGCGTCCTTACGATTTTGATGTAAAGACGTCTTTTTTTTTGTTGCTTTCCCGTCAGACCGACCGGCTGATTGACAGGCTGGTCTCAGTCGGACAGGAGGCCAGCCAGGGAGACGAGGTCTGCAGGTAAGTCTGTAGGTAAGTCTTGGTTTACATGGTGGGCTGGGGGCATAGGTGGGCAAGGGCCATAGTGGACAAGGGGCACAGATTGGCCTAGGTGGGCAAGGGGCATAGGTGGGCATAGGTAGGCACGGGTTCACGAGTCATGGAGGATCAGGGTCGGAGGATCGAGGTCAGGTGATCGGGGTTGGGGGTTGGGGGTCGGGTCGGAGGGGGAGGATTTGGGTCGGGGTCAGGAGTCCGCGATCGGGGGGGGGGGGGGGTCCGCGATCGGGGAGAGGGGTCCATGATCAGGGGTGGGGTCCACAATCGGGGTGGGGGGGGTCAGTGCAGGTAGATTTGTTGGACCTGGGGGAGGCACTCCTGCTCCTCCGAGCCCACAAGTTGTGCCTCTCTAGGCACTTACCTGCAATCTCAGGCCTTCTCGCCTCCTTTCACGAGATGTAAAGCAGAAGGCCCGGGAATCGCAGCCCCCCCGGGGTTGAAATCGGGAATTAGTTAAAAATGGAGGCCTGAAACCTCCTTGAAAGGTTTTAAGGCCCGACCCGCCTCCTGGGAGCGGGTTGGCCGCCTGCCCCTCGTCCCGCCCCGGTGAAAACCGGAAATGGGCGGGTTGGAGGCGGGTCTGAAATGGTTACAATTTTCAATGCCCTCTGCCCCTAACCCACCTATTCTTTAATTTTAAAATCCATCGAGTCTACAGCACAGAAACAGGCCATTCAGCTCAACTGGTCTATGCCGACATTTATGCTCCACACGAGCTTCCTTCCACCCCTCTTCATCTAACCCTATCAGCATATCCTTCTATTTCTTTCTAGCTTCCCATAATATGGACCTATGCTATTTGCCTCAACTACTCCTTGTGGTAGCATATTACACATTGTTACCACTCTTTGGGTGAAGAACTTTCTCCTCAATTCCCGAATGAATTTATTAGTGACTATCTTATATTTATGACCTCTAGTTTTGGACTCCCCCATAAGTGGGAACATTTTCTCTATGCCTATCCTATCAAACCCTTTCATTATCTTAAAGACCTCTATCAGGTCACCCCTCAGCCTTCTCTTTGTCGTCATTGTGAATCTTTTTTGCACCTTCACCAATGCCTCTATATCCTTTTTATAATATGGAGACCAGAACTGTGCACAATACTCTGTGTGTCTAAAAAAGGTTCTATACAAGTTTAACATAACTTCTCTGCTTTTCAATTCTATTCCTCTAGCAATGAACCCCAGTGCTCAGTTTGCCTTTTTTATGGCCTCATTAACCTGCATTGCTTCTTTTAGTGATTTGTGTATCTGTATCCCTAGATCCCTTTGCTATCTACCCCATTTAGACTCTTATTATCCAGGCAGTATGTGGCCTCCTTATTTTTCCTACCAAAATGCACCATGTCACACTTATCTATATTGAAATTCATTTGCCAATTACATGTCCATTCTGCAAGTTTATTAATATCTTCTTGTATTTTATCGCATTCTTCCTTTGTATTAACTACACCCCCCAATTTGGTCTGCAAATTTTAAAATTGTACTTCTGATTCCCAAGCCCAAATCATTAATGTTAGTTGTGAACCACAGTGGTCCCAGCACTGATCCCTATGGAACACCACTTCCCACCTTTTGCCAGTCTGAGTAGCAACCCTTCACCCCTACTCTCTGTTTTTTGTTTTCTGTGCCAGCTTGCTATCCTTTCTGCTACCTGTCCCCTGACTCCACATGCTCTGACCTTAGTCATCAGTCTATAAGGCGGTACCTTATTGAAGACCTTTTGAAAATCCAAGTATCATCTCGTAAATCTACGTTGCTCTTTCTACAGAGCTATTACATCCCTCCTCTACTGAGGAGTCCAAAACTGAACACAGTTGGGTAAAATTTCTGCTGCTGCCCTCCTGGAAAATCACAGGCCAGGTGTATAATTTCATGATATGTGCTCCTGATAGAAGTGGAAAATTTACCCCAGTAAACCAGATGTGGCCTAACCATTGTTTTGTACAAATTCATCATTACTATTATATTAAATCCCAAAATTTAATTTACCTTCTTAGTGGCTTTTTTTTTAACTTGTCCAGCCACTTTAAGGATTCATGTTTCTACACACCTAGATCCTTTTGTTTCTCCACTGCATTGAGAAATGTACTATTTAAAATATATTTCCATTTTTAAATTCCTATTCCCAAAATATATTAACATACATTTTTCAGCATTAAACTGCATTTGCCACTTAGTGACCCTTACTGTTTATGTCTTCCTGTAGTCTTCTGCATTCTTCCTGGTAGTTTGCTATTCCTCCCAGTTTGGTATCATCAGCAAATTTTGGTATTCACCCTTTAAGTCTATGACTAAATCATTTATCTCTATGCAGAACATTGGGGCCTCGATTTTAACTCCAGGTGGGTTTTGGGCGAGTTGGAAACTCACCCACTGCTGCAGAAATGAGGCCCGTGCTATTTTAACTCCCTAGCCTCATTAACATGCTACAGATCCACTTTCCGCCCATTCTCGTATTCAGGGAGGCGGCGGGAGTCCGGGGCAGTGGAGGGAAGCTTTCATTATAGGGCCCGAAGGCTCCACAAGAAGAAGAAAAACACTTACACTTTTTGGCCTCTTCTGGGGCTGATCAATGTCCGACCTGGTTCAGCCTGGTGGAAAAGCCACAGCGGCTTCCCCACTCAGGCCTGGGTTAAAATTGCAGTTGAGTCCTGATGACATCATTAGGACCCGACATGCGTATCTAAAGAAGGACCCCGCCAGCCATGGGCGGGTGTCCTTGCCGCTTGCTACGGAGAGCAGGTTAAAATCGGGGACAGCAGGATCCTGGCAGCTTTCCGGTGGATAAGTAAGCTGGACGATTTTAACTGCCCACATCGCCTGGTTTTTGCCGGGCAGGTAGGGTTGAAATCTCCCCCTCGTACTCCAAACACTGATCACTAAGCCTGGCAGTCTGGGGAGTACCTATTTGCTACAAACCTTTGCCGCCTGTAATTCAACCGCCTCTTTATCTGTTTTTCCTGGGCCCTAATTTTCTCAAGCAATTTTTTATGCAGCATTTCAACAAATATTGACTGAAAGTCCATAGAAACAACAGCTGTCACATCCCTCAGATATACTTTCCATGAATGCACAGAAGCCAACTCAAGATCGTGCATCACACTTATCGTACTGCACCCTCCATATCAGACAATTGCTGGAGGGTCTGTAGCTAGAAGGACAATCCCCTACACATTTTCTGGCAATGTCCACATATCCAGCCATTCTGGATAGCAGTTCAGGAGACCATTAGGACCATGACCAGTCTTAGCCCACATTGAACAGGCTAGCTGCAAGCAAGGCATCGCCGGCCACTCTGTGGTGAAGTGCAAGCCCTCCCCACGATAAACGTATGACTGAAACACATGTGGGACTCATCCCAATTAGAACAAGTGATGTAAAGCCTCTGCCTGGAAATGGAGAAATATCGAACAGTCTGGGGCCCATTCCTGGAGGGTAATTCAGCACAAATTTCCAAGCCTAGTTTCGCAATCCACCCTATGGCCAACTGAGATGAGCACTAGTATACTGGGCCTTCTCCTACTCTCACCCCCATCCCCATCCGCATCCCAAGCCTAATTAATCCCTAGAAACAAAGACCAAGCAAGCTGCCTCAATCGCCTGTCCTGCATTGCTCCTAGTGCAAGCACACTTATGCCTAGATGTATCAATGCAACACTTCCCACATGCACTATATATAGTAGCTTCATGTCTGTGAATGTACACTTCAGCTAAACTAAAATAATAGAGTTTGTTATATTTTATAACTGCAGTTATGAGACTTTAAGGAAACAAGATAAATACATCAGAAGGACATTTAGATTAGCTAAATGTGTATCAGAAATGTCCACAATTATAAGTACAAGTTGACAAAAAAATTAAATCACCAAAGAATTCCTGTCACCCACCATACAGTTTCATTTTGTGATTTGCTGGGCAGGGTACAGGATAGACTTTGTGCTTCAAAAATGTTTGATTTTTGCCATTTCCTTGATTCGGAAAAGGATTTCTATATTTTTTCTTGATGGGAGACTTTAAGAGAGCAGATAATTTTCGTACTTATAGATTCATTCATACAAGGAAAGTGTCTAGAGTCCATGGTTCCATTGTGCTTTACAAGCTCTGATCCATGTGGTGGGACACCATGGAAAATAGTATAAGTCCTAGCACTATGGTGGCACTTGCACGCCATTTACCCAGATTCACTTCAGGGTCTTGATTGCATTTTTACCATCTTAAATATGTAAATTTTGAATTAAGAGGGTACAACTGTCATGAAAGACTAAACAGGTAGGGACTCTTTTCTCTCGAAAAGAGAAGACTGAGAGGTGACCTATTGAGGTCTATAATATTATGAAGGGGTGCGATAGGGTAGACGTAGAGAAGATGTTTCCATTTGTGGGGGAGTCCAAAACCAGGGGCCACAAATATAAGATAGTCACTAATAAATCCAATAAGGAATTCAGGAGAAACTTCTTCACTCAGAGAATGGTGAGAATGTGGAACTCGCTGCCACATGGAGTAGTTGAGGTAAATAGCATAGATGCATTTAAGGGGAAGGTAGATAAGCACATGAGGAAGAAAGGAATAGAAGGATATCACCAAATCCCTATGTAAAATGCAGTGATTTCTCGATTGATCTGAAAGAACTAAATAGAAACAAAGTATACATCTATTTGGTTAAATTTAAAGAAAATATATTACCTTCTGCTTTTGTAGAAATTTAATAACATTTCTCCGCATCAAATACAATCACCTGAGGGACTGTTGGAATTGACTGGTAACACAACGGAGCAGTCATTGTTTTTTTAATCTTGTTTCTGTTTCCCAGGAGGGACATCAAGTCTTATTCAGATCTCGGAACAAGATAAGAAATTTGCCATTTTACAAGAGCAATATAAAACAAACATAAGATAATTGGGAAGTGATGTCAAAGATGTCCTTGACAAGACAATTAGTTTTTATAGGCTTGAGGCTTCTGCTATCTCTTGTATTTTCCGAGTTTTCCTGCTCTTCATCCTTGTCAACTCATGTTATAGAAACTAAGGCCCAATTTTCCTCTGCCTAACTCCCCCTGTGCACCAGTTCCTTAGGGTTTAGAGAGAGAAAATAAGAGCAGAGACCTATAAAACCAGGGGAGTAATTTTAACCCCCAAGGATGGGTGGGTTGGGGGTGGATAGGAAGGTAAAAATCGTAAAAGTGTAAAACCTGACCCCAACTCACCTCCAACACCCCCCCTTCCAGTTTTAACGAAGGCGGGACAGGGCCTGTGCGATCAATCCGGGGGCCGGACACTAAAATCTTTTAAGAAGGCTGCGTGCCTCCATTTTAATAGTTTTTTTATTTTTAACTCCTGGGGTCAGGGATTTTCAGGGCTCGTGATTCTCGCGTAAGAGGAGGCGAGAGGGCCCGGATCAACTGGTAAGTGCCTTTATTGCACTGCTTGTAGGCCAGGAGGAGCAGGAGTGTTTCTTCCAGGCCCAACAAGCTTACCTCCATGATCCAAAACACGTGATCGGCTGACCCCCCCACCCATGTCCGCCCTCCCGATTTCTCCGACCCCTGATGTCTCCGACCCCCGATGGTCGACCCCCTCCCCCCCCACAAGATGTCCAACCCTACCCCCCACCCCCCCGATGACCGACCCCCCTCCCCGATGTCCGGCCCCAGCCTCCCTGATATCCGACTTACCAGGCATCCGCTCCCTGGCTGCTTTCCCATCTGACAGGCAGTCAGCCTGGCAATCTGGCCGGCTGTCAGGCGGGAAATCTGCTTCAAAAATTTTAAAGAGGCTCTGACCTCAAAATCCGCAGGACTTCCAGGAAACCCATACTTCCGGGTTTCCTGTCCAGAAACCCTCCTCCCTCCAACCTCTCCATGGCGCGGAGTAAAAATCCAGGCACAGGTCTCTGTGGAGAGGAAGATGCTGGGCTATAAGAAAGAAAGAAAGAACGACTTGCATTTATATATTGCCTTTCACATAATCGAGACTTCCCAAAGTGCTTTTACAGCCAATGAAGTACATTTGAAGTGTAGTCACTGTCGTAATGTAGAGAAACACGGCAGCCAAATTGTGTACAGCAAGATCCCACAAACAGCAATGTGATAATGACCCATAATCTGTTTTAGTGATGTTGCTTGAGGATAAATATTGGCCAGGACATGGGGGAAACTCCCCACCCTTCCACGAAGTTGTGCCATGAGATTACATTCACCTGTGATCACAGACAGGATCTCGGTCTAACGTCTCATCCAAAAGACGGCACCTCCCTCAGTACTAGACTGGAGCGTCAGCCTAGCTTATGTGATCAAGTCCCTAGAGTGGGATTTGAACCCACAACCTTCTGACTCAGAGGCAAAATCATTCCCACTGACACCGTAAAGAAGAGAGCAGGATAGTGGGATTAGTTTTGGACTGCTCTAGCAAAGAGCAAAGGCTGACAGGATGAGCTAAATGCCTCCTTCTGTGCTATGCCCTTCAGTGGTTGGTGCTTGGCCCGCATTTCCTGGGGCATCACCAATGTGGGCACCCACCTGAAGCAGGCTGGAGCACTTAAATCAAATGTAAATGGAGGAATATCATAATACCTCTGGCAAAATGTTCCTGGGAATCAGCCAGGCAGATGCCTGTTCCGAAGAACATACAAACACAATGAGTGTTAAGAAGTTGCAAGACTGTCCCTTCAGATCAGAGGATCAGCAAATGTGCAGCTAGCAACACCCTCCCAAAGCAGGTAACTTTCTTTGTAATGTTTGGGTGTAGCAGGGCTGCTGTTTCTGACAATAGACAACAGGCATACATTTGGTCTGGAGTTTGTGCTGCTGCAGACCTCATCCAACATTTACTCTGAGTATCAGCAATTATTTTCATGTAGTTTATATATGTGTGAGGATTTGTGGAACAAAAAGCCCATTTAAAGACCAATTATGTATTTTTGTTCTGAAGAAACGTTTCAGGACTTCAGCTTTAAAGTAGCCATTCCCATGATTGGCAGTTAATCAACTCATGCTTTGGTTGCTTGGGGCTACTGTGAATTTGATCCCTGTTATACATGTTAGCTATCAAAACTATCACAGAATGAACTTATCGGCTTTCTAGATAGAGTATCTTTATGAATGCACAAGGCAACTGATTTAGCTCTTGGATCAAGTATTCTAGAAGTGGCTGCCACATAGCTATGCAGAATGGGACACGTGTATTTAATAATGATGCTTATCCCTTCAAGTTCCAGCTTTCTAAGGCCAAATCAAGCCATTCGGTTTTCTCAATAATTTAAGAGTTGAAACATATTTTGAAGTAATGGTTTTGATTCTCTGGAACGGTATGAATCCAACTGTTGGCTCCTTGTCATTAACCCAGCATCAATATATGTACTGGAATGATACAACCCTTATGATTTGCTCGCTGGCAGATGTGCCGGGACATTGCAGAAATTTCTTTCATGGGTGATGGAACACTTAATCAACTTGTTGTATCTCAATTACAGTTAAAGCAGCCAGGCAGAAACAGCAATCAGAATCATCCCATCATTAATGCCAGGGGGATAGCAAAATGATTACAACTTAGCTGAGACTCTCATGAGCCTTTCAACAGCTTGATTAGAAAAGGAAGTAGTACATTCTTCTGAGTGAGACTACAGGACTGTACATAATCTGGACACATTCGAAGATCTCATTACTAAAGAAAAACTGTAGCTGCTATATGACTCCAGTGCACTTCACTTACAAGGTGTCAGCCTGGGCTCAGTTGGTAGAACGCTCGCCTATTAATTGTATTCATATGATTTACATCAATTAGTGTTAATTGTATTCAGGTGGTGCGTATCAATAGGGGACTCTCTTCTACCCATTTATATGAGAGCTTATCTAGGGGGTGCACAGTGGGTAATGTGGATCCCTGTGAATAAAGGATGGGAAGCAACTGAAGACCAGGCTCTAGTATTCTATTCTTCATCAACTGGCTATCCAATTCCTCTTCCCGCTCCCTGTCCCTGTTCTTACTCTACTGGCAGCAGTTTAGGAGCAAACTCCATTTTACAGCAATCTCACCCTCCACTCTGCTCTTATTTATCTTTTCTAACCTTTCATAATCTTGATTACATCTATTAGATCCTCTGCTAACTTTCTCTGTCCCAGTGAAAAACCCGCACATTTATGAGCTTTTCTTCATTACTACAATCTCTCACTCCTGGTATCATTCGAGTGAATATTCATTGTATTCACTGTCTGCCCTCTCAGGTGGATGTAAAAGATCCCATGGCACTATTTGGATAGAGTAAGGGACTTCTCCCTGGCCAATATTTATCCCTCAACCATAAAAATACATAGAATTTACAGCACAGAAACAGGCCATTCAGCCCAACTGGTCTGTGCTGGTATTTATGCTCCACATGAACCTCCTCCCACCCTACTTTATCTAACCGTATCTGCATATCCTTCTATTCCTTTCTCCCTCTTGTACTTATCTAGCTTCCCCTTAAAGGCATCTATGCTATTCGCCTCAACCACACTGTGTGGTAGCAAGTTCCACATTCTAACCACTCTCTAGGTAAAGATGTTTCTCCTGAATTCTTTATTGGATTTATTAGTGACTATCTTATAATTATAGCTCCTAGTTTTGGACTCCCCCCACAAGAGGAAACATCTTCTCTACATCTACCCTATCAAAACCCTTCAGAATTTTAAAGACCTCTATTAGGTCACCCTTCAGCTTCTCTTTTCTAGAGAAAAGAGCCCCAGCCTATTCAGTCTTTCCTGATAGTTATAACCTCTCAGTTCTGGTATCATCCTTGTAAATCTTCTTTGCACCTTCTCCAGTGCCTCTATATCCTTTTTGTAACATGGTGAGCAGAACTGCACGTAAGTACTCTAAGTGTGGTCTAACCAAGGTTCTATACATGTTTAACATAACTTCCCTGCTTTTCAATTCTATTCCCAGTACTTTCTTTGCATTATTTATGGCCTTGTTAACACGTATTGCTACTTTTAATGATTTGTGTATCTGTACCCCGAGATCCCTTTGCTCCTCTACCCCATTTAGAATCTTATTATCCAAGCAGTATGTGGCCTCCTTATTCCTCCTGCCGAAATGCACCACCTCACACTTATCTATATTAAAATTCATTTGCCATTTACACGCCTGTTCTGCAAGTTTATTAAAGTCTTCTTGTATTTTGTCGCATCACTTAAACAGATTATCATGTCATTGCTATGTGTGGGAGCTTGCTGTGTGCAAGTTCTCGTTAGTAGTGAGCTGCTAGGCAGTTAATAGAGAGTTGCCATACAATTAATAAGGAGCTGCAGTGTAGTACTACTTAACTACATTACAACATTACAACGTTAACTACATCACACAATGACTACATTTCAAAAGTGCTTCATTGGCTGTAAAGCACTTTGGGACATCCTGAGGTCATGAAAGACATTATAAAAATGCAAGTTCTTTCATTTCTCATATGCTATGTGATAGCACTTCCTTCTGGTGCTGCACCACATCTAGAATAAATGTGGAACTCCGACATCAGCTATATTTGCAGATCCCTTTTTCTCTCAATTCATTGAGTCTTTTGAAAATGTGCAAAGATAGCTGGCATGGAGAAATTCACCACACCATATATTGCAGCATAGAATTACATTCCACCATATAGCGCACAGCAACTCCAGGGGAATCTGGAGGGGAGCGCCCTTCCCACCCACCCACGCACCTTAAAAGCGGTTCTAGGTACAGTTGTGGGTCCTCGCAGAAGCATCAAACTAATGCTATTGGTGATCTTAGGCTCCAGTCTCCTCGAGTTGGTTTTGTTGGGGGAATCGTCTGGGCAGGACTAGATCCAGGGCTTCCACCACGTCACAGCAGCTCCGTAGCCCGCCCCATGCAGGTGGTGAAACATGCCGAGGAATTGCCCAATTGCCCATGTGGCATGGCAGACCAAGGGCACATGGCAGGAGGAGGCAGGGATAAGGAAGTTGTCTGTCATGGCGATTCACCTTCCAGGCCACCCAGCCGCTCCACTCAAAGGATTCACGAAGAGCCAGAGGGTGAGCAGTTGCAGGCAGCTACCACAGCGGCACAAGTGGCCCCTATAATTGCAGGGATATCTTTTGACCCAAGTGAAGAAGATAACAAGCCACTCCCATCCCAGGAAACGCACAAGGAAATCCAGCAGCCAGCCACCTCATTGCCCTCTCCCACTACAGTAGCGCCTAGAGGAAGCACCAGGATAATGATCAACAGGCTCTCACTGTACATTGTCACCAAGTGAAAGCAGCAGGAGAAGGAGCATTTTTCCTATTATTTTTATTTTTCATCAATAAATTTGTCACATTTACACTTTGAGAGAGTCCCTTTGTGTTATTAGACCCTTCTATATGTGCATTTAAGTGGAGGTGCATTCATAGTCGGTGAGGTATAGCATGAGGTTATGTGGGCTTGGTGTGCCAGTCATGGGGAGCTTGGTGCAGGAATTCTTGTGCTGGGAGGCTTCTAATTTTTCAGAAAGATAAGTAACTGTTGGTGGATTGGCCGGGATCCTAGGGGGCACGGGGTCATAACATAAAACTGCTCCGATTAAGCAACAAATTCAGAGAGGCCACCGGATAGTTACTGTGAGAAATGGGAAAAAGTGTCATGCTAGTGCTGTAGGGAAGATAGTGGGATCACGCTACTGTGGAAGAGTAGAGGGAGATTTATCTACATGTAGCCATGCTCTACCTGACCTGGGAATGCTTGATGAGGACACTGGGTGCTCAAAATGAGAACGTGTTCTGTTCATCAGTAAACGAAAGAAAGGACTTGCATTTACATAGTGCCTTTCACGACCTCAGGACGTCCCAAAGCACTTTACAGCCAATGAAGTACTTTTGAAGTTTAGTCACTGTAGTAATGTAGGAAATGCGGCAGCCAATTTGCGCACAACAAGGTCCCACAAACAGCGATGAGATAATGAACAGAGGAGCTGCCGAATCCTGAGGTAGGTACAGAGACGCTCAGCCTTCCTAAAACTACTAGCCCCAATGAGGCTTGCTCCATGGAGCAGCACAAACCTCCTGCTCCCTGGTGCAGACCCATTGGAAAACATGGGGAAGAGCAAATCCAGAACAAGTCCCCTGCCCTTGGCTTTCTGTATCCACCATGTGGCCAAACAGGCACACAGGAGCATCATTTCAGCTTTTAAGATTGGCATTTAATGCAATGTAACAGGATGTCTTTCTGCAGTAAATGTAATAGAAACCTAACATCTCTTCATTATACTTCAGCCTTTTCTTCCTTGCACGCAAGTTGTAAGTCGAGGGTAATTCATAAAAAAGATCTTATGAGAAGCTGGCTTCAGCTATCAGTTTCGAGCCTTTGAGAACATGTGAGGCTGCAGGAGGTTTTAGTGGAGCTGGAGCTCATACTTATAAAAACTGATGATTCCCAGATGTAGAAATAAAAATAAATCAGTAGCCGCACACACTCAAAGCATTCAGCGACTGCATTCCACAACAAAATACTGTTCACTTAATGGGACTAGTTAACAATTAAATGGATTTGAGACAGGAAGTGCAATGGCATTAATAACCTGTGTAATTTATTTTCAAAAAGATGATCTCAATTCAATATCCAAGTGAAATACAAAATGGACCTGAGCAGTACCAACACTTCATTTCCACCAGTAATTTCACTTATATAAAGGAAGATGGTGGTGGTTGTTGGAGGCCAATAATCTCAGCCCCAGGGCATTGCTGCAGGAGTTCCTCAGGGCAGTGTCCTCGGCCCAACCATCTTCAGCTGCTTCATCAATGACCTTCCCTCCATCATAAGGTCAGAAATGGGGATGTTCGCTGATGATTGCACAGTGTTCAGTTCCATTCGCAACCCCTCAAATAATGAAGCAGTCCGAGCCCGCATGCAGCAAGACCTGGACAACATCCAGGCTTGGGCTTATAAGTGGCAAGTAACATTCGCGCCAGACAAGTGCCAGGCAATGACCATCTCCAACAAGAGAGTCTAACCACCTCCCCTTGACATTCAACGGCATTACCATCGCCGAATCCCCCACAATCAACATCTTGGGGGTCACCATTGACCAGAAACTTAACTGGACCAGCCATATAAATACTGTGGCTACAAGAGCAGGAGTGACTCACCTCCTGACTCCCCAAAGCCTTTCCACCATTTACAAGGCGCAAGTCAGGAGTGTGATGGAATATTCTCCACTTGCCTGGATGAGTGCAGCTCCAACAACACTTAAGAAGCTCAACACCATCCAGGACAAAGCAGCCCGCTTGATTGGCACCCCATCCACCACCATAAACATTCACTCCCTTCACCACCGGCGCACAGTGGCGCCAATGTGTACCATCCACAGGATGCACTGCAGCAACTCGCCAAGGCTTCTTCGACAGCACCTCCCAAACCCGCGACCTCTACTACCTAGAAGGACAAGAGCAGCAGGTACATGGGAACAACACCACCTGCACGTTCCCCTCCAAGTCACACACCATCCCGACTTGGAAAATATATCGCCATTCCTTCATCGTCGCTGGGTCAAAATCCTGGAACTCCCTTCCTAACAGCACTGTGGGAGAACCTTCACCACACGGACTGCAGCGGTTCAAGAAGGCGGCTCACCACCACCTTCTCAAGGGCAATAAATGCCGGCCTCACCAGCGATGCCCACGTCCCATGAACGAATAAAAAAAAATTATATATGAAGCTTTTTAATGGATTAATAATATAGCTGCTTAAGGCATTGCATTCCTGCTTTGCAAACATGCCCAACACAGTTGGGCCCTAGAAGTTTGATCTATCTTCTTTATAAATAGTTACGTGACTCCCCTGTGCCAATTCCCTCTCTAAACCTCTCAGCCTCTCTACCTCTCTCTCCTTCTTTAAGACGCTCCTTAAAACCTATCTGTCCTAATATCTCTTTATGTGGCTCGGTGTCAAATTTTGTTTGATAATCACTCCTGTGAAGCACCTTGGGACGTTATACTACGTTAAAAGTGCTATATAAATGTGAGTTGTTGTTGTTGTTGTTGTTGAATGTGCCTCCCAAGCTGGCATGAGTTTAACCAGTTTTTAGTGAGACCACAGGGTGAAGTGTCTGGTAATAGCGGAGAGATCTATCTCAGAGAGAGAATAACAGTCATTGCCTCTCTAGCTTCACCACGTGAACACTCTGTGCTGTATTGAGGAGGCGGCAGATACTGTCTCACTTTGAGGCTGTGTAGATGCCGTTTGTGAGGAGATAATTGTGGACCATCACTAGGAATATCAACCTATTAGAAAAGGATCTTTATTAGCTTCCCCAATGGCAAGATGGGGAAATGTAGCACTCTGTGCTGTACTAAGCCATTAGACTGGGAATGGCCTCGATTCAATCCCAGGCCTTTGCTGACTTAGTTCATCTCAGCCGGGGTATCATTTGGGGTGCTATAATTGATCTCTATGCCCCAGGGATGCAGAGGGGAAAATCAGCCAGGATTACTGCTCTAAATCATTATGTGCTGAATGGAAAGTATAGCTGTTTGGTGAGGACAGAGTCAGGTTTGGCTGTGATGCCCCTTCAGTAGAATAGCCTGTCCACATTCGCTATCTGGGTTTACACTTGAAGAATGGACACCTGTGAGTTGTGTTGGAGGGCTGCCAGCAGTGTTGGAACTGTACCCCAGCAACAGTGGAACATAGGAACATGGGAATAGGAGTCAGCCTGTCCCGCCATTCAATGAGATCATGGCTGATCTGTATCCTAACTCCATCCACCCATCTTTCTTGACCACAGGATGCCCCAAAGCCCTTTACAACCAATGAAGTTCTTTTCAAGTGTAATTCCTGTTGTAATGTAGGAAACAAAGGACACCATTCTGTCACTGCACAATTCACTGGTCAGACTGCATCTGGAGCACTGTGCCCAATTTTGCCCCGCCGCCCCCCCCCCCCCCCCTCCCCATACGGTGGCCTTGGAAAAGGTCCAGAGGAGAGCTTTAAGTATGAATCCTAGCTTAAAGAATCTCAGCTACTCAGAGAGGCTTAAGAACCTCAGTCTATTTACTTTAGAGCAGGGTAGACTTGGAGGCGACCTGAAAGAGGTCTATAAAATAATTAAAGGGCTGGATAGCTTCCCTATTGATAGATTATTCCAGTTTAATGGATTGGGGAGGACTAGGGGACATAAGTTTAAACTATGGAAGAGTAGGAATAGACTGGATGATAAGTGGGACTTCTTTTCCCAGAGATTAGTGAGTCTCTGGAATACATTGCCGGCTGGTGTGGTGGGTGCTGACTCTCTGTATACCTTCAAGAGGGAGCTGGACCGGTTTTTGATGGGCGGAAATCGCATCATATAGAAGATAAGTGTCTTTATAGATAACATTGGGTCCATGTGATCTCCTGGACTGGTTTCGATCAACTGAGGGAGTTGGAGAGGAATTTTCCACAGTATTTTTTCCCTCATTGGCCTTGGGTTTTTTCTCCTTTATTGCCTCTCTCAAGAGATTACATGACTGCTGCGGGGGCGTGAGGGTGGGGGGAGTAGGAAGGGTCTGGTCATGATGCTCCAACCATCATGAGTGTGGGGCAGGCTTAATGGACCGGCTGGTCTTTTCCTGCCCATCAATTTCATATGTTGTATTCATAATTGTATGTCAATTTCCATGTGTGTAAACATGGCAAGATCCCACAAACAGCAATGTGATAATGACCAGATAATCTGTTTTAGTGGTGTTGGTTGAGGGGTAAATATTGGTGTATACAGTTGAATGGGATATAGGGTAGAAATGTCACCTACCTGCAGTTTTGGGAATTGGATGACGAAGGAGAAAGCCTCCGAAAGCTTGTGATTTTCAAATAAAACTGTTGGACTATAACCTGGTGTTGTAAAATTCCTTACATTTGTCAACCCCAGTCCATCACCGGCATCTCCACATCATGCCTTTCTATTGAAGTCAATGGGAAGGAAAATCGGGTAGGGTGTATAACAGGCGGCCAGTCAACTACTGCCCATTTTGCGCCTCCCACCAAAGTTGAATTTCACCCCCGTAATATTCCTTGGAGTGCCTCTTGTGCAGATCTGTACCATTATAACATCAGTGTGAGCCTCTTTTACTGTGACGCCTGATATAAAATATATGCATTGGACGTGTTGGCTTATTTCTTACATTGCTACTATTCTTAAATGCCTCATAAACCCTTTACAGCAATTTTTTGTTGTAATACAATGTAACATGTTTTTGTATAACTCTCAAAAAATGCAGTGAACGTGAAAATCTGCTTACCCTATTTGGACATTTTAGAATTAATTGTGGATTTTATGTGTCTCAATGTGATGTACTTTTACAACACCAAATGTAACTTAATTATCAGGTAACCAGATACAGTTCTTGAGGTAAGGAATGCATTAGAATGAAACTTTGTACAGTGGGCAGAAATTTAAGATACCTCAGTGTAATGTGCTCCATTGCTGCCCTCTAATGCCAAATCATATACACTGCAGAGATCAGCTGATAATATTAAATCCTCAAAGTGATTGTGTGATAATGAAAGGTCAACTGAGTGCAGATTGTGCTGTTTCAGTGTTAAGCACTGTGGCAAAATGTTTTTTTTCTGTATTGGATTTTTAACTTGTGTTGTAAAATTAGAAATAACATGTAACAAGTTCGGTCCCAAGAGCACACAAAGTATCCTTGTCAGCAACAGCCAGCACAAGAGATCAGACAGTTGTGTGGGAGAAGATCAAGTCCTTTTAGAAGTTTAATTGATTAATCATCTCTAGGGGCTATTATTTACAATGCCAAACATATTACACTATTATCATGGGCCCTATTGTCCCATAGAAGTACACTTTGCTGTTTAAGATGTCTTTCAATTCAATTCATACAGCAATGGCATGCAACTGGCCAGATTTCTGGGAGCACCTTAGTCAAACATTATTGGATGGACTGTCATCCTGGGGGTAGACTTTGATTCAGTTATTTCTCAGTCACTTTGAAAAGAGGACAGGGCTCTTGATTGACTGGAGGCCTCTGTGGTGGACAGCTCGAGGGCAGAGACTTTCAATCTCACAGACTGATATCAGCAGTTCTCAGTAGGATAAAACAGTAGTCGGAGTATGTGTGAATTTCGCAGCCAGCAGACAATAAGCTATCTGTGTTTTAAAAGGCAGATAAAGCAAGGAAGTGGTCTTCTGATTTAGGGCCCTTGTTTAGAAAGGAAGTGAGACCGTTTTGTCGTTTTATGTATCAGGTAGTGTGGGGAAAAATATAGCTCACTGTATAAAACTTTGTACTTATTTCTATCTCATAAATAAAATTGTATTTTAGGTTCGTATTGGAATGCTTATCCAGTCCCACCATCTGTAAAGAGATTGCTTGGCGCACTGGTCTGTGCCGGTCTGAGCCCTGAGCCAAATTCTGCATTGAGCCTCATTTGAATGGAAGCAGCAACCAGCAAGTGCCAAACGATCGTCCCAGTACAACTTGATGGTCAGGGTCTGACAAACTTCTGCTGGCTGCGACGCCAGTAGGTCCTGGAGAGGCAAAGCCAAGAGATGCAAGCTCCACCTGTTTGTACCTGAATCCTGCATTGAGGATCGACAATCAGTGTAGGATCCTGACTTCCATTGTAAAAATGCTTCATGCTTGTCAGCAGGACGCTCACCCTTTAAGAGACCTGCATGAATATGGCATCAGTTGGGCCTTGAGTGTCAATAGGGCGGCTGAGGTGCACACCCAATTTTCAACGCCTGACCACCCATTTTTCAGGCATAAAACGGATGGCTGTGAATTACATTTCTCCCCCATAGGTTCTTTTGGCATAGATGAGCTACGTTGGATCAATGATCTTTGTCATCTATATCTATCTTGTGGTATTGTAATCTTATGAACCAGAAAGTAGGGACTAAAAGAGAATTTTATTTATCCTAAAAAACATATGGCCATTTTCTCCCTCTCTCCCCCAAATGCATTGACCCATTGCTAAAGTATCATTGAACAGGTGCTCGGCACTCTCCAACACCTTGTCTGGGTGACCATTCATGTGAGAACCTTGACAGTAGCATTGGCAGACCTTTCAACACAGGGGTATCACAACCGAGCTTGATCCTTTCCTCAACCAACATCTAAACATGTGCAATCGAAAGTTAGAACATGGCTAATTTTTCTCTCCCTTTCCTAGCAGCAAATGTTGAGGTCAGTTGTAGTGCTCCTACATGCTGGCCCTGCTGTGATCAGCTAACTCTACAGACCTTCCTGCTCTATTTAGCTCACTTAGCAGTGGGAGAGTTTTGTGGTTTAGGTATCTGTGCAAAATTAAATGTACTTTGCTAATAAACAATAGCAGCCTCCTTTTGCTACTGGAATAAGCAGTTATTACGCACTTCTTTTTCAGCTGGTGAGGTATACGAAAGAGAGATACCTGTATCTCGGATCCCTGGGGTCTACTGTTCTGCTGCCAGATACACGCTGCCTAGTGGACAACAAGAAAAGCCGATTTCCTCAGCTTCTAGATTGTGAAAAAGTGAAAAATGTTTACCAGAAGTCCTGGCGCTTTGTGCAGGTTAGTGGTTAGCTTGAATCACCCCCTGCATTGAGCATTTCTCCCTCAATTACTGAAGCATTGCAAAAATATGAACTTCAGAACCAGTCTCAGCATCTATGTTCCTCCAGAAGAGGAGTTAAAACTACATGGGCCAATTTTCTAAATGTGTGCTTCTGAATGTGGAATCGCACCTGGGATTGTGCATTGGGAAATCGTGGGCCCAATCCCACGATCATCTGTCCACATGTGGGCCGTACACCTGTGATTTCCTTGTGCGCTTCAAAGGTGCTCATTTAGAAAATTGGCTCTGTAGTCTCACCCATCAGAACCCCTTTGAACATTAACCAGTTAAAAAGAATTGATTCTGGTACACCTCTGGCTATTGCCCTGTTGCTTTTTAGGACCTACCCTGACTTTTCAATCTATTAAGACAGAGGGACGAGCAAACATAGCAAACCTAGAAAGAGAGGAAAATGTGAACTGTGTAGGCAGAAAAGTTATAGAAGCTAACTGTTGTGGTAGATAGCAGGGGCTGGTAGGTGACAATTCAAGTGCCGACACATGGGGAATTAGTGATAAAATAAATGAATACATCATTCTTAGGGACTGGGAAAAGGGATGCCTCTCAGTTTGAAATACCAATGCTAGAAGTCTTAGAAATAAGCTTTGAAACTTAGAGGTCCTTGCTGGATGTTACTCATTTCCTAAGGCTACAGTAGATATTTTCTTGGGTTCAACATCACAACTCACTTAAGTGGGCCTCAAGTCCTCTACAATCTAGAGCGCATCTTCACTGCCCAATATTTAGTTAAATAGTGTGACCCAGGAATCCTAACAATAGGTACAAAAGATAATTTAAAAGGCAAATGGAATGTTGGCCTTTATCACAAGAGGGCTGGAATACAAAGGGGTGGAAGTTATGTCACAGCAGTACAGAGCTCTGGTTATACTCCATCTGGAATACTGCATTCAGTTCTGGGCAGATACAGATCAGCCGTGATCTAATTAAATGGCGGAACAAGCTCGAGGAGCTGAATGGCCTACACCTGTTCCTATGTTCCTATAGACCCCTAGGAACAAATTACCATTCTTCTTTTCTTGGTAACTCATTCCACAGTTCCCAGACTCAGTAATATAAATCCCTGGTTCTGTAATATGAATCCCTCAGTGGCCTTGCCCCTCTCTATCTCTGTAACCTCTTCCAGCCTTACAACCCTCCGAGATCTCTGCTCTTCTCCAATTCTGGCCTCTTGCACATCCCCGATTTTCATCGCTGCACCATTGGCGGCCGTGCCTTCAGCTGCCAAGGCCCTAAGCTCTGGAATTCCCTTCCTAAATCTTTCTGCTTCTCTATCTCTCTCTCCTTTAAGACACTTCTTAAAACCTACCTCTTTGACCAAGCATTTGGTCACCTGTCCTAATAACTCCTCATCTCCGCTGTGAAGTGCCTTGGGAGATTTTACTACATTAAAGGCGCTATACAAATGCAAGTTGTTATTGCTGTTGCATGTATTGGATACTATGATCTCTCACATTTGCAGCCACAAGTGTCTTTTCGAAAGGTAGACTGAAAAGCATTCCAGTGAGATGAAACCAATTGTAAACCAACAAACGGATTTATTTTACATGAAAAGCATGAATGAACAGAATGAAGTTTTCTAGTGAAGTACATCTACTTCCTACCTCTCCTTGTGACCTGTAAAAACAATAAAATATGCGGCGTTGTCACTTTCTAGGCAGAACCCACTTACAAACTAGCTGTCACTGGACTACCTGATCTGTAACTTTGTTACAGGTCAACCATGTTTATATCTAGGCCTGTAGTCTCTCAATTTCCCTGACTGACCAGAGAGTGAGCTCTCTCTATGGCTCTGTCCAACTCAGTCTACCCTCTCCAGAGAGAGAGAGAGCGAGAGAGAAAAAGAGAGAGAGGAGAGCTATCCTCTGACCCCTCCCTCAATTCTATGTCATAAGGATTGGCCTGTCCAGTTGCCAAACAAAACTAGCACCTTGACTGAAACATGCCCCCAATGATGTGGAAGCTCACAGCATTTGCATTGTCTGTACAGCTAATTACCCTCCCCACCCAGTCAGACGTAGTGAACGACACCCCATTTTACCATCAGGGTGCAAGCTGCTCTGGAATGTGCTCAATGAGTCCCTATTGTCTCAATACTGACACAATATGCAAAAGTATGATGGTTATAACAATTGGTACTCCACCCAGGACCCAAACAATATTCCGAATGGCTCGTCTATCTAAAAGAGTTAACTCATTGTAAGCTGAATCTAACTCCATAACATAAATTAAACCAAAATCCCCTTCTAGGTGAAATAGGTAAAAATCCTCAAATGTTACACCGGAGAAAGTTGCTGCATCATAGATATCACATGGACTCGGTTCAACAATGACACAGGTTGAGCAACAAAACTGATTCCTACATTGAGGCATCTGAGCTATGAGGTGAGGTTGAGGAACCTGAGACTGTTTACTGTGGAGAAAAGAAAGCTTGGGAACAATGTTATTCAAGTTTTCAAAATCCTAATATGCCTGAGATCGCCACAAACTCTAGAACCAGGGCACACGGCCCGAGCTTAAAGGGAAGGTACACAGACAGTTTTGATTTAACTACTTTACACAGAAGGTAATGAATATGTGGAATGGTCTGCCCAAGAAAGTAGTGGAGACAGATTGTGTGGAAAAATTTAAGGGAGAATTGGATAGATATTGGAAGAAGTGGGAAAATGAGGGATATTTGTTTTTGGGAGTAGCCAAGCGGACTGCAGAGCATTTTTCCTATGTTCCTACGTTACCCCTTAATTTTTGGAACCCAGTCACCTACTTTACTTCAAAGTCAATTTTATTCTAGATATAAAACATTTTTAAGGTTACTCATAGAATATTTTTTTAAAGTTGTACGTTTAATGATTTCCTCTCCTGGCAACTTTTATTGAAAAGGTAACCATGGGAACTGATTGATAGTGTTAGAACACTAATGATTTCACCTCCGAAACTGAGGGGGGTGGTGGAATTGAATACAGCCTAGTATGTTAGTTGCAGTTCACGAAATATAGGAATTGTCAAGGTCTCGCCAGAAAAAAATGAACCATTCTGACTCCTTGGCTCTGCTCAGGTGCTACATTAATATTCTCACTTGGATGCTGCATCAGAATTCCTTTGAATGTTGTCAGTGCTGTTGACAGAATGAAAGTCCATCCTCCCCGGACCTAAGTAAAATGAGTTTTGCCAATCTCAATCTATGTTATAAAAAGCATAGAATCATAGAATGGTTACAGCACAGAAGGAGGCCATTCGGCCCATCAAGTCCATGCCAGTTAGTTCCATTACCCCGCTCTTTCCCCGTAGCCCTGCAGATTTTTTCTCTTCAAGTGCTTATCCAATTCCTTTTTGAAAGCCATGATTGAATTTGCTTCCACCGCCCTTTCAGGCAGCACATTCCAAATCATACCTACTCGCTGCATAAAAAAGCTTTTCCTCATGTCGCCTTTGGTTCTTTTGCCAATCATCTTAAATTTTTGTCCTCTGGTTCTCGACCCTTCTGCCAATGGGAACAGTTTCTCTTTATTTACTTTATCTAAACCCTTCATGATTTTGAACACTTCTATCAAATCTCCTCTCAATATTCTCTGCTCTAAGGAGACCAACCCAGCTTCTCCAGTCTATCCACACAACTGAAGTCCCTTATCCCTGGAACCATTCTAGTCAATCTTTTCTGCACCCTCTCTAAGACCTTCACATCCTTCCTAAAGTGCAACACAATCCCACAGTATAAAAAGAAGTTTATAAGGACAGAAATGGTGAGAAATGAATGAACTCAAAACTTTTTCAGTGAGGGGGAGAGCCACTCCTGAGGTTGGGGTCAGTTGAGTAAATATTTTTATTAATAATAAAAAAGATAATTTCAGGTTTAATGCAAATGTCAACATTAACAGTTGAGCTTATCTTGTGTCTCCTCAGAATGGATCAATCCTTAACTTGGAGACTGGCCGTTGCTTGGAGGTGGAAAATGGCAAAAAAACTGACTTTGGGATGGAGCTGGTTTTGCAGCACTGTTCAGGACAAAAATGGACAATTAAAAATGTCTTGAAACAAGCAATCTAGTGCTGGGCCAGCACGATCCAAAGGAAGCTGGATTTCTTTGTACTGCAATAGACTAGAAACTTTAAAACATTACTCTGATAAGCTTGGACATGGAAGCAGTCTCAAGTCTCCAACATCATTCGGGTGATAAACGCAAATCCAAACTGGATTATGTCTTCAGGCCAGGGTTTTTATTTTATTTTTATTTTGAGATTTAAAAAAATGAATACAATTTTATTGAATGTTATATATTATCAAATGAAAAAAGGTTGTTGGGAAATATCTCTTAAATAAATTAAATGATCTTCTGTGTTTAAAAATTGAATAGTACACACTGTAAAGTGCTTTGGTCAAAGCTAACCATTGTTATGTGGAGCTAAATGAAATGAGTACTACTATTACCTCTCGACAATCATTTGTTGTATTTTGTTTCATTTTGGGTTCCATATTATCACTTGACCTTATGAAAGTTGTATGATCTGAGCTTGGACATTGTCAATCCCGGTGTGCATGAGTTTATAAGTGCTAAACTGTCTTTACATTTAGCGCTACTTAGTCATCAAGTACTAGTACTAATATACATCAACTAGAAATGCCATAAGGTATATTGAATGGAAATACTGCATTGATGCAGTATAGGGTGATCTGCAATTGGCGTTAAGAGACTTTGTTGGGTCAATGCAGGGGTGAAGAGTTCTGCGCTGTATCTAGCTGTGTTATACCTGCTCTCCAAGTTCTCACCGTTTTACAGCACCACTGTTGCTCACCATGATAAGCACATATGGATAAAAAAACACAAATGATGAAAACTTGTCAAACATCATCATTGAATAACATGGACCCTCTTACTACCAGAGTTATTTTGCAAAGGAAAAAAAGGGTAAGAATGGAACAAAAAAACAGAATTGAATGAAGTGGAACTCTGTATGTCATAGACCAAAAGGGACAGAAACATTGCATACAATAGGATTGACTATGTCAGCAGCAAACTGGGACTTGGTACAAATTTCCAAATAGCATTGTCAGGAATTTGCTTGTATCAATATTACATTTACTGTCCGTGTGTGTTGTTGTAAAAGTGAAATAAAGATGTGGCAGAGCCACTAAAAGGTAAAAAACAGTTGTACATTTGTACCTTGCAGATAACCCAATGTGCTATGCCCTCAAACTGACTGTCTAGGTCTCCTGGAGTGGATGGATCTATGCTGGCACTGAGCAGAGTCGGATTGAGTGACTGGCTGGCAGGTGAGGTGTTTTGAAAGTTCGGATGTGGGAGCTCTGACCCAGTTTCTTCTGCCATACCTGCAGAGCTAGAAAGAGGAAAAGTGATAGTAGAACACCCTCATAACATCCTATTGATAAACAGCCTTCTCCAAATAGCTAGCACAGTGCTACTGATGTGTGCAAATGTATGTGTTGGAGATTGTGTAATTGAATAGGATGGAGTGTAAAGGAAGGATAAATATTGAACAAACCCTGAGTTCAGGCCATGCCTCTTTCTTCTGCCTGTCTGGATTTGGAAGGCCCACTCCTTGAATGGGGTCAGAGGTTGCTGTTCCTCCTCCAGTTGTGGGCATCTGCCTCCTGATAGGTGCTGCCTTCTCTTAAACAAACAGAAGCAAGCATAATTATATGACCTTGACAGTATAGAATCTTCCTACTCCCACGTATGAAGGTGCTCTCTGTAGGTGCTGTGAAAACACAAAGGTCATGGAAGGAATTCGCAGCAGATTGGCTGGGGCAGGGCGAGGGAGGTGCTGGAAAGAGCAAGGTAAAGTATCATGGGCACACATAGGAAGGTGAAAAGAACTTGAAGGAATGCATGGGTAAGAAGATAGAGATCACCAATAGTTGGTACAGTATAGTCTATGAGTTCAGACTGGGACCCTACCCTTGCCACTCACGGTGAGGTCATTGAGTTTATTCCAGAACTGCAGCCACATCCTCTGGACAGTGCTGCTGGCATTAATGCTGTCTGCCACCTCCTGCCATGCTCTTCACCCCACACTCTTAGAGACCCTATAACCATCTCGCGAAACCTTGGAAACAAACAATGAACGTTTAAGCTACAGCCAGCCTCTCCCTATTGGATGTGCACCCAATTCAAGGTGCTGTGTGCACCCAGCACACAGGCACCGTAAGTTAATGACCTAAACCTGGAAATAGGTAGGGTTCGGATCCATTAGAAGCGGGTGTATTTGGTCCAAATTGCACTCGGCAGGAAAATTGGCCCATTGTGTCTATTTCATTTATTTATGGCTGTCTGATATAATTTAACTTGGAATAATCTTCAACATTAAATTGCCTTTAATAAAGCAGAAAGGGAGATGCATTTTGCATAAAAGGGTGGCAGAGACAGTCAGTGCAACTTTCAGCACCCCAAGAACTGCCACACATTGAAAAAGGTTCAATGACCTTACAAGGGAAGCCAAGGTGAGTCTAGGCATTGATGCTAATACACATCTTCTAGCACTCCTACATCCTTCACTCACCTCCTTACCTTGGAGATGATTCATCCTCCAACAACCATAGCACAACAGCAGATAGTTGTGGTTGTTGGAGGCCAATCATCTCAGTCCCAGGTCATTATTGCAGGAGTTCCTCAAGGCAACATCCTAGGCCCAACTATCTTCAGCTGCTTCAACAAAGACCTTCCTTCCCTCATAAGGTCAGAAGTGGGGCTGTTTGCTGATGATTGTACAGATTTCAGCTCCATTCGTAATTCCTCAGATAATGAAGCAGTCCGTGCCCACATGCAGCGAAACCTGCACAACATCCAGGCTTGGGCTGATAAGTGGCAAGTAACATTCATGCCACTCAATGCCAGGCAATGACCATCTCCAACAAGAGAAAGTCTAACCACCTTGACACTGGCATTACCATCATTGAATCCCCCACCATCAACATCCTGGGAGATGCCATTGACCAGAAACTCAACCGGACCTGCCACATAAATACTGTGGCTACTAGAGCAGGTCAGAGGCTGGGTATTCTGCGGCAAGTGGCTCATCTCCTGACTCCCCAAAGTGTCTCCACCACCTACAAGGCACAAGTCAGGAATGTGGTGGAATACTCTCCACTTGCCTGGATGAGTGCAGCTGCAATAACACTCAAGAAGCTCAACACCATCGAGGACAAAGCAGTCCAAAACATTCACTCACTTCACCACCGGCGCACCGTGGCTGCAGTGTGTACCATCCACAGAATGCACTGCAGCAACTCGCCAAGGCTTCTTCGACAGCACCTCCCAAACCCGCAACTTCCACCACCTAGAAGGACAAGGGCAGCAGGTGCATGGGAACATCATCACCTCCAAGTTCCCCTCCAAGTCACACACCAACCCGACTTGGAAATATATCGCTGTTCCTTCATCGTCGCTGGGTCAAGATCCTGGAACTCCCTACCGAACAGCACTGTGGGAGAACCTTCACCACATGGACTGCAACGGTTCAAGAAGGCAGCTCGCCATCAGCTTCTCAAGGGTGACTAGGGATGGGGAACAAATGCTGACTTTGCCAGCGACACCCACATGCCGAGAATATAAAAAAAGCTATGGGGGTAGTATTCTTGCCTTTAACATCTCTTTTTTCTCCTCAAAAGCAAAAGCTCACTGAAAACCATTGGGGAAAAGAGCACCATCACTCTGAACTCTGAATCTCCAGGAAGAGGAGGCCTTAGACATCATAGGCAGATGGACAGAAAAGGCTGTGGGAGACGATGAGGTGAGGTGGCAATAGAAGGTTGGTAAAAGCTGGGTAAGGCTCATCATACATAGTCTCAGCTTCATGTGCTTTCGCAAGGTATTGCAATTCCCTAACACTCCTTCAAGGTTATTGTGCGCACATCTAAACAAACACTTGTTTCACATCATAGGGGATTTTCCTGTTCCCCCAACACACCCCCCCAACCCCCCACCCCCAACTGGCGAGCTGCATGTGAGAGCTGGTTCAGCACTCATAGCTTGAAGGCATTAAAGGAATGCGGCCCAACCATCAAAATGGTTTGGGCCTCTCGCCTAGACTTCTGGCCCCACCCAAATTCCGCCTGATCTCAAAATCATAAGAACATACGGACATAAGAAATAGGAGTAGGAGTAGGCCATGCGGCCCCTCAAGTCTGCTCCGCCATTCAATAAGATCAAGGCTGATCTTCGACCTCAACTCCACTTTCCCACCCGATCCCCATATCCCTTGATTCCTTTAGAGTCCAAAAATCTATCGATCTCAGTCTTGAATATACTGAACGACTAAGCATCCACAGCCCTCCAGGGTAGAGAATTTCAAAGATTCACAACCCTCTGAGTGAAGAAATTTCTCCTCATCTCAGTCATAAACAGCCGACCTCTTATCCTGAGACTATGCCCCCTGGTTCTAGACTCTCCAGCCAGGGGAAATAGCCTCTCAGCATTTACCGTCAAGCCCTCTCAGAATCTTATATGTTTCAATAAGATCACCTCTCATTCTTCTAAACTCCAAAAAGTATAGGGCCATTCTACTCAATCTCTCCTCATAGGACAACCCTCTCATTCCAGGAATTAATCTAGTGAACCTTCGTTGCACCCCCTCTAAGGCAAGTATATCTATCTTTAAGTATGATGTGGAGATGCCGGTGATGGACTGGGGTTGACAATTGTAAACAATTTTACAACACCAAGTTATAGTCCAACGATTTTTATTTGAAATGATTTCAAATAAAAATCGTTGGACTATAACTTGGTGTTGTAAAATTGTTTACAATTATCTTTAAGTAAGGAGACCCTTCTCTGTATTAAAAAACACAACATAAACTTTACCTGAATACAGTTTTTGAAATTTGCCCTCTAGCTTTTCTTCAAATAGTTTTGAGCACAAACTGGTAAATATGAAAGTTAAAACGCTCCATCGGTACAGCTGAGTGAATGGTACTGATGCATCCTGGGAAATCAGGTGCAATGTATAAGCTCAGACTGCACAATTCACATTCAGCGTCATAACTCTGGGCAAAATTATCTACTCCAATCCCAGGCTTTTGGAAGAGGTTGAGGCCTTCAAATAAAAACTTTATTGGAGGCAGTAAATGGCCAAAAGACATTTCATTGGTTAACTTTAATCATGTTATTCTGAAATTCTTCAAATTTTTTATTTTGTCCCTTATTTTCGACATTGGGATCCCGAAAATGCCACAACTCCGGTGGGAGGCCAGGGAAATAGACCGGGACCTGGACACGCTGGGTCTCAGCATGTGTGGGTAGTTTCTGGTGGGTTTATCTAGGGTGGAACCACTGACTGCTCCTCACGCCAAAAGGGGTGAGGCCGTGGCTGGGGATTTACTACATTGGGACTTCCCACTTCCTCAGTCTCAGTGAGACCCAACATAGGTTGGGACATTGATCCACCCAATGAAATAAGGTAATACCAACCTCCTGAAGAGTGTACGTGTGCTCCATTGTGGGAGGGGGAGGTCAAGGCCAGGGTATTGACCCATTTTAATAAAATCACAGAAGGGGAAAATTTGCAGGGCTACGGGGAAAGAGCAGGGGAGTAGGACTAATTGGAGAGCTCTTTCAAAGAGCCGGCACAGGCACGATGGGCTGAATGGCCTCTTTCTGTGCTGCATCATTCTGTGATTCTATGATTTTTAAATTAATATCATAAGTCTGCAACATTGTACACCATTCAGTCCAGAATCAGAAAGGAAATTTAACAGTGTGATGACCGCAGTCAACTATTTTTTTCTTGCTGAAGTATGGTGGATATCATTGCAAGATCAGATCTTGGGAGCAGTATGCTACCCATCACTTCAGAAAGAAACTTTACACCAACAGAATCAACAAGAGTTACAGCAAGCAGTTTAAATGACAACCATCACTACAACACCAGGCAACAATGTCTCACAGACCAAGGTGGCAACTTGTCAGCAGATGGAGCTCTACAACCACATCAAATACTGGGAACTGAAGTAACAGAGTGCGCTGTGCAGCAGCCTATTCTCCATCTGAAATGTCAGACTAACCCTCACAGCAGAGGGAGCGCACTGAAATTCCAATGTGCACTGCCTGATGCTGAGGCTCCCCATTAGGAGAACAGACTCTTAAATGTATCCCTCTTAGCTGCAAACAGTACAATAACATTTTTGTGACACAATGTTTCATTTTAACCCAATTTGTTTAAACAACAGCAACAATTTGCATTGATATAGTGCCTTTAAGGTAGAAAAATATCCCATGGCATTTCACAGAGGCATAATTAAAAAACTGGATGCCAATCCAAAGAGGGAGATATTAGGAGAAACTTAGTCAAAGCAGTGGGTTTTGAGGAGGAGAGGGAGGGGGAGAGACAGAAGGGTTTAGGGAGGGAATTCCAGAGCATGAAGCCTAAGGGACTGAAGGCATGGCCACCACTTGAGGGGCAAAGGGAGGGGGAATTCTCAAGAGGTCTGAGGAAGGGAGAGTTTGGGGGTGGGGTGGTGTGGGGGCAGTGGTGGTATCGCACGGCTGGAGAATGTTAAAGAGGTAGAAAGGGGTGAGACCGTGGAGGAATTTAAATACAAGGCTGAGGTTATTAAATTTTGTGGGGGGATCGGAAGCCAATGTAGGTCAGTGAGGACGGCTGTGATAAGTGAGTGGGCCTTGGTGCAGGTTAAGATAAGGGCAGCAGTTTTGGACGAGCTATTTACAGAGGGTGAAGGACAGGAGGCCGGCCAGGAAAGCATTGGAATAGTCGAGTCTGGAGATGACAAAGACATGGATTAGAGTTTTGGTAGCAGATGGGCTTGAGGTAGGGGTGGAGTCAGGCAATATGACAGAGGTGGAAGTGGTGGGTCTTTGTGATACACAGGATATGGGGTTGGAATCTCAGCTCAAAGTCAAATAGGACACTGAGGTTGCGAACAGTGTGGTTCAGTCTCAGACAGTGGTCAGAGAGGGGAGTGGAATCAGTGAGAAGAGTACGAAATTTGTGGCGGGGTCTGAAGACAATGGGAACATTCTTTGTCTAAAGCTGTGAGCAAACTGCTCTCACTAACTCAGGATCTAAGTTTCTATACTATCAGTAAAACGCTGGAAACATCATTTATTTTCTAAAAACACTTGTGTTTTAGGATTAGTATGAAATCCATTACTATAACCTACAGCTCACAAACTGAGGAAGTCAAGGAACTTGACACCAGGAAAACTGCTTCTCAAGCAAACTTTTCAGCTCACAATGGCTACATGTTTAAATAGACAGCCAACTATTTTTTTAAGTAACTGCAATCAGGTTCCAAGCCGGGCAAGACCATTTTGATCAATAGGTTAACCTTCCATACAACATCAACTTGAATTTATATAATACCTTAACATACCAAAAAAAAAATCCCAAGGCACTTCACATATGGGCGTTGGAAATGGAATGGACGCCAAGCTGGAACGAGAGAGATTAACAGATGTGACAGAAGCATGGCTGAAGAGATAGGTTTTTCCAAGGTTTTGAAAAGATGAAGGGAAAGGTGCAGAGATGGAGAGGTTCAGGCAGAGGGTTCAGAATGTAGGACCGAGATGGCTGAAGGCTTTACAACCAATGGTGGGAGAAAGGGAGAAAGGAAGGAAGGATGAATAGGGTGCTGTAATCAGTGAAACAAAGCATTCAGTAGGAGTTATAAGGCTGGAGGAGCTTGCAGAACTAGGGTGGGGTAAGATCATGGAGGGATTTATAGAGAAGAATGAGAATTTTAAATTTAGTACAATGGAGGAAGAAAGTTAAACGAAAAGGTGAATGAGGACTGGGATGATGGACACAAGTGCCAGAGTTTTGGACAATTGGAGTTTATGATGGGAGGAGAGAGAAAGGCCAGCAAAAGTTGGTGTTGGAGTAGTTGAGTCTGGAAGTCACAAAGGCAAGTGGTTTCTAGAAAGGTTAGATCCACATTTACAGGCATCTTATAAGCTACGTTGCTAAGGACGACAAGTCTGCAATTATCATAATTCAAGCCTATGGTTATCTTTACTATTCAGAGCTCAATAAACAACAAGGAAGATAACTGATTTAGGGCATCAGTGAAAGTAATTAGATGAATTGGAGTTTAATTTTACAAGAATAAAAAACATTGAATTGTATTGCACTGGACGAAAGGAGGGAATGAATACAGTAAGACATATTTTTCAATGAAATTGGCACTTTCAGATTAATTTGTTAATTTTCCAGCATTCATTTGGGAAGGAGAATGTTACTGAAGTATCTCTATAGTTAAATCAGATAGAGCAGGGGTGGCCAAACTTTCAGAGCCAGAAAAAGAAAATGGTATCAGACAAATGTTCAGGCCATTTTCCGTTACAGCTTGGGTTCTGGGAATGCGATGTCAAAAGTGGATCTCTGTTGTCATTTATGTTCAGGAGCTTCACTGATAGCTCAAGAATGACACATCTCCAATTCAACTCAGCACCAATAACTAAAACACTTGAGTGTTGCACCCTGTGGGATTTCACACCATGTGTCTTATTCTTCACACAGCTCTACTCAAAGGAAAACTCACTTGACATCTCAGAAGGTTTCAGGACTGGAGTTACTTTCCACGTAGTGTGCTAGAAATGCACAGCAAGTCTGTCAAGATCTGAAAAGAGAAGACAGATTCATGTTTTGGGTTGTCACCGTTCCACATAAAGAAAATGGGACAGATCTTTAAAGGACTGATCAAAATAAAGAGGAGTGGAGTATTGCAGGTAAAGGACAAGAATACAGAAATGCTAATTATTGTTACAAAAAGGCAGCTAATAGATTCAATAACTTGAGAACAGATGTATTTTAAAGGCTGAAATGAGATGAAAAGTGCTGGATGAAACACAATGGTCACTTCTGTCACATCACAAAAAGGCATTAGAAAGAAAAAAGGTGAGTAGAACAGCTTTAAAAGCTATATTTTGGTCGGTTTGTTCTGTGGGGAAGATGGATGCCAGCAGTTGGTTTTATGTTTACTATAAATACATCCAGAAGGCAGCCACTGTCTGTACTGTGTTAGATATTTTGAGATCACATCAGTGTTAGATGTTTTATGAAAGGTGATCTGCTTGCACTGATCATACTGATAGAGGAAGAATCACTGGGGTAGAAATTAATATTAGTCTTACTGAAAATGTAAAGTGAAGAAATTCAGCAAACCAAAGAGCAGTAAATGTGCCCAGAATGTCCTACAACACTCCCAGTCTCAGCTTGCCAGGTCACACAGGAAGAATTGTACCTGTGGAGCTGTACCCCAACAACATCTTGCATTTATATAGTGCCTTTAACGAATTAAAAACGTCCCAAAGTGCTTGACAGGAGTCAAATCAGACAAAATTTGGCACCGAGCCACATAAACAGATATTAGGACAGGTTGGTCAATGAGGTAGGTTTTAAGGAGTGACTTAAAGGAGGAGAGAGAGATAGAGAGGCAGAGATAGGAAGGGAATTCCAAAGCTTAGGGCCGAGGCAGCTCGAGTCAGCGGCTTCAGGAGAAAATGGGGAAATGGAATTAAAAGGGGAAAAAACATTAAAAAAAGAAAGAAATTGGGACTGTGCCAAGAAATAAATGAGTGAAAATACAAACACACGGTTCACGAAAGGAACAGGAACGCTCGCACGGGAAGGTGCCATGGGGAGGAGAGTGGGTGTTGAGGGTGGTGGAAGAATAGACCAGGGTGTCACGGAGGGAGCGGTCCCTTCAGAACGCGGAAAGGGGAGGGGAAGGGAAGATGTGTTTGGTGTTGGGATCGGGCTGGAGGTGGCAGTGAGCAGTGAATACAGTATACTAAATTGAAAGAAGTACAAGTAAACACTCCTTCCAGATGAAACTGCGGTTTACTTGTACCTCTTTCAATTTACTATACTGTATTCGCAGATCACAATGCGGTCTCCTCTACATTGGGGAAACCAAACACAGACTGGGTGATCACTTTGCTAAACACCTCCGCTCAGTCCGCAAGCGTGACCCTGACCTGCCGGTCGCTTGCCACTTTTAATTTCCCACTCCCACTCTGACCTCTCTGTCTCGGCCTCTTACACTGCTCCAATGAAGCTCAACGTAAGCTCGAGGAACAGCACCTCATCTTTCATTTAGGCACTTTACAACCTTCCGGACTCAATATTGATTTCAATAATTTCAGATCATAACCACTGCTCCCATTTTCTCGGACAGCAAGTGCTGGTAATGGTTCTGCTGTTGCCATTTACAGCTCCTCAAGACCGGTCTTTTGTTTCTTAACTTGTCCCATTACCACTCTCCTTGCCTTGCGCCATCATCCCTTTTGTCATTTAATCATTTAATCACTCTTCCCTCTCCACTATCACAGACCTTCTCATTTGTTCTTTCCTCCCCTCCCCTTCCTCACCCCCTTTCTCTGGCTCTGTACTTGCTTAAAAACTTTAACTCTTTAATATCTTCCAGTTCTGATAAAAGGTCTTGACCTGAAATGTTAACTCTGTTTCTTTCTCCATAGATGCTGCCTCACTTGCTGAGCTTTTCCAGCATTTTCTGTTTTTATTTCAGATTTCCAGCATCCGTAGTATTTTGCTTTTGATTAAGTATTTTTGAAGTGTAGTCACTGTTGTAGTGCAGGGAAACATGGCAGCCTATTTGCGCAGAACAAGGTCCCACAAATGGCAATGTGATAATGACCAGATAATCTGTTTTAGTGATATTGGTCCACCTGAGAGGGCAGATGGGGGTCTCAGTTTAACGTCTCATCTGAAAGGCAGCACCTATGACAGTGCAGCACTCCCTCAGTACTGCACTGGAGTGCCAGCCTAGATTTTGTGCATAAGTCTCTAGAGTGGGTCTTGAATCCACACCTCCTGACTCAGAGGTGAGAGATCTACCGCTGAGCCACAGCTGACATTATTACTAATCACTGATCCATCAATCAGAATTACTAATATTTTTACTGCCATATTAACTTGAAGTGACAATGTTTATTCTTATAAGGACCACTCATATAAGAGCAGGCAAGTCTAAAGGCTGTTCCCCGCCCCATAGCAAGGAACATGTCAAGGGGAGTTCATGGACTACCCTGGGAATTCTTTAACCCCAATTAGACCCGATAGAACTCTCAGCAGCTGAGAGCTGTCGAGAGGTCTGTTCAGGGCCTGATTAAAAACTCAAACATTCATTCAGACAAAGGTAATCAGAGATCAATTTACCTCTCTATCAGTGGGCTTTAGCTCCCTTAGGAGCATTTTTAACATTTGAGACCTGTTCCTCTTTGGCCTTTCCTGGACCTCTGATCTGCCATCAGAGCGGCTTGGTGCTGCTCCGATTCTCCTGGCAAATGTCGGGGCGGGAACCTCATTCCGCATTACAGGTGTGTGCCACCACCCCAAGTTTTAAAAGACCCCATCCCCACGGTTTGGTGTCAGATTCCAAGGGCAGAAGGGAGGTCATTTCTGCTACACTTCCGCTGCTGGAGCCTGACTCCTGGAATCTCAGCCCCTATTTAATTAGAAACTCACGGGAGCGTACTCCACTTCTGCTGGATAACTAAGGTGTTGAAACGTATTTGGGAATAATCATTGATGCTGTTGATTAACCCAGTGTCAATTGATTTTCTGAAATGATGTGAATCCAATTGTTGGCTCCTTGTCATTAACCCAGCATCAATTTACGCTCCGGAATGACACAAACTTAACGATTAGCTCCTTGGCAGTTGCTCCAGGACATTTCAGAAATTTCTTTCATGGGTGATGAAACACTTAATTAACTTGTTGTATCTCAATTACAGTTAAAGCAGTCAGGCAGAAACAGCAATCAGAATCATCTCATCATTAGTGCCAGGTTCTGACAAATGGGGATAGCAAAATGATTACAACTTAGCTGAGACTCCCATGAGTGGACCTTGATTAGCAAAGGGATTTCTATCATTTTGCTTGAAAGGTGACTTTAGGACAGAAGATAATTTTAATGCTTGTCAGATTCATTCATAAATGGAAAGTGTCTAGGGTCCATGATTCCACTGTGCTTCACAAGTTCTGATCCATGTGGTGGGACACCATGGAAAATGATAAAGTCCTATCACTACGGGGGGACTTGTACGCCATTTATTCAGATTCACATTAGGGTCTTGTCAACTCCAACTGCAGTGCATTTGTACACTGAAACTTCACCATTATGATATCCATCCAGATAGGCTTTTGAACTGGAATAAATGGTCGACATTGTGATACACTGGAACCGGCCAAATGGACTTGAATGCTCTTTCCCGATTCTGTATATCCTAAGGATTTTCCCTGCTAATTCTTGCCATCAATGCAACAGAATCTTACACCCCACCAATATTTGCATGCCATTTTGTCATTATAAATGCATTAATGACATAAAAAGTGTGACTCAAAATTGTGATACAGGAAGTAAGATTTATGGACCAGAAGTGTGCACACATGAAAGATGTTTAATGATCTACTCATGGATTTGCTGTTGTGTTGCTCACAGGAAGCCAGAGGAAACATTGTTTTATAAGGAAGTAGACACAGTGTGGTGTTGGCGACTGTAAGTAAGAAGATACTGGCCCCGATTTTAAAAGGGGGGCAGAAATGAAGCGAGCCCCAAAGGTGTACCCGGAGAGTCCGGAGACGTAGAGGCCCTGCCGATGTGTTTTGAGAAGGGGTAATCATTTTGTGACACTTCAGGCAGTGGTGCAAGAGCAGTTTAAGGGATTGGGAAATGAGGTGTAGTGTGGGTTAGTGAGTAGGCTGTGAAGAATAGTGAGTAATTGGCAGAGGAAAGGGGGTAAGGGAGTTGAGGTAGAGTCTTGAACAGTGAAATGATAGAGAGGAGTAGTGAGCTTTCAGAAGGTAAGGAGTACTGTGGGTAGCATTTGGTGGATTGGGGATTGAACACTCAAAGTGGGCTTTATGGGTTAATAAGAATTGATTTGGGGGGAGTGAGTAATTGCGAGGAATGGTAATGGGCATGGGTGGAATGAATAGTTGAGGTAGGCGGGTAGTGAGTACTGGGTAACTGGTGGAGCAGAGGTGAGAGTGAAAAGTTTAGATGATGTGTAGTGGATATTGGTGGATAAGGAGTATTTGGGTATCAGTGGAGAGTTGGGAGAAGGGAATAGTTTGGAGATGGGCAATGGGTACCAGGACAATGGGTATCAGGTGTGGCAGTGGGCATCAGTGATACAGTGAGTATTGGAGAGTGGAAGATATTTAATAAGTTGAGACTACGAGTTATTTAAGGCCACAATGATTCATTTAATAAATTTGCAGCTACCCTCTTCCCCCATTGCCCAATTCTACCTTTCAAGGCCACATTCAAATATTTTCCCATCCATCCGCCTTATTTTCCATGTACCTTGTGCAGCAGCATTGATGGCCAAGGTTGGAGGCCAATGATGGTTGGTAACATGTAAACTGTAGCAAAAAGAAACAAAAATAGAGCCTTCTATAAATAGGCAAGATGTATAATGCAGTAACATAGAAATGCCCAGTGCCCCCAAACTACCCAAAATTCATCAATCAATAGCCAAATGCAACCTAGCTTTAAGAAATTTTATAAAGAGGGCAGGCCTGTTTTCCCTGAGAGGTTCCCAGTTGGTGTAAGTGAGGACTGGGCTGTGGGTGGAGCTTTGCCTAACATTGAGAAATTAAGCTTGGGGCTTCATTCAAATAATTTTGACATGTAAAGTGGGGTTTCGCATGCTGCATCGGGCCTACTTTTCCTGCTCAAAATTGCCCGATACAAAATCAAGCCCGGTAAGAATGTGGTGTGAGGTCAGGGTTCCCAGTCTGAGCCTGCCATTGGTGAAACACCCCCCGATACTAGCGGGGCCCTGGAAAATTAGGGCTAACATGATGATTGGTATTGCAGGCAAAAAATCTAGAGTACACAAAGTGTGGTTTGAGGCCATTCTGATGAGGGTAGCTTGCCCAGTTTTTTTTTCAAATAAGAACATTGCATGACATGTGCTTCACTCTCATGGAGGTCAAAGTTAATCATTTTGCCTGGAAATGTTTGGGTTCTATGTTTAAAAAAGAAAAATATTTTGAGCAACTGAACCGACATCCAATGTCTCATTGAGGCAGCTGCGGCATATTTACCCGTACGTGTCAGGAAGGTTCCAGGTTCAATGTCTGGGCTGTGTTCAGATGGCAGGTCTTAGCTAAGGGTCTAAAATTGCCTTGACTCTCCCCTGGGATAGAAAGGAAGAAATTACCGAGAGCTTCCTTTCCTGGCCTTTATTGTATAGTTTCAGTTGAAAAATATCTATTTTTCAACGTCAGGTGAAGTGAGGCTCAGCTACGATGCCCTCCATTGTTGAATAGCTTGCCAACACTCCCTGTGTGGACTCACACATGAAGAATGGCTACTTAGGCGAAGTACTGGATCATCATTGTGTTTATTGTCCCATGCAACGATCGGTCGATTATGCCTAGAGTTTTAGATCACCCACCTAACTCTTGTTCACTTACTCAGGATACAGATTACTGAGCTACTCCACATAATAATTAAATGTTGGTGTTTTATTACACACGTTGGAATTTATATGTAATAAATTGGTTGCCACTACAATTAGATTAGACAATCTATTCAACTGAACCATGACTAATTCTTTTAAAAATCTAATCAAATAAATTGGCTATTAATCTATAAATACAACTTAACGCTTGTTACTCCAGTAACATAAATTGAACTGTAACATCAATGTTATTTAGGTGAATGTACAATGCTGTGGTCTTACACTCCGTTGTGCTTGTCCTTACTTCATATACAGTGTTAAAAATTAGCTGCAGTAATATCATGAATGTGGAAATACTTTCCTTTAATTTTATTAGCCAAACATTTATCATTCAACATCAATCAAAGTTAACACAATGGCACACATGTTTATTGCAAACTCTAGAATATATACACAGGAGTAAAGATAACTGGATTATTTCCCAGTAAAACTCTGCCTGCTCTGCCTATTATAATTCTGGGCAGAAATATTCCTCTGTGCACTACGGGAAATCAAATTGTGAGTGTATACTTTATCAGTATCAATGCTTCCATTAAAATAGCAGAAGAATATTATATGAACATGTTAAATGTATTTAAGCATTAAGTTATAGATCATTTTTTATTTTTCTGCTAGTTGGAAGGATAAGGAATGCATTTAGATTCCTCTTTTCTAACCTTTATTGAGGCATAGGCTTGAAAGAAAGAAGAACTTGCATTTATGTAGCACCTTTCACATCCTCAGGACAACCCAAAGCACTTCACAGCCAATGGATTACTCTTGAAGAATTGTCACTGCTGTTATGTAAGGAAACACGGCAGCCAATTTGTGCACTGTATGTTCCCACAAACAGCAATGAGATAAATGACCAGTTCATTTGCTTTTTGAAGGTGTTAAGTGAGGGATAAATGTTGCTCCAGAATACTGGGAAAAGCTTCCCCGCTCTTCTACATCCACCTGAAAAGGCTAGACAGGTCCTTTGTTTAACATCTCATCTGAAAGAGGGCACCCTTGACAGTGCTGCACTCCTTCAGTACTGTGCTAAAGTGTCAGCCTAGTTTATGTGCTCAAAATGTGTTTTGAACCGGCAACCTTCTTGACTCAGAGGTAAAAGTGCTATCACAAAAGCCAAGCTGACAATTACCAGTAGCGTAGCATAATTTTCTCCCCCAGATCCCATGGTCGATCTTACAAACTGCGCAAGCACAATTTAAGGCTCCTCCAATGTCACAAAATCAGCCCAACATTTATTTTCTTTAAATTAGATAAAGGGATATGGTTTTATATATGAGAAGAATTGTGGACAGTGCGATTAGTCTTTTGATACTGAGTATTAAACAGTATGCAAGCCATTCTAAGCACTAATAAAGCAGGTCAAATATTTATGAATTGTATGACCCCAATATTCCTCTCCTCAAACCCAAAATTCCAGATGTGTTCAGATTAACCTGACATGGCCTAAACCTGCCGAGATTTGGAGGTTTAGGTTAATAGCATTGGCCTGATGTTCCCCAGGTGTGTAAGTATCTAAAATTTACAGCATTACCCCTAGAAATACACATCATACAAACTATTATAAATTAAAAACTGTTTGTGGTCATAACATTCAAATGGCATTGCACTTGTAGATGGCACCATCAGAGTGACACAATGTGACTCGCCACCAACAGTTATGTGACTGTCAATCAACAGATCTTAAGGAGTCGATATTAATTCCCCCCGCCTGGTAGAAACCAGGCCAGATGGCAGTTAAAATGAAGCGGGAAACTTAACCACTCCTTTCCCACTCCAGTCTGGCTGACTGCAATTTTAAATTGCAGGCGGCAAGGACGCCCGCCTGAATCCAGCGGGGTCCTCTTTAAATATCCAGATCGGGGCCCGATCTCCGATTTTAGCCTAAGGCCTGAGCAGGGGAGGCTTCCTTGCTAGGCCAAACCTGCCGGGAATGGGAGCCAGGGCCAGAAGAGGCCCAGCAACGTGAGTTTTTAAAATTTATTTTAGTTTCTTTGTGGGCCAGGAGGAGCAGGAATCAAGGGATGCCATTCAATCAAAGTCCAGCTTGTATGTGGCCAACAACAACAGTTTGCTGCCTCGATGCCCTTTTCTTTCATTAGTCCAGTGTGCCAGCTATTTTTGCCCAGGAAATGCAGGTGTCTGAATGGCTTGTCTACAACAAGGCCTACCCTTTACTTCCCTGGCTGATGACACCACTGCATCAGCAAACTCGCTGACAATGGCCACAGGTTGCAAAATCGAGCACCAATCTCCCATGATCAATTCTCAGGATGCCCAACTCAGCGATCCGCAATTTGCGGGTGAGAAATGAAGCTATGCCACCACCATGCGTGGCCTGATTTCAACATGGAAATCCCAATATTAAATGGTTCCCACCCATCTTTGTGATACCTTCTGCTTCTACTTAAGCACCCTTCCTAATGGGTGCCTGGCCAGCGTACCTCCAGGAAAATGAGGATGACGGTCACATTAGGGCCCTCCTGCTCATTTTCATAGCTGCTCCATCCCTGCGCCTGTTCCAGGCACCAGCTCTCCACTTCCCCCTTGTGGGAGCCCCAGGAAATGCCTGGGCAACATAAAAGGGGTGGAAACCTGCCATCACGGGTCTCCGCCCATTTTTCCTCTGCTTTGTTCCCCAGGTTCAAAGCAGAGGGAATTATGCCCCATCTCCAGAGTAGCATTGGATGCCATTAGACTTTTTAGTGCTTCATTTTCACACAGAAATGTCACCCACGATGTTTCTAACATATAGTAGGTAGATCCTTACTCCCAACAGTGAGGGATATTTTAGATCACCCAATCGCTACCTGTCTGCTGATAGTCCCCTTCTAGCTGTTCACCTTGAAAACACAGAATAGAAAAAAAATCAAAAATAGATCCCTGATGGCTCAATGAGTTTGTCCAATGATTTGATGAGCCACACAGCACAAGGAAATCCCAGGTACGCTTCCTGGCGTGTGGTGAGTTGACTGATGTTGGCCAGAGCAATGGTAAGGGTGATACAAATAGTGTCAGCACATCAGACACAAAGACCCAGAGCTCCTGTTGAAAACTTTAAGTGTGTGGACATCAGATGAGGACAGGATTGGGTTTATCTGTGATGCCCATCACAGCTGAATAGCCTGTTGACTGTTGACAAGGGTCTCATGAAAAATGACCACATCCCAGCAAGGAAGGGAGAAATAGGCAAGGAGAAATATATATATATATATATATATATATATAATCCCAGAGTTGGAATAAACTTTACAAAACTCTCCAAAAGGAAAAAAATAATTTAATAAATTCAAACAATTTTAAACCCAAATTAAGCTTCTGATCATTTTATTAACATAAATAATTTGACAAAACCCTGAGAAATATTATTAAAAATGGGGGAAAAAATGAACAAATGCATAAACAATTTTGTTTTACAGATTTGTACAGTATAGTTATACAACAATTAGGACTATCAGAATGTTTTGAGAACAATGGCAAACAGAAAGACATTTTGTTTTCTAAAAGACA
Organism: Heptranchias perlo; assembly: GCF_035084215.1. Taxonomy (NCBI): domain Eukaryota; kingdom Metazoa; phylum Chordata; class Chondrichthyes; order Hexanchiformes; family Hexanchidae; genus Heptranchias; species Heptranchias perlo. Next base: position 17,425,732 of record NC_090352.1, on the reverse strand, counting down.
ATTAATTCAGTCGACAAGTGCTTTCTCAGCCTCATATGTGATAGTGATGCAGCGAGACATGCACAGTGTGTTGGGAGAGAAATTATATTTTCTTGTGAAACCGGACGCATACATTATAGGTTTACCAGTTTTCTATTTTTTAAGGGGTGAGAATAATTTCAGATTAATAAGCTTTATAAGCAGAACTGAAGACCTGTTTGTATGCTCCATTTATACTGCAGCCACCAATGAGGTCTCATGTGGTTAGAATCAGCATGGCCTGACCTGAATCTTATCTCCCAAGGTTTATTACTGAGGATTGCTCCAATTCAGGTTACACACTAACCTGACACACTGACAGCCCACACTTGGTTTTACATCAGCTATTGACGCCAATCTGGTTTGAATCTCTGTTCGTCAACCCAAGTCAACCTGGAGATTGATGTTAAGTGTTTTTAACTCCATCAGCTTTGATCAGACTAAATCTGTCTGCAGCATTAATATCCAGTCGTTTATTAAGGGCCGTCATTAATCGCAAATTCACAGCTACTATATAAATTCACAGCTCCACTATAAACGGGTGCTATACAAACTTGTAGCGAGTGGCACACAGTAGGGGTAATTTTGACTTTGTGCAGTAATGCAAAACGGGTGATAGCCAGTCAGCGGCCTGTTTTACATCTCTCCCGATTTTTAACTCCACTGACTTCAATGGAAATTAAAATCAGGAGAGAGATGTAAAAAGGGGTACCGATTCGCTATCGCCCGTTTTACACTATCGCGCAAAGTCAAAATGATCCCCAGTGATGCTTATGGAAGTCTGTCTCTGCAGGTTATGCTCCTGTCATTATTCCCTAGCTCCCATCAGCCTCAGGCTACTCGAGCTATTTGGTAGCAGTAGTCTGAGTTTTCCTGGCATGTCATTACGATTTGATCACAGGACCATAACCATTAACATGGACATCCCAGTTCTGATGGTACAAACCACTCTTCTGTTAGATTATCTCGGCTCAATATTTGAACTTGTCGAAGATTTAGTCTGTCCTAGCAGCACAGTTAAGAGGTTTGCTTCACACTGCTGTGGTAAGTAATTTGGTGTCAGCTCCAGCAGAGGCTATCATCTAAACCTGATAATTACTGTGTGGCTGTGTTCAGTCACTTCTCCAACAGCCTACTAGGTGGCCTCATTAAGTAAAGTTAACAGTACTTTTAGCTTGTACTTTCTTGCCTTGTGGATCCAGTCAGGTTTTCTGTATGGGCAGTAGGGTTGCCAACTCTAGTTGGGACTTATTCCTGGAGGTTTCATCACATGACCTATCACCCCAATCATCCAGCCAAACAGCCTTTTTAACTATCTCTATTAATTTTATAGCTAATAAATGAAAGTGTTCAAAGAAAATGAAAAAAAACACAATTTTTTTTAATGCCCCAATGATTTTTCCCCCTGGCTGCTCACAGCAGTGTCCAGGAGATTAATCTTTAATTCCTGGAGACTGCAGGACAATCCTGGAGGATTGGCAATCCTAATGGGCAGCCTTACATTCCACTGTGTTTTGAAATGTTTAATATTGAAGATTTGGCACAAGAGGTGTGTGGAGGCACGATACTTGGAGATGGCCCCACCTTGGCACCAGCGCTGGCACTGAAAGTGGCACAACAATTGAGGGCCAATAACCTGCCCTTCAGCTGCTGGGATAATTCACCTGTGATCTGGAGGAGTGAAATCAGGGACCCTTTTTCTTTTTACAATTGCCAATCATGATCCAAGAAGTTATGTTATCTGGTGGCCTCGCTGAGATAGGATGAAACTCAGTACACCAACGGCTGAGTGTCAGGCACTGCTGGGATTTGAACCTGAACTACAGCAGTGGGAAGTGAAACTCCTGTCAGTACGGTACTGAGCCACTCAAATTATATTAAGATTCAGTTTCCATCGAATGCTTCTTGTCAACTATTTTGGCCCTTTGAAAGCCACCTTCACCTCATTACAGAAACTACTCTGCACAAGTTTCAGCGGCTGATACAACACTTCGGAGGGAAAGAAAATAAGGAAAATGTAGGGGGTCGAGTTTCTGTACGTTGGTTCTCCCAATCTCCCGACGGAGCTTCTGCCGAAGTTACAGCGGGAGATCAGGAGAACCGCCACGGAAATTCTATCTCATAGAGCTTTGCTGTTGTGTTGAACATCACAAGGGTCAGAGGAAAGAAAAATATCGTGGATTATAATGTGGACAAGATGAGCATCTTCATTCATTGGTAAAGAACATATAGCTCTTACAATCATAAGACTGTAGCATATCCAAAATAATATAAAAATAATTTAAATTTTACATTAAAATTAGAATATAAATGTAGTTGCTTTAAGTGTTTTCTTACCAGAAAGGACCATGTAGTGATAGGTGGTTAAACAGGCCACACTAAAGGAAAGGGACTAATGTTTTCATTGCTGAGAGTGAAGGAATTATACATTACAAGAGGTATGTGAATAGAGGGGTTAAACTTTGGTAACTATGAGAATGTTTATATCTATATAAGTTAGAATGGATAAATAGTATTTTCTCATGTTATTCATTTATTAAAGCATGCCAAAATTTACTATATATTTAATATTTACAGTAATTGTACGCTAGCTTGTCCTATATTTTTCTTTTACTGAAACAAAGAAGTACTTTGTAACTATTGTGAAACACAGAAGTTCTGAATTACAGTCATTTTGGAGAATTGTGGAGCTCAGATTGATGGTCCACACAGAAACTCCATCTTCGATTCACAGTGATGAAAGAGGTTTTTTTTTGCTAAATTTCAACTATCATAACGTCATCTGATGCCACGGTAATATAATGTTACAGTGTATATCGTCCAGTGTGTGGGCAATGCCAGTTTCTACTAAACAGTTGGTAGGAAAATGCAATGGTCCACATTAGCACACACTGGGGTAAAAGAAATATTCTATCCGTGAGATATCACTTTCCAATGTGTGGAGATGAGAAGGGGAAGCTGCACCGTGCTCGATTTACGTACAAGGGTCAATGTAACATCAAACTCTAGTCTCTGCACAGTGTACATTATAAACACAGTCCATCTCCTATACACGTCAATACATTGCCAACCATGCATCCTTTGTAGCCTGTGGGGAATGTGTTAAAGATGACATGTTTAGAGCTCCCCAAACACTCAGCAGTGGATCTGTTGCTTAGTATGTTGCTGAGCCATACAGGTCAGAGAGATCCCAGGCTCAGTCCCTGATCTGTACTCAGTTAGCTGGTCACAGCTGGGGGAGAGTGGTGGGGGGGTTGCCATAGATGGACTCCAGGAGGAGAATGATCAGGCGAGATTCCTACTACTGATTGCTATCCACTTCTAGAATGTGTGCACTTGTGGACACTGAATGACCCCATAGTCAAATTGCCTGCTGACACTTATTATCTAGACCTCTTAAAGGGGGCAACAGACCGCTGTCAACACCTGTAGAACTATAGAGGTGGCTGCTTCAGGAGAAAAGGGGAAGGTAAGGGAAGGGAAGGGGGAATTAGCTGTTTAAGATTGCATTTTGTGTGTCTTCCCAACATTTGCATACGAACAATTGAGGGCTGCATCCTTGAGGACTGCACTGCACCTTCTACAGTTGTGTAGCTTTTACAAATGGGTAACAGTTACTGAATCTAGCTGTCCCTTGAAAAGGCATTCAAGGGAGGACCAAACAGAAGTGAGGTTCTCCATTGGTGTGACTGAGGCTCCTATAAATTTCACTGTACTTAGGAATCAGGAAACCTGAAACAAATGCAAATAGTAGCGGCGTGATGGGGAACACTGGTGGGTACCCATGGACTCATGGGTTCAAGCTGAAGATCCCCCGACAACTATTTCCTGACCTTAGCTGTGTCAGACACGAAGGCCAATTGCATCTCTTTGCAGCAGAGAAGCAGCGTTGCTAAGTCACCATTACTCACCAGTATATCATTTGTGGAAGTTTTTTTAAAATGCTCATGCTTCACGCGGGAAGTTGATAAATCCACAAATCACAGGACTTGTGAGTAAATTGTGCGTTGACAATCTGGAGACAGTGACCTGTTAGCCATTCTTATTCTTCTTTCAATGGCTTATTAGGAATCAGTATTACAGAGGCCTAGGATGACATGTCTGTGGGGATGGGGGGAGGGGGGTGCCCTTAAAAGGGAGAAAATAATGAAAAGTAGTAGATATTTTTTTAAATGGAAACAAGGTCATCCAATAAACAACGGCACAATTCTTCTTTTGGCTAATAATATGTGTAATGTATAGAATGAAGATATTTTTGACATTTTCCTTGACTTAGCAATGCATGCAGTCAAGCAGTTGCCTCCCAAGCAGGTTGATCACATATTTCAGTCCCATGTCTACTTGTCTATTAGTTGGGAATGAGTTTTGACTGTGCTCACCCAGTCACTAGATGGGGCACTTCACCAGGGCATTGGTTTACCTCACAGTGAGCCCATTTTCTTTCTATGGCAGCAGTGAGCCTGCTAGAACACAGCTGTGCAACATTTTGGAGCAGAGGGCTGAATCTATGTTTCACAGTTACTCAATGGGCTGTGCAGGACTGATTTGACCTTAATGAGCACAGCATGAAATTGAGTCCAATGTTCCACCACATTCATCTTTCAAGTTCACTTTAAGCATAGCTCAAGGCACCTTATTAAACTTTCTACAGACATGTAGTTAGTGCAGGAGAAAGGTAAGGGGAGGGGTCCTGTCTGAGAACAATACCCGTTGATCAAATTTGTGAATTATATAATGGCAAAATCATCCGAGTGTTGTTTTATTTTTGTGGTACTATATTTTTAAAATGTTTGTAAAATCACCAAGAAGCCATGTTCCGTTTCTCTAGTGCATTCTGAGATAGGTACGATCGACAGATACGCTTTTTGTGTCCTGTTCTGTGCTTCAAGATTTTTAAATTAGCAAAATTAACTTAAAGAAGTTAAGGCGGTGCTGTAGCAGGTCTGCCCTTTAACCGAATGAAAAACTGGAACATGTTCAACAGCACCTCCCGCCTTAGCAGCACCCAACACAGGCTCACTGCAACTTACTGCCCTCCTCATTCATACCCACAGGGAGAGATGGTTCATTGTAAAGCAAACAATAAAAAGCCTTCAAAGTGTCAAATGGCTTGGAACAGGCAGAAAAAATACAGGATCAGTCCACTCATCTCCGATCTGGGTCTATGAGACTCTGTCAAACACCCTCAAATGCCCAGGAGAGTGCTGAGGAACAGCTGTGGGATCAACGAGAAATCGAGAGGGAGAGAGAAAACAATGAGGGGCAGCGGGATTGGTGAAAGTGAGAGAACATTGGGGAGCAGTGGGGTTGGTGCGTGTGAGACAGAGAGAGAGAGAGCAGTGAGGAACAAGTGGGGCTAGTGAAAGAGAGCAATGTGGAAGAGTGGGGTTGGTGAGATAGGGAGCATTGTAACTGGTGAAGGAGCAGGAGAACTGGTGAAAGCCAGTTGTTTCTGCCAACGGCTTTTCACAAGGTGAGATTTATTCTAATGAAGTGTGTATTATTTACCACCTGTCTAGGTATGGTAGCCTACTGGACTAGCAATCCAGAGGCCAGACAAACAGCCTGAACCCCTGAAGAAGACGTAAGTAATGTTTTTCTCTGTTACCATTCCCCTTATGAAGGGGGCTCTTGGGGACCACTTTTTCAGTTTTGGGGAGAGAAACAGACATCCTTCTGCTGACTGGAAGCTGCCCGAGATCTGCCCATAGTGGTGTGGGTGCCCACCAGGCCCCTGCAAATTAGATGCCCACTGGTAGGGTCAATCCCTGAGGGCACTGATTGGCACAATCCTGGGTAAGTCCTGTCCATGCAAATTCAGCCCCAATAGGAATAAGTATAACCAATAAATCAGTATGGCAGTCAATGAATATACCAGTACATGAATATATGTGTGAATGAGTATACTAATGAGTATACTAGTCAGTGAATATTCCAATGATTCTAACAGTCAATGAGTATACCAGTGAATAACAATATCAGTAAATGAGTGTACCAGTCAATGAGTATGGCAGTCGATGAATATACCAGTGAATGAGTATACTAGTAAATGAGTATACTAATGAGTCTAACAGTCAATGAGTATACCAATGAATAATAATACTAGTAAATGAGTGTGCCAGCCAATGAGTATACCAGTTAATGATTTAACCAGTGAATTACAGCAGCAACAACAACAACAACTTACATTTATTTAGTGCCTTTAACATAGTAAAATATCCCAAGGCGCTGCACAGGAGTGTTATCAACAAAATTTGACACCGAGCCATATAAGGAGATATTAGGGCATGTGACCAAAAGCTTGGTCAAAGAGGTAGGTTTTAAGGAGCGTCTTAAAGGAGGAGAGAGGTAGAGAGGCGGAGAGTTTTAGGGAGGGAATTCCAAAGCTTAGCGCCTAGGCAGCTGAAGGCATGGCCACCAATGGTGAAGCGATTAAAATTGGGGATGCACAAGAGCCAAGGCAATGTGTATACCAGTGAATGAGTATGGCAGTCAATGAATATACCACTGAATGACTATACTAGTAAATGAGTATACTAGTAAATGAGTATACCAGGAATGTATTAATATTAGATCCATTTGCATGTTTATTTAATTAGTTAGAATCAGGGACACTCACACCCCTTTTCCTTGCAGTTGTGTCAATAATGACAGCACTGATTTTGACAGCAGCACTGTGAAGTAAATCAAGCAATGCCGATGTCCATTTAATAGTTTCCACCAGCACCGCTGCAGGCAGTAGTCATATAAGCTCTGCTTTGTGAGTCAGAAACATCCATTATTTTTAACCGCCACTGGGTTGACCATTCTACACCAGTAGAGGCCAATGTTTGTATGGTTCTATTCCAGCCATCGGCAGTGGTCCAACAGATACGAGTGACATCACAAATTGCTTCTTGAAAGTTGGTGCATATGCAGTCATTTGTCTACGGCTCCCACAACGCAAACAGGGTAGATTCCACAGCACCAGAAACTTGGGATGTAACTACTGCTTCTTGTGGTATAAAACGTGCACCCAACAATGATTCACTTGCTACCCCAGACTTAACAGAAGTTAACTGGAGAACGCCTTGGGGCTTGATTTTCCTTTGTTGACTAACGTTGGAGAGAAAGTCGGCATGAGTATAAAGTAGGTTTTGGCGCTTTACAGTCACTCCAACTTTTTAACTAACATTAGCACATGGAGAAAATTATATTCCCATTCCTTTGTATTTAAAAATCATGATCCACTCTACCTCAAACAATTTTCTACTACCAGTCATAGCTATAATTCAGAACTTCTGCACTTTATTGCATTATAAAAAGCAGCCTTTAATAATTCAGCCCTTTTTTTAAAAAAAATCCCTGTCTGCGGGATTCTATGTGTGTGAACCTAAAAAGAATCACTTCCATTTTGGGCTCCATGTTCCTGGTAGAAATATATTCTACTCCTATTTACATCACTCTGTGTTCCTAATCCAGGAGTCCGCTGGAGTTTACCCACTGACTGACAGAGTCGTGCACGGCCAGTTCATGCCAGCAGGGAGCTGGTTAGGAAGCTATTCCATGCCATTCCTCAGAATTTGATTTGCTGCAATCAACATGACACTTATGATGAAAGCCACTCCAAACGCACAGATAAGGCTCTTCCTCACACATGTCTGTCTGTTCTGCTTTTGCGAATGCACTGTCAAAAGGAAAGAAGAAAGCTGTAAGGACAGAGTCAGGCCAGACAAGTACACATCATGTTCTCCACATAACACACCATCAGTCAAGCTGTAGATTTGTACCATTCTAACGAAAACAGACAAGGCGCAAACAATTGCATTCAATCCTTTGCGGGTGCAGAATGGGCACCAGTGCGACACCCAGTTTATTCCACCAATGTAGGATGTCGTACAACCCATGAGCATCAAAGTCATCAGTGGGTAATGGTATTAGTCTCAAGTGGAACACACTGGATAATCTGTTGCTCGCCAATGTCTCCTCTTGTTGTTGTACTTATGTGGTCATTAAGGAAGAAATTACAAATAATTTTAACGTTTTTTTTTAAAAAGGAGTTGCTCGCCCAGTGACTCATTTGTAAGTGCACTGCCTAGTAGTGGGGAACTGAGCCATAGAGACCAGGACGGTCGTAGGTTTGATCCCCGTTCTGTACTGCATTAGCTGATTTTAGCCAGTGCAGCATTAGGGGCCTGATCGTCCACAGGCTCGGTAGGTCGGAAGGGGAAGAATCAGCTGAGATGCTCGAGATGATTACCCAATGATTCCTGTGGGCAAAGTCGGATGAGGACAGCATTGGGCTTGATTGTGATCATCCTGTAGTTGAATAACTTGCCAATGCTCAGTGGGTCACACATGAAGAATGATCACTCGGGTGAGGTACCAGTAGATGGCTGGGCCCAGCATGGCCCAGCAGCCTGAGGAGAAAGTTGGAAAAACATTGAAAAAGAAAGGAAACCAGAATCACTTCTCCCATTGGAAGTCACTCCAAGCCCTCCCTTGTACCATGCAGAATTCAGTCTGTGTTTGACTCTAGTGAGGTAGAGACTCCACAGGCCCAGACTACATAATCTTAACGCCAAAGAAATAAAGACAGATTTGATGGAAAGTAAACAGAGGCCCATTTTATTTGGTTTTCAGAAAGTGTCAATTTCTGATTTTGTTTAAATAAAAAAAGCCGATCTCAAGTCTGAGTTTTATTAAGAAAGGAAAAGACTTTGATTTTATTAAATCAGTGTCTGTTTTTGTTGGAGGAGGAATTGTGTTTCATTTTATGACAAAATAGGCACAGATCCTGTTTTATTACAAAAAGACAGCACTAATAAATACAGCAGTGTTTCATTTTACTCCAGGAGGAAAACAGAGCTGAATTCCTTAAATTCCATCTATCATTACTTAGAGGGAGCCAGGCACCATTTTTATTTAAAATTAGAGTCTTCATAAACAAAAGAGATTGAGTTTCCACCTCCTTCTTAACCAATGATAAGATTGAAATGAGCAGCAGCAGTGTGAAAAGCCACACATGAAAGCACTGGTCCTATTGTTATTAGGGAAAGGATGTCATTGCAATGCTGCTAATCCAGGATTCCTCACAAAATAACACTGAATAAAAATAAATAACTTGAAGAAAGACCAGCTTATAAATCAAGCGGCATTAAAGGATCTGAGAGTTCAGGATTATGACAAGAAGAGTGAGACAGTAAGATGGAGAGAAAGATAGGAACGGTGAACAAAGATTTAAATGAATATATTGCCAGCTTGGATAAAAATGGGGTACAACAGCGGAAATGGTTAAGCAGCTCTGGCTTTGAGGGCTAGAAAGGGGGGGGGGGGGTGCAGGGTAAGGTGCACGGAAAAATAAACAGTGGGATGAGGGAAAGGACCAGTTAGGGTTTAAAGGATTAAAAAGTGTCTGGCAAACCTAAAGGGGAGATTTCTCTGTTTGCTGTGTGTTAGAAACATTATAAACACAGCAGGGACATCTCCTTTACTGTTGCTCGTTAAATCATAAATGCATTTGGATATTAGATGATCGCACTCAGCAGCTGATTTTCGTCCCCATTTTTGGAACAGGTCGGTCGCATGATGAAAATCGTATCGCAACACTTACCGCCCCAATCCCGCTGACGTCCAGGCCACTGCCATTTTGTTGGGGTCCTTGAAATGGACGGCCCAGGCGCCCGCCGAAACAGGTGGGCGGCTCGTTAGCCCAGGCAAATCGGGGTCCAATGATGTCAATACGAGCCCATTGCAATTTTCAGGTACCAATGGGCGGAGCGTTCTTGGTATTTGGCATTGAGCGGTCTAACCATCGGCCGTTAAAGGGACTGCTGCTGGCCGCTCAATAAAAGGCAAATTTAATTTTTTTGCGGGTCAGGAGGAGTATTAATGCTCCTTCCAGCCCCGCAGAAATAGACCCCTGCGATGCCCGGCCCTTTGCGGCCTTCTGCCAGGATTGACATGCCCCATTCCCACCACCTCCCCCACTCCGACCTGCACAGCCTGGGCTCCACATTGGAGCCACTAGATTTTTGGGCTCCTCTGATTGGCAACTTGCCGACAGAATGGTAATGAGGGCCCGCCCACACAAATTGGTCGGGCCTATCAGGTGGCAGCAGCGGGTACTCTCCGCCCACCGCCTCCCCAATGTCCACTTAAACCGAGAATTGACCCTTAAGTGTTCGCATGCAAGTATCTCACAGCTTCTTTTCAGGGCCTTTATTACAGAGGCTGGCACAGGTGGTGCTGTGAAACCGCAGAGATGGCACATGGATCAGCTCTGTACTGTTAGGACTGGTTAGGACTGGATTCACAGCACATAGTAAAGTTGTTCTGGTCGAGAATCAGTACCAAAGCTCCACCGATGGCTTTGTGAGTAAGTGGGCCACCAGATGTGGTGTTGAGTAGTACAGATCACAGTGCTTAGTAAATAGAGTGGCAGTCAGAGCGCTAAAATTCACTTCAGCGCCACTAGGCTAAGGAACAGAAAAGTCAGCCAGAGTTGCCACTGACGATCACTGATGAAAATGATGGAAGCAAAGCTCCGTCATGACGAATCACTGTATTATAATTATTAATTGCCTTTCGGACAAAATGTGTTACAAAATTAACTCCAGGTTTTTTTTAAAGAATTCCTTTGGCTTCATGGGGAAATATAATGAGGAGAGGCAATATAAACTAAATGGTACAATTTTAAAGGGGTGCAGGAACAGAGAGACCTGGGGGTGTATGTACATAAATCTTTGAAGGTGGCAGGGCAAGTTGGGAAGGTTGTTAAAAAAGCATATGGGATGCTTGGCTTTAAAAAAGAGGCATAGAGTACAAAAGCAAAGAAATTATGCTAAACCTTTATAAAACACTGGTTAAGCTTCAGCTGGAGTATTGTATCCAATTCTGGGCACCACGCTTTAGGAAGGCTGTCAAGGCCTTAGAGAGGGTGCAAAAGAGATTTACTGGAATAGTACCAGGGCTAAGGGACTTCAGTTACGTGGAGAGACTGGAGAAGCTGGGGTTGTTCTCCTTAAAGCACAAAAGGTTAAAGGAGACCAATTAGAGGTATTCAATATAATGAGGGGTTTTGATAGAGCAAATCAGGAGACACTGTTTCCACTGGCAAGTGGGTCAGTACTCAGAGGTCATAGATTTAAAATAATTGGCAAAAGAACTAGGGGGGAAAAGATGAGAATTTTTTTCATAAATTTGTACGTTTTAGATCAGAGGCGACATGGACCTGCTTCTGGAAACTATCCTTTTGCTGTGAACCTGAGTAGAGAGCGAGCCCAAACGAGATTATGGACACTGAGCAAAGACAACACTGGTTTGGTTATGATGCCTTACATAGTTGAATAGTCACTGTTTAGGAATGGCTGATTGGGTGAGCTATCAGCAAGTGGTTGCTTCTTTGGGATTTCACCCCAACAAGAGTCAGCTCCAGCCTGAGAAAAAGGTGACCATCTCCCCAGCTGAGAATCTAATATAATGAATAGCAATATCCAAATAGGAAACAATTCTTGGTAAGTTCTTCTCTCCATTTTTTATCTATTTTATTTTCTCCCTTCTCTTTATGTCTCCTTGTGCAATTCCCTGGCCTGTTGCCCAGGCTGTATCAATTGATTTCTCCTATTGACCAGGTCATACATGCACCTGATTAGCTCTGGCTGAGCTTCTTTCTGTTTTTCCGTTCCTCTCTGAGGGCAGCCAAGATTCAGCTTCGTGTATTTTTAGGTTTCCAGTTATGGAACCAGAGACAGGGATATTGATAATAAATTTCCCCCAAGCGAGAGGAGGAAGGAGATAAAGCTGCCTAACGCCAATTTGAAAGAAAATTCCAGAATACCCATCTAGCATTCCAATCTACATCACTTGATCCTGCGCAGATCATAATCTCATGGTCCTAACAGGACTGGAACCAATAGTGTTGTAGTTACTGTGCTTTTAAAAAAATTCACTGAGGGCTCAATTTTTAAAGGGCAGCGGGATGGCAGCTGGGGGCGGGGTCAATGGGCACGCCGCAAACCCGGATAATAAAAACTTACCTTTCCCCACACGATCGCAAGTCAATTGGTGGCCCTTAACGTGGCTTCTAGGTTTGCCGTCCGAAAGCTGCGCAGTGGGGGGATTGTGCACCCACGTGACAGGTTGTCAGCTGGAGCGTCTACATTTAAAGGGCCATTGCTCCAATGGCTTTTGCTGGAGCAAAGACCAAGAACACACAATATGGAGCAGCACAGGGGCAAGGCTGCTCCAAGATTTAATGATGTCCCTCTCCAGGTGCTACTGGCCGGGGTGAGGAGGAGGAGGGAAGTCTTTTACCCCGCGGACGGGAGAAAGTGGCCTGCCTCTGCCACCAAGGAGGCCTGGCTCGAGGTGGCAGAGGAGGTCACCAGCAGCAGCAACATCTGCCGCGCCTGGGTCCAGTGCAGGAAGTGCTTTAATGACCTAACTAGGTCAGCCAAAGTGAGTACACTTACTGATTCTCCTGCATTCCATGTTGCACATCAACCCGCCCCCCCACAACTCATTCTGCACTGCCAAGATTACTCCATCCCATCACTCCTCACACCCACTTAAGGCTCATCCTCAACTTACCTTCACTTCCTCAGCACTTCCTCACCTCTCCATTTGTGACCCACCACTACCACTCATCCCAATCCTCATCCAATGTGATGTCTCTGTCTCATACTCACCCTCTGATGCACCTCTTTCACGGTCAGCCTCACCCAAAGCAATGCATTCATTGATTGGCCACTTCACCATCACTCACTCACACGTTTGTATTTTCTCTCCTTGTTGGAGAAAATAGTGCAAAATGCACGCGAGAGGGCAAGGACTGGAGGGGGGGCCACAACAAATAGTGGTCCTCACAGAGGCAGAGGAGGAGGCCCTGGAGATCAGCCGCACCCTCGAGTGCCTGTCCGTCGGGGACACTGAGACCGGCACCCCACAAACATCTGGTGACACAACTTTAACATCCATCACACGCAACATGAATTGATGTTAACAATGATTGGCATGTTGAACACCTCAGTATGCTCATCGCAACATGACACATCTGTGATGATGCTTAAAATTGCCTCCTGTTCTCTTACAGGCCCTTCAACGACCGCAGTGACGGCAGAGGATGATTCCACAGAGGAGCTCCAGGCCTCTGAGGACGCACCGTCACATCATAGAGAGCCATCCACCAGCGCAGATACTCACACCTCAGTGGGTCCTAGTACACAGTTAGTTGGGTTGGCACCTGGTGAGTCATCACACACAAGTGAGCACGAGCAGACACTGGTGGCAGGGGCAGCTGTGGCGAGTGAGCATCGGTGGGCGCACTCCTCTCCAGGCTCTGCTCAGCTGGACACAGATGCTGAACCACGGGGGCCATCCTTTAAAAGGAGAATGATCGAGGGACAGCAGCACGTTTGCAAGGTACTGGAACAGGTGCTATGCACACTCTCCACAATAGTGCAGAGGATGGAGGAGTCCAACTCCTGCATGAGTGGAATGGTGGCACAGGTACGGGAGGGAATCTCTGAGATAGTGTCACAAGTACGGGAGCCATCGCGCCCCCCCCCCCCTCCCCCATCCTGATGGTGTCAGTTTGAGGGGATCCGGAATGTTGGTAAATATGTATTAACAGAACAATTCTGAGTGGAAACCAAGAATTCACAGTCTAAACACAAAGATCTCCCAGCCAAAAGTTTGTCTGAGAGAACTGAGAGCCCTGCGCCAATAACTCACCTTTTATCCCCATCTGTCAAACAGGGATTTAAATGTCCAAATGGCTGCTGGCTGAAACACGGCTTCTTCAACATGGAGTGTTTCACACTGCACAGGAAGCACACTGAGGCAGAATGAAAATCCTTTCCCTACATCAATCACCATAAAATTAAGATAGTTAAACTTTAACAACTTTAACTATCTTAATGACTGCTTTAAATATCAGCCCGCCGGCTTTAATTGCCAGCGGGACGTCCGGATTCTTGAAGCACATGCGTTTGTGTGAAACGCAGAAGTCGGGGGGTTGGAGCCGGCTTCCTTACCCGCTCCGGATTTTCCCGGTTTTCATGGCCCGCCCGCCCCCAACTGACTTCTATTTGAAAATTGAGCCCCAAGTGTCTGCACCTGGATCACGTTTTACATCGACTTGGTCAGAGTGGGGTTTACCAACCTTCAGACGTCAACAGTAAAAGATCTCAAAGTCACTTGAACGTAACGACAGCACTTGAGTTTAGAATACAAAGAACTGGTTGAAATTCAGCATTACATAACTGGCAATATCAGTATGTATTAAAGCCATGAATGAACATTGGCCCATGGCCTGAGGCAATGTGCGTCAGATAGCTTCTAATAACTCAGGAGTTTTCAGCAATCTTGTTTCTTAATCTCCAAAAGCTGACAGAAATTTTAATTAATTTTGTGACTCATCATTATTTTACAAGGATTTCTTCATATAGGGGTGAGTTACGTAAAGATTCAGCTGGACCAGAAAGACACGCTAGTTAAATATATTTTGTCCATGCCTCTTGTCATTCATTTTGGAGATGTGAGTTTGAATCAGATCCTTCACCAGCCTATGTGCTTATTGAAGAGCTCTGATTCGGGCTGGTGATGAAATGACAGTTTAATCTGGAGTCGTTTTCTTCAAGGGGAGTCCACCCCATACAACAAAAAATATTGTTTGAACAGCATACTAAGTTCTACCAATATTCTGAACTGTGTTGCTGCTATGTTTACAGAGAAATCCAGCTCGTAGCTATGTGTTTATTTGCTACTAGGAAAAACTCTACTGCTTATTCAGGATGGTAAGTACAACAATTTCCATTTATATAGTGCATTTAACGTGGTAAAATATCCCAAAGTGCTTCATAGGTGCGCAATCAGGCAAAAATTGAGGATAGTGTGGTCAATTGTGTCAAAAGCTACAGACAGGTCAAGAAGGATAAAGAGGGGATGGTGCGCCACAGTCACAGAGGATGTCATTTGTGACTTTGAGTAGGGCCGTTTCCGTACTGTGGCAGGGACCGTAACCTGGCCCAAAGATCCTGAGGATTAGCAGGAAAAATTCTTATCTGGTCCTTTCGGGTCTTCTTTAGCTTGCTGCTGTGCCCCTTCCACTCTGAGGGGGTCCTTGGTGCCACTTGAGGCACCATTCCATCTGGCTACAATGCCAGGAAGTTGAGACAGGAAGCCAGGGACATCCTTTCCCACCTCATTACTATGTAACATGGGGCCTACATCTATGGCAGACATCCTCTCAGGGAAGCCCCGGAAATCTTGAGGCAATGTAAAGGGGCATAGACCCGGAGCAACAGGCCTCTGCTATCTTGTTTCTTATCTTTGTAACTGAGAAATAGTCCAGGGGCAAAGGTCAGGAAAGTCAGCCCTACTTTCACATAACCAGTTAATCATTTCTACTGGATTTTATGACACTATAAAAATCACCCAAAGTAATATTATTATCATTAAAAATTGTACTCACAACTTACAACTTTTAAAAATGATAATGTAAAATATTTTATGGGTTAATATTGTACATCTGCTCTTTCAGGTCAATGTGAAAAATCCCACAGCACTATTAGAGGCGCAGATGGATCTCCCGATGTCCTGGCCATCATTTATCGCTCAACCATCGCCACCAAAAACAGATTAACTGGCCATTTATCTCACTGCTGTTTGTGGGACCTTGCTATGCACAAAGTGGCTGCTGTGCTTGCCTACATTACAACGGTGACTACACTTCAAAAGTACTTCATTGGCTGTGAAGCAGTTTGGAACATCCTGAAGCCATCCATATGGCCCAGAGGTAACATCTCTGTTTCTGAGCTGTACAGAACAGGAAGATTTCAAGTTTGATCTTCAGTTAGTTACCTGATCTCAGCCAGGGCTGAAGGGGACTAGAGTTGGCAGCAGAATGCTGGGTTAGGAGAAGAAATATCAGCTAAGTTACTGGTCTTGACTGTACTGGAAGTGTCAATGTTTAGATGTTGGGTGAGGACAGGAGAGAGTTCGCTTGTGTTAGATAGCTTGCCAGTACTAATTGCCAAGGCACACACTCAAGGATCAGTCACTTGGGTGAGGTCGTGGAAGGTGACTGGTGCCTGGGGAACTATACCCCGTCACAAAAGAGGGAGATAAAAGAAAATTGGAGAATAAATTGCGAAAAAAAATCTCATTATTCAAGTTTTTGTAAAAGTGTTAATAAAAACTATTCACAGAGACTTCTGGAATATTTATAATAACAGTCTTATCTTAGCTGGATGGATGTTAAAATATCATGACCCTGAAATTCAATGGGATAAATTCATTTTCTTTTTAGTGGTATCGGTTGAGGGAGGAATATTACCCAGGACACTGGCATACACCAACTGGGTACGGTAGCATAGTGGTTATGTTACTGGACTAGTAGCTTGTACTAATATTTTTGGAGTCATAAGTTCAAATCCCACTATGGCAGCTGGGGAATTTAAATTCAATTAATTAAATAAAATCTGGAATTTAAAAAAAACTAGTATCAGTAATGGTGGCCATGAAACTACTAGATTGTTGTAAAAACCCATCTGATTCACTAATGCCCTTTAGGGAAGGAAACCTGCTGTCTTTACCCAATATGGCCTATATGTTACTACAGACCCACAGCAATGTGGTTGATTCTTAATTACCCTCTGAAATGGCCTAGCAAGCCACTCAGTTGTTCAAGAAGGTAGCTCACCACCACCACCTTCTCATGGGGCAGTTAGAGATGGGCAATAAATGCTGGCCTTGCCAGTGATGCCCACATACAATGAATTTAAAAAAATCTATTTTCTTCAAATAGTGCCAGGGGATCTTTAATGTCCATTTCTTTGGTTTAATGTTTCATCCAAAGGACTGCTATCAAATCCAGGTTCAATAGAGAAGAGAAATTACAAACTGCAATGTTACCTTGATGGCTGACTAGATAAACACACCCTTGGTGTAGTATTAAGCCATACAGACCCAGAAAGGGCCTGGTTTGTGCTGAGTTCATTAATCTCAACTGGAGCAGTGTTAGGATACAATAGGCCTCAATTCTCTAGGTTAAGGAGAAGAAACTATCAACTGAGGGTCCTGGTCCTGACCACTATCGAGTGGCCCTGTATGTTCTCACCCAGTACACATCACTGTGTATAACGAGCCAGGGCAGGATCAGGTTCAGCTCTAATGCCTCAAAGCCATATAGCACCACCTACCCCCCGCCCCCATCCTCCCCCCCATGACTGTCACACATGGCTGAGATACCAGAGGGCTATGGATACCCATAAAGTGATTCCCCAGCTTCAGTCTTATTTTTAAGAGAGCAGGAGAGAAAAATAAACTATTTTTGTTCTGGTTGAAATAAAGAGAAGAATCTGAAATGCAGGCTCTACCCAGCATTGACAAAATAAGGGACAGCTGTGGTCCACACAGAAGAAAATAATAAAGAAAGATTAGTGACTTTGCCCAGTAACTAAATGTTATAGAAAGTTAACCTAACTCTTTCAAATAAAATCTGTGGTGTCCTTAATCAGATTATTATTTTCTTCTTCGGCTGAGAGTCACTCAAGCCAACTTCAAAAATATCAACAAACTCAACCTCTATTCAGTATTTATGGTGGGCTTACCTTCAAATTCGGTGTGACAGTTACTTGAACTTTCATTCAGACTCTCCTCCTCCGTAATGATGATGTTCTCAATATCTTTCATTGTCAAATGGTCCCGAAATGCATGAAATAATATGTGCTTCAGTTCCTCCAGTGTAATCCTTTGCATATCAAACTGATGGAAAAATAAGAATCAATCTGTGACCAGAATGAAAAAATCTTTAGTTATTTTAATGGGAGAGAGAGTTTGGTATATCACCAATCAAGATTTGAATCTGAATTATATTCTTAATTAATCTTTCTTGACAAGGTCATTTGCAATCATATGGATTCCTTCTACCAGCTTGGAAAGGGATTCAGGTCACTGGTTTTTACATGAATGACAAACAGGATGCTGACTTGCAATGAGTTGAGATGCTCAACTTAAGTTGGTGATCTGCTCATTAAAATTGGGGCTAGTAATTAAAAAGGAAACCAAACATGTATCCACCAAGGGGTAAAGTAGGTTTTTCATTACTCTACTGCACTATTCCATCTTATAGTGTACAGCATGCTCTTACACATTTAACTAAGTACAAAAATAAAGGATGTCAAACTGCAAAAACAAAATGTATATCTCACACCTTATTGGCTAAAAAAAAGTTATCCCATCAGTAACCATTTTTATAAAACCAGCTTCATATTCTCTTATGCCTTGTTTCTTTATTGAATTCTATAAACTCAGTGATGATTCTTTACCCCAGAGCAGTACAGTTTACAGGAGCATCTTTTCCTCCATTGTATCGGTGTGACTCAGCTGGTAACACTCTCACCTCTACATCAGAAGGTTGTATGTTCAAGTCCCAATCCTGGACTTGAGCACAAAATCTAGGCTGACACTTCAGTGCAGTACTGAGGGAGTGTTGTATTGTTGGAGGTGCCTTCTTTCAAATGAGATGCCCCACCTGTTCAGTTGGACATAACAGATCCCCTGGCACAATTTGTGGAAGAGCAGATAGTTCTCATGGTGTCCTTGCAAACAATCCTTCCTCAAACAACAGAAGCAAGATCATATTAACCAGTTAGTCATCTCATTTGTTGTTTATGGGACCTTGCAGAGTGCAAATTGGCTGCTGCGTTTTCTACAGCGTAATGACTGTATTTCAAAAATAATGAATTGGTCATGAAGATGGCATTCTTTCTTTTCATTCATTAATGCCAGTGGAAAAACTCAGTGCGAGTGTACGCGTAGACTTGCTCACTGACGTTAGTGAAAGAAGGAAAATATCACCCGAATTTTACATAAATTCCAAAGCTACTTTCAAACTTACGTACTGTGCACAGGACTGAGAAGAACTAAAACTGGACTGAGGAAACTGGAGGGTTTATTTCATGCAAAGTAATGTGAAATCACATTCAAAACTACCAATCTGGGAGAAATGTTTCAAATGCATTAACTTTGGACAGTATAGTGGCACAGCCAAGATGCTGTGTCATGAGCTGGTAGGAAACAGTGTCATGCCTGTGATCTTCCACACACTGAATTATCCATCTCAGGCATGTAGCCATGGGAGGTGCCAAGTGCAGGGCACCACTTTCCCTCAACGAGGGAAGGAAATTCAGAGGAATGGTCACCTGGCCTGCACTCATGCACCTCCAAGTGTGAGTTTCAGAGCCATATTGGTAAAGGCTTGGCAGCAGATGACAGATCTACTCACTCTTTTGACGGGCATGGTGTTAGATAAGAAGGCCAAAAAGGAGATGGTGAATTGAATTTCTAAAAAAAGAGGAAACGCATTAGAATTTGGCTCGACATCTGTAGTGTGAAAAATATAGGAGTCCATTAAAAGGAAGAAATTTAACAGTAGTCGATGAGAATGAAGATTGATAAATCCCAGACAACACAGCTGCTGTAAGGCAGGTCATACCTAATAAATGTACTGGAATTCTTCAACGATACAACAGATTTATAGATGAGTAAGATGGTGGATATTATATATTTTGACTTTCAGAAAGCCCTTGACAAGGCCTCTCACAGGAGACTTATGACTACAGTGAAAGCTCTTAGGATCCAAGATTGTAAATTGGATAATTAGCTGGCTAGATAATAGGAAACAGAAGGTAGACATTGATAATAGTTCTAATTAGAAGTTGTGAACAGCTTAGGCCCTTGGTAATGGTCCTATGACCTTTATTTATTAATGACCTTGATGAAAATATTACAAATACAATATCTAACTTTACAGATGATACACATGGAGAAAGCAGAATATTCCAAGGTGAAGAATTATTCAGAGAGCAATGCAGACACTTAGCAATTGGTGAGATCAATATTAAGTCTTAATCTCAACAATGTAAGGCACAGCAGGGTTACACAGGACACATTATGCTGAATAGAGGGCATCAGGAAAACAATATTCGTGTGTTAGTAAATGAAATAGTGACTGTTAAAAATTCTAAATGGCACATTGGCTAGCAAAAACTATCAAACCAAACACAACGTTTAAGTTATGTCTTGGGAGGTAATAATAACATTCTATAAGAGGCTTTACCTTATTGGAGTATCACTGACTGTTGATGCACAACAGCGACAGCATTGTCAGCATTCTCCAGTATAAAGGACAGCTACCTCCACACGGAAAGGCATAGAGCTAGTTCAGAGCATCAGTGTGCTTGTGTTGTGATACAAAATAGCATCATGACGCGAGCATGCTGATGCACAGTATGAGCTCAGCATCAAAATCGGAAATTGGAGGCTTTTAAAGAAAAAACAAACACTGCATGCAAAATCCAATTTTATTGAGTTTCTCTAAGTTTTGAGAGAATTCAATACATTTGGAAAATTTAATGGGTCCACTGTGTGTCCTGGACACTCCACACATTCATAGACAGAACATGTGCAAAAGAACACATCTTTGTATGCCCAATCATCCTTCAGGAGGCCAGTGGCAGATTTAAAAAGTAAATTGGGAAGGCGACACAGGGAGATCATTTTGCTGTTGCTCACTGAGAACCTGGCCTGCATGGGCTGTAACATAAAAGTACCTCAGAAAGCAATGTTGAGCCTTCACACAGAGTACTGCGTTCCATTTAACCAACAATAGAGACATTGGAAAGTGTTCAGTTATGGGCAATAATAGCTAGTCTGCCAGCCAGCCAGATAGCGAAAATCATAGAACAGAAGGACTCAATTTGATCAATTATGCCTTTGCTAGTGCTAGCTTTTTATCTGGAATTGTCTGCCCCGCTCCCATTTTCTGCCCTTTATCCATATCCTTTTATAATTCTTCCTTTTCAAAAAATTATCCAATTTGTTTTTAAATAATGTTATAATCTCTACCTCAACACTTGGCATTTCATGTTCTAAAAGCTCTCTGTGGAAATATTTCTTCTGATTCTCCCTTCATTCTTCCAGTGATAATCCTGAATCTAAGCTCCTAAATACTGACTTAGCAGTACTTAGAACAAGAAAAGGCCATCTAACATACAGTGCACAATTGGACCTTCGTGAACTCTTTCCAGTTTATTAACTTCCCTGAATAATCACAGTTAAACCTCGCAAGCAGAAATTTCTCCTGGGCAAAACTCCAGGATATTAATCTTACATTATACCCAGGATGACCCTGGGCTTTAAAACAATGCGCTACAAACACATGCTAATGGAGCCAAACCTCATTAAGAAAAGATGAAGTAAAGGCCTGAGAGGTAATTTTCGAACTTCACACTCCCTCAGTACTGTACTGAAGTATCAGCCGAAATTTTGTGCTCACATCCCTGGTGTGTGTAGAAAAGGCTATAAAAATGGAAAATGGGAATGGTGTGCAGAGGGGCATTGACTATAAAAGCAAAGAAGTGATGTTGAATTTGTAGAAGACATTGGTTAGGTCAAGGTTGGTGTTCTGGGCAGTCATTACAGGAAAGATACTACAACTATCGTAAATGTACGGTGAAGATTGACTAAAATGATACCAGGAATGAAAACTTATGGTTCTGAAGAAGGACTTGAAAAATTGGACCTTTCTCACTAGAACAGAAAAGGATAAGTAGGTGGGGGGGGGGGGTCTAAGAGAAGCATTCAAAATTCGGAAAGGTTTTGAGAGGATAATAATAAAAGACTGTTTTCACTGATTGGCAAGTCAGTATTTAGGAGCTTAGATTCAGGATTATCACTGGAAGAATGAAGGGAGAATTAGAAGAAATATTTCCACAGAGAGCTTTTAGAACATGAAATGCCAGGTGTGAGGTAGAGATTATAACATTATTTAAAAACAAATTGGATAATTTTTTGAAAAGGAAGAATTATAAAAGGATATGGATAAAGGGCAGAAAATGGGAGTGGGGCAGACAATTCCAGATAAAAAGCTAGCACTAGCAAAGGCATAATTGATCAAATTGAGTCCTTCTGTTCTATGATTTTCTCTATCTGGCTGGCTGGCAGACTAGCTGCCTCTTAGTTATGTTGTAATTCTAAGCTAAAAAAATTAAACTTTACCTGAAAACTTCTGAAGATTGTTTTCAAATAATTTGGCAAAACTCAAAAATCCATTTGCATCATCAGGTGAAAAACCCTTTCAGTTGTGAGTTAGCTTGCACTCACCCGGACAGAATGTTACTGATGCATGTGAAATTTTGCACATGCCTAGACTGCATTATTTCCCCAAAGCTAACAGAGTGATTGCCCTGGGTGAAAATAGAGAGAATTTGAGGCCTTCATGTGAAAACATTAAAGAAGCTACTCAGACAACAACAACAACAACTTGCATTTATATAGCGCCTTTAACGTAATAATTCGTCCCAAGGAGATTCACAAGAGTGATTATCAAACAAAATTTGAAACCTAGCCACATAAGGAGATATTAGGACAGGTGACCAAAAGCTTGGTTAAAGAGGCAGGTTTTCAGGGGCATCTTGAAGGAGAAGAGAGAGGTGGAGAGGCGGAGAGGTTTAGAGAGGGATTTCCAGAGCTTAGGGTCTAGGTAGCTGAAGGCACAGTCGCCAATGGTGGAGCAAGGAAAATCAGGGATGCGCAAGAGGTCATAATTGGAGGTGCGCAGAAATCTTGGAGGGTTATAGGGCTAGAGGAGGTTACAGAGATAGGGAGGGGCGAGGCCATGGAGGGATTTGAAAACAAGGATGAGAATTTTAAAATTGAGGTGTTGCCGGACCGGGAGTCAGTGTAGATCAGCGAGAACAGGGGTGATGGGTTAATGGGACTTGATGCGAATTAGAATATGGGCAGCAGAGTTTTGGATGAGCTCAAGTTTATGGAAGATGCAAGGTGGGAGGCCGGCCAGGAGATCATTGGAATAGTCCAGTCTTGAGGTAGCAAAGGCAAGGTTGAAGGTTTTAGCAGCAGATGAGCTGAGGCAGAGGCGGTGGAAGTAGGTGGCCTTAGTGATGGAGAGGATATGGGATTGGAAGCTCAGCTCAGGGTCAAATAGGATGCCAAGGTTGCAAACAGTCTTGTTCAGCCTCAGAGTGGCCAGGGAGAGGGATGGTGCATCTGGCTAGGGAATGAAGTTTGTGGTGTGGACCGAAGACAATAGCTTTGGTCCTCCCAATATTTAATTGGAGGAAATTTCTGCTCATCCAATACTGGATGTTGGACAAGCAGTGTGACATATCAGAGGCAGTGGAGGGGTCGAGGGAGGCTGTGATGAGATAGAGCTGGGTGTCGTCAGTGTACATGTGGAACCTGACATTGTGGAACATAAACGACACATAAAATATAACTTTGTAGGTAGGTTTAATCATGCTATTGTGATGTTAAAAACTTTATTTTGGACATTAGAAATTCCTCAGTTACTGAGAAAAAATTTACAGGTGTACAAATTTTCAAAAAATTGTTTGTCTGATTTGGTTGTGTGGACTTCTTTCACTAATTGGTAGATTCTACTGACTGGTCATCGAGATTTGTTTGTTTTCATAAGTACTTAACAATTTTTCATTGCGCTACCTGCTTTTCTCACATTCAATTGGTAAGGTGCCTGTCCGTTCATGTGATTTTCCACTCATTTCTGAAGACATAATTTGAGTCAATCACATGCAAGTGTGGCACTGGCTTTGGATATCAAAGCCTGATGACCAAGGCTTTACAGAGAAAGAGTGATGGGCAGGAATTGTGTGCTTACATACCATTTTCATAATGTTACTAGTTGATGCCGCGTGGCATTGCACATGGGTTGTCAGGAGGTAGACAGTACGAAGTGGACACCAAAGTGTTGTGGATGGAGAGCTTTGCATAGTAAAGGAGAGACAGAGGTAAGAACTAGGGTAAATAGTCAGTAAATGAGGAGTGGCATGTGGGACTGGGATATGATGTGTGTTCTTACTTGGCCTGGTCTGGTCTGGCTTTGTGGAAGACGTTAAGCCTCCGCCCTCTCCATTGTAATCTGTATGCAGCAAGTCCTGGCTGTGAATAGTAATGTAATAGGGATAGCAGCAGACAAGGGAACTTCAGAATATAGTGTCTACAGGACGTTCAGCATACAGGGATCCTGAGGGAGGGTCTTAGACTGGAAATGTCAACTGATGTCTCTCCACAGATGTTGCATGACCTACTGAGTATTTCCAGCTTTTTCTGCTTTTGTTTTCAGATTTCCACCATCTACAATATATTGTTTTTTGCCAGTATAAAGGGGTCTTCATTGCCCATTTCCATTTTTTAATTTTATTAATTAGGATTGTTTCACTGTCTGTGAGTACTTTTAATGTTTATTTGTACTTCCTCGATGGTTCATCCGGTTTTAACAGTGAGTAACTGGGTCATACAAACCAGGAAAGTCCCTGCTGAGGCCATGTTAAAGCCATGTTGAGTTTGCAGATCTCAGCTAGGGTGGCTATAAGAATGCTATATCCAACCTCAGTGCCAACCTTAGGAGGGATAAATCAGCTAGAGCTCCAGGTCGTGATCGCAACCCAGTGACTACTGCTGGAATGTGCACATATGCAGATGTTAAATGATAACTAATTCTGAAATAAAGTAATCTCTTTAGGTTCCCACATGAAGATAGGTTACTGTGAAGCTGTACCACCATTAAGAGTAATCCCAGCACCCATGGAACCATATCCCAGCCAAGAGCCAATCCCAGCACCCATGGAGCTATACCACAGCCAAGAGTCAATCCCAGCACCCTTCGAACTTTCTCCCAGCCAAGAGTCAATCCCAGCACCCTCCGAACTGTACCCCAGCCATCAGTCAATCCCAGCACCCATGGAACTATACCCCAGCCAAGAGAGAAGGGAAAAAGTGGAGAAAAAAACAAAATATTTAGAATGCAATGGAACTGTAACCCAGCCAACAGTCAATCCCAGCACCTATGAATCTGTACACCCAGCCAAGATTCAATCCCACCACCTATGGAACCACCCCCAGCCAAGAGTCAATCCCAGCTCCCTTCGAACTGTCCCCCAGCTGAGAGTCAATCCCAGCACCCACGGAACAGTCCCCCAGCTGAGAGTCAATCCCCGCACCCTTCGAACTGTCCCCCAGCCAAGAGTCAATCCCAGCACCCATGGAACTGTCCCCCAGCCAAGAGTCAATTCCAGCACCCATGGGACTGTACCCCAGCCAACAGTCAATTCCAGCACCCATGGATCTACACCCCAGCCAAGAGAGAAGGAAAAAAAGTGGAGAAAAAAATATTTAGAATGCAAATATTACAAAAATATGAAGACGATTATCTCCTTGCTAACAAGGAAGGGCTCCCCTATCAATTCCCATTGAACATGTCAGGGAAAGGTGAAGTATAATCATTGTGATTGGTGCTACACAGTATGGCTGCAGTGTGAAAATGTATTGTGATTTCTGTAATATTCACAGTGCAAATAATTTGCAAAGTGAGAACCTTAAACTAGCTTTGTGACAAACTGTTGAGATCTGAGGCCTGTTCTTTCCTTTGCTATCTATATTCTATGCTTACTTTCCAAATTTGGAAGATGGCCAAATCCTTTTGAGCAGAGATCAAAGGCACTTCACAAAACTAGCTAAAAAGTGCCTGCATGCTTATAATTCACAAAAATATTCTACACAAAAAATGTCACTCTAAATATTTTATACTCTACTGACAGTATCTATACTACCATTTGGGATCCGAGCTGACTATTTAGCCCACATATCAGGTAGTTTTATATCACTCAGGCACTCCTACAATACTCTTTGTTCTATCAATAATTTAACATTATTATATTTTTGTAGTAATTTTTATTTTTCTGGTAAATTTTAATTCACCCATTTCACAGAAAGATGTAAAAGTATACTTGCCGCTGTTATATAATATATGGAGGTACAGAGTTTCAACTGCAAATTTAAAGTTACCATAACAATACCTCTCACCCCTTCAAAAAATCTTACTCCAGTAAGGAGTCTACACACTCAGGGGAGGAAAAGAGAGGATAAAAATAGAAACACTACATAATTACATAGTCAAGAAATCCCTCAGTAATTTGCTCAGAGAATCTACCTGAAACTAGGACTAAACTTCTGTGCATCGAGAATGCGAGACCATTAAATTACATATATATTGAAGAATTGCTTCCTGTGACACCCAGACCTGCTACTGCAGAAAGCCACCCACTTGTATTGCACCAAGTTTCGACAGATCCACTTTAAAACAGATATCTTCTTTCCACTGAGGCTGGGAAATGTCTATGAGGTGGTAGTGAGACCCCTTCCCTGCCTGTATGCAGAGAGACAGGGGAGTACTTCAGCCCATAGGCCTGCCAGTGCCCACAGTTTTTGGTCACCTTCCCCTCCAATGGCGGGGTTTATATCAGCAGCTGAGGGGCCATTACTGTCAGTGATGGTCTATCCAACTGGTCTGTCCCATCTCTGATGGTAATTATGTCAATAATTTACATTATGAGTTTGCCACTGAAAGCAGAGGTACTGTGGGGCAAAATTGTAATATAAATGGAGTATTAGGGATCATCCCAGAAATCCAGGGACATTTGGGATTTCTGTTCTTTGACCCAAATATTCTGATATATAGTTGCTTAACTAGGAGTCCACCAAGAGTTCCTGGTGTTTATTATTTATTACACGAGGAGCCATCTAAAAAAAGTAGATCATAAAGTATGCTGCATTGCAAAAAAAAAAATATTTTGCAAAGTGCTTTTTACCCACAGAAATAGGCAAGAATTTTGAGGTCTGACATTTATACTGGCTAGACTATAATTGTTAATGAATAATGAGGCATTAAAGTGACCCATTTAGATGAGCAGTAACAGATTAGTATTTGCAGATGTCAAAATGGGGATCATTAAACATCTCTTAAATATTCATTGTTTGTACAGGCTATAAAACTATACAGGTAGAGAAAAATGACCCTTAATATTGCACATCTAATGGAACAGGCTGCCATAGTCATAAAGGGAGGAGGAGTGTTAGGAGAGAGCAACAGTCAGTAGCAAAGATGTTTAGAATAAATTTCAATAAATTAACAAAATCCTTACCATGCAAATGAAACACTAAGGAATTCTAACCCCTTCTGCCAATTATTTGGAACTTGAAAAGGAAAAATTGCAGGGTTATGAGGAAAGTGCAGGGGAGTGGGACTAATTGGATAGCTGTCTCAAAGAGCCAGCATGGGCATGAAGGGCTGAATGGCCTCCTTCTGGGGCAGGAAATGGTGGGAAATGGCTCGAGGACTTGCTTCACTGCATCCCGGTCCATTTTTGCATTGTTTCTATTTTCCACCAAAAGTGACATTGGCCACACGGAATGTCTGCCCATTTTCCAATTTAAATGTATAAATTAATGCACAATGACATAGTGACTTCATACACCACATTATCCATCATTATGCATTAACTTGCGCCTGTTGGAAGGGTTACCTGTGTTAAACAGGCATTCTTTGATGCCACAGCACTGTGGTAAAGGTGGAAGTGAGTTCATATTGTCACAGTGCATACAAGGAGGGTAAATGGAATTAAGATACAGACTAGCCATGATTTAATTGAACGGCGGAACAAGCTCGAGGGGCTGAATGGCCTACTCCTATTCCTATGCCTGTTCATGCGTGTTTTCTGGGGAGCTGCCATGACTTCTTTATCTTGAGGCAGTCCAGTGGGCCACCTATCCTCAGAGACCAAACGCAACTGTCCGGCTGGATCCTGGGGAAGAAGGATACATCCTTTTTCCTTGGCTCATGATACCTGTGTGGTTCTCCAGGACCTCAGCAGAGGAAAGAGCCAGAACGTGTTCAAATGATTCTGCTATCTCTTTGGATAGAAAGATATCATAACCTGCAGATCCCATGTGTCAGGAAGATGGCAAGGCCAGGCTGCCCAGGCAACAGCACTGCAGTGATAGCTAGTATGACCCTCATTGTAGGATGGATGCCTGACCAGTGAAGCCTTGCCTGACAGATGTCTTCAACTGGTCGCCAATTCTGACCAAACTGAAACAAAGAGTACTCTTGAACCAGTCACCCAACATGGCAGCTATTCGAGTTGCCAGACAGGAAGCTTGTCCTTTTTCATGGGCCTGCTTGGAGCTGCCGCTTGGTCCAGGATGGTCTGCAGTGCTTTGAAGACATCCCTGAGGGTGCAGCAAATGCTAGCCATGGACACCTCCAGTTGGCTAGTCAGGTACTACACATGTTTGGGAGACTGTCGACAGTACCTGCACAGAGATGTGATGCTCTTCACGCATCATTCTTTTAAATGCAGGACCCATAAGATCGGCGTTCACAGACTGCTCAGCCATGGGTTGATAACTCTTGACCCTCCGCTCAGGAACATCAGTCTCTTCATCTTCCAGTCCTCCACCACCCCCCACTCCACCTCAACCTGCCACTTGTGCATTAACTTGTGCTACATCCTTATGCACGTTATCCGAAGACCCCCAGGTCCTTTACTGGTGCTTGGAAGGTAGAGGGTAAATGATGGCGTGGGGGATGTAATGCGGGCAGGAACTGAAGCTTAGGGGCCTGGCTCCTTTTCTTCCCCATATTCCACTCATTGGTGCTGTGTTTCATCTAGAGGAGAAGAGAAAAGAGAGATTAGAATGGGTGTTGGAGCCGCAGGGTTCTATTGTCAATTTCAGAAGGTGCAGTAACACTGAGACCGTTAGCAGGAAGATTAATGCTCCAGCGACAATGGATGGAAAAGCAGCAGAATGTGATGCCAAACCCACAGCTGGTACCTGGTTTCCACTTCTCCAACTTCAGTAGTGCCAGGGCTTCCTCCTCATAGAGGGTCAGAGGCCGGGTGTTTGCTGGTCTACCCTCTGTGGTCTGTCTCTGCACCAAACAACAAAGCAGAAAGTGTAAAAGTCCTGTTTGTGGCTGTATATGCAGCGTTACCCAGGGATCAGCAGGCAAAGTAGATTCTGAAAAGGTGAGGACGGATGCTGCTTGCATATTTTGCACAGCAAGATTCTACAATCAGCAATGAGATGGTTGACCAGTTACTGTTGGCCAGGACACCAGTAGAACTCGCTGATCATCCTCGGTCATCAATCTCCCTGTGGCCCCTGTGCCTGGGTGCTCGGCAGGTAGAGTGTACCCAAAGTGCACTCTGTCTGCAGTGTTCTGATCCCGTCGGTATTTACAGGTACAGGTCATTTAAATTTCTCCGATGCTCCCCCAGCACAGGCATAACCTCCGGCAGGGCCTGGCACCTGGAAATGGGGGTGGAAAGTCCATCAGTTGGAGCCTCCTGGTTGCTGCCCAAAAACAGCAGCCAGATACCCTCCAGCACCAATCCCTGGCCCAATATCCCTGTAAGAACAAAAAAGGGACTTAGCTTCAGGGCCTGTGTGTTGACAGCCTGCCTTACTCCAATCATCTGATCTGAGAGCGACTGAGTGCAGGGCCTAAGGCCCACTTCTTCTGGGCAGTACCTCAAAATGGGTGGCTCAATGATGATATTGGGGGAAAATAATGCAAAAGAGCCAGGAGAGCATCCTTCAGCCTCATTTGAATGACCGCCTTCAGCCTGTGCCGATTGCAGGTACAAGTACTTCACCCACCCCACCCCACCCAACTCCCCCCAATGGGAGAAGCCATAGAATTCCTGGTGTTACACATCTCCACCTCTTTTTCGAGTGCTTTGTGTTTGTGCTTGGGGAATAAATATCTCCCGAGTGTAAATCACAGGAAAATCAACGCTAGGTTCTTTAACATTGACCTGAACCACTGGAACAGGCAGATATTTCTGTTTAACATCTCTGCAAATATTGACTCTCTGCCCTAACTTCAGAAATACAATGTCAGTTACCTGAAGGAAAATATCACTATCATCGCAGAAAACTTCTTTTATTAGCATACAGCCACAGGAGTAACATTAATAAATCAATAAATACAGAAAAAAAAACAGAAATCTGATGATAGATTGACAGATATTCATGACTTTGGTGACCTGTTGTGAATCCCCTTGGGAACCCTGTAATGTCTAAGTTTGAAAACCTATGTTGTACATCATGCCCTTTTTCACATGCCTTTTTGTGTGAAAGTAGCAGGATTTCAATGACGAGTTTTTATACAGAACACAACAGTGTTGGGATCTGCTGCACCATCGATGGTTGTACACAGACAGTGTGCAGAGGTCATCAGGTCCTCTGAATAATAGACCAAGAAAGAAGTCAAAGCATAGAATCAAAAAGAAAACTAATGATAGCCATTATCAACTAGCTGGCATTCTCATTCTCTCACACTACCAGTCTCTCTCAACCTTTTCCTCCCTCTCCTTCGTCCAGTGCCTTGTACTCCCAGTCTGACGCACACACACTCACACATTCACTCCAGTCTCGTAATCACAGTGACAAGGGAGAATCACAGAGAGAGAGAGAAAAACACAGATACACGCAGAGACAGAGAGAGAAGTATAGATACAGGCAGAGACAGAGAGAGAAAAACAGATACACGCAGAGAGAGAAACACAGATACACGCAGAGACAGAGAGAAATACAGATACACAGAGAGAGAGAAACACAGATATACACACAGAGAGAAATACAGATACACACAGAGGCAGAGAGAGAAACACAGATACACACAGAGGCAGAGAGAGAAACACAGATACACACAGAGACAGAGAGAGAAACACAGATACACACAGAGGCAGAGAGAGAAACACAGATACACACAGAGGCAGAGAGAGAAACACAGATACACAGAGAGAGAGAAACACATACACACAGAGGCAGAGAGAGAAACACAGATACACAGAGAGAGAGAAACACAGATACACACAGAGAGAGAAACACAGATACACACAGAGAGAGAAACACAGATACACACAGAGACAGAGAGAGAAACACAGACACACACAGAGAGAGAAACACAGATACACACAGAGACAGAGAGAGAAACACAGATACACACAGAGACAGAGAGAGAAACACAGATACACACAGAGGCAGAGAGAGAAACACAGACACACACAGAGGCAGAGAGAGAAACACAGATACACACAGAGGCAGAGAGAGACGTACAGGTACACACAGAGACAGAGAGAGAAGTACAGATGCACACAGAGGCAGAGAGGGAAGTACAGGTACACACAGAGACAGAGAGAGAAGTACAGGTACACACAGAGACAGAGAGAGACGTACAGGTACACACAGAGGCAGAGAGAGAAACACAGATACACACAGAGGCAGAGAGAGAAGTACTGATACACACTGAGGCAGAGAGAGACGTACAGATACACACAGAGACAGAGAGAGACGTACAGATACACACAGAGGCAGAGAGAGAAACACAGATACACACAGAAGCAGAGAGAGAAACACATACACACGGAAGCAAAGAGAGAAGTGCAAATTCATACCAGACAAAAGAGAACCATAAAAACAGAAAGAAGATTCATATTTGCATATATAGAGCAGAATTTCTGAAAGTTTCCACTGGTACATGATGGTATGTGGGGGCCTGGGAAATGGTGTATTAGTGAAATTTTACAGTTCTCATTGAGAGCGCAGGATGCTACTTTCCAAACTTGGCTGACCGCCAGTGTTAATGCGAGCGCTTAATTCAAATGTTCAATTTTATTTAAATGGCATTATAACAAATCCATTTCTAAGCAGGGATTGTGTATAACACTCAGTCTGTCCATATTTAATAGTTTTCAAAGACCATTCCTGTTCTAACCTTTCAGGAAGTGCTTCCTTAAAGGTGAACGGCTGTATTTTTGGTTGCAGCAACCAAAATTGAAAACAATGGGTACTGCAGTGAGTACTCCTCTTGTCTCGAGTTTTTTGGATATGGAAGAAGAAGATGAAAGAAGGGATGACAGGGAGCTTTGTTTGCACCAAAAACAAACTACCCACACCCACCATCGCCGATGGAGCCATGGTTAAAAAAACTAGGTATAGCTACCTGGCAGTGTTTTGACAGAACTGTCTCTGCAGACTCAGGTTGAGGAAGGAGGCAATTCAGAGTTGTGCCATCAGCTGCCATCTGACCTACAACCTTGGCTACAAGGATAGTAAATGCCAGTGGCAGTCAAGGTCACCACCATCCAGAACATTTATGCCTCCGTCCAGGCTCTTGCAAGGGACATGTGTCGTATAAGTCAATATGCAATGAATGCTTTTTTCACCAACAAGCAGCTCAATCAGTTCCTACTGAAAAAAATACAACAGCAGGATGACATGGAGCTTCATTCTCATACTGCAGCATTTCCCAAAATCCAGGAAGTTACTGATGACATCCATGTGGGCTTTCAGGCTCTTAGACACAATGCCATAGTATTCATGAACTTCCATTTAATTTCCATATGATTAGTGATCAACAATATAGTATCTTGCAGGTTAAAGACAGCTTTCCAGACAGCTATCACAAATTATTTTATTTTAAGGCAACACTCTGTGCAAGATTTATTTAAAGGAAAATGCAGACTTGAAGAGAGGCCAAGGTTACCATCTGAAGCCTTAGCTAATAACACCCTTGTCAGAGCAATGGACAGAACACAATGAAGAGGCTTACAATGTTGCCAAGTAGAGTAGCAAGCCTGAGGATTGGGAGGGTTTTAGACATCAGCAAAGGATGACCAAGAAATTGATAAAGAGGGAGAAAATTGAATGGGAGAGTAAACTAGCAAGAAATATAAAAACAGATTGTAAGAGCTTCTACAAGTATATAAAAAGGAAGAGATTAGCAAAAGTAAATGTGTATCCCTTAGAGGCAGAGACAGGAGAAATTATAATGGGGAATACGGATATGGGAGAGACGTTAAACAAATATTTTGTATCTGTCTTCACAGTAGAAGACACAAAAAAAATACCAGAAATAATGGGGAACTGAGGGTCTAATGAGAGTGAGGTACTTAAAGTAAATAAGATTAGTAAAGAAAAAGTACTGGAGAAATTAATGGGACTAAAAGCCAACAAATCCCCTGGACCCAATGGCCTACATCCTAGAGTTTTAAAAGAAAGGGCTGCAGAAAAAGTGGATGCATTGGTTTTGATCTTCCAGAATTTCATAGATTCTAGAACTGTACCCATGGATTGGAAGGCAGCAAATGTAACCCCAGTATTCAAGAAAGGAGGGAGAGACAAACCAGGGAACCATAGGCCAGTTATCCACTTTTGTAGGCAGAATAGAAAAGCAGAATATTTTTTAAAAGGTGAGAGACTAAGAAATGTCGGTATTCCAAGTGATTTGGGTGTCCTTGTACACGAATCACAGAAAATTACCATCCAGGTACAGCAAGCAATTAGGAAGACAAATGGTATGTTAGCCTTTATTGAAAAGAGGTTGGAGTATAAGAGTAAGGACGTCTTGTTGCAATTATATAGGGCTGTGGTGAGACCACATCTGGAGTACTGTGTACAGCTTTGGTATCCTTACCTAAGGAAGGAAACACTTGCCTTAGAGGAGGTGCAACAAAACTTCAATAGTTGATTCCTGGGATAAGAGGGTTGTCCTATGAGGAGAGATTGAGTAGAATGGGTCTATATTCTCTGGAGTTTAGAAGAATGAGAGGTGATCTCATTGAAATGTATAAAATTCTGAGAGGGCTTGACAGGGTAGATGCTGAGAGGCTGTTTCCCCTAGCTGGAGAGTCGAGAACTAGGGGTCATAGTCTCAAGATAAGGGGTCGGCCATTTACGAACGAGATGAGGAAAAATGTCTTCACTCAGAGGGTTGTGAATCTTTGGAATTCTCTACCCCAGAGGGCTATGGATGTTCAGTCGTTGAGTATCAAACATCAGAGTGAGAAAGGGTGCCAACATTAATAGTAAATGACATTGTCAAATGATTTAAACTGGATACAGGAGCACAAGTGGATGCCATATCTAAGCAACATTACAAGGGATTACACTGTGGATATAAATTACTGGAATACAAGGGACTATCTCAAGGACTTAGTTATTTGCCAGGTGAACACTGGATCAGGATTGATAAGTTACTCATGCAGAATGTACTATCTGCATGGTGGGAAAATTAAGAATGGAGCTTGATGGAATACAGGATTAAAAGTTATAAAAACAAAATAGCTGAACCAATAGTATCAATGAGCTTATTATTAATTGGTGACAAAAAGGATGGTGAATTGTAAATTTGCTTGAAAACCGTAGAAAATTAAACAGATAGATAGACTGGAATTTCAGTTCAGTTCTAAGGTAGTACTATATTGTTAAAGGTGCCAGCTTTCAGATGAGATGTTAAACTGAGAACCTGTCACCATGTTCAAATGAATTCTAAAGATCCCATGGTACAGTGCAAAGAAGATCAAGTCATTCTGCCCAATATTCTCCCTCAACCAACACCCCCAAAAACAGATTACCTGGTCATTAATCTCATTTTCTCTTTGTGGGATCACGCTCTGCACAAATTGGCTGCCATGTTTGTATATTTAACAATAATTGACTGCACTTCAAAAATAATTCATTGGATGTGAAGTGCTGTGGGATGTCCTGAGGATGACAAGGTGCTATATAAATGCCACTTCTTTCTTTTAAGATTTTACATTTAAAGGTTCCTACTCATGAAGAAAGCATTGGGCTAGTTCCTCGATCCCTTAGTCCTATCTGGGAACCAGGCTTGAGGTAAAAATCAATGTTGTAGCACAATCTGTGTGTGTGCTCCCCACTGGGAATGCAGGATCATGGTTTTACCCCTTATAGCACAGTATGTTAATGCTAAATATTTTAGTAAGTTAGATGTGTGCTCAGCTTCCTGGCAAATGAAACTGGATGAATCACATTCCAAATTCTGAACGTTTAATACTCCTGAAGGAAGGTATAGATTCTTACAACTTCAGTGTGGTATTCTTCAGCTCCGGGGGTATATCATATGATATGTGAACACATTAAATGTGTTGACGCATTGATGGATGACGTAATAGTGTGGAGTTCATCCAAAGAGGAGTATGATGGCAGATTTCAAAAGTTAATAGAAGAGTCAACCTGAAGCTTAATACAAACAAAAGTGGATTTTGGAGTCACCGAGCTAACATCTGTTGCTGGCATCATCAATAATGAAGGCGTTGAGCCCAGCATGATCAAAGTCCCATCTATTGGGCATATGTCATGTCCACAGTGCAAGAAAGACTCCTGAGATTGTCAATTCATACCCAATCTTTTGGATAAAGTACTGCCTCTTACAATTCATTTAGAAAGGAGTGCTGAATGATAAGGAAGAAATATGAAAACATTTAAAGACTACTTTTGCGAGAACTAATTTTGAAGCTCTCTAATCTTGAAAGTCCAATAAAATTTCTACTGCTGCGGCACAAACAGGATTAGAGACCATGCTGCTGCAGAATGACGCATATCTTGTCGCCACTTCAATCAATGCATATGCCTGTTGCATATGTATCGACAGATGTGCAGAAAAGATATGCACAGATTAAGGAGCAACTGTTAAATATCACAAACAGAAAATGCTTGAAGGCCCTCCGCAGGTCAGGCAGCATTTTTTTAAGCAGTAAATCGATCTTTGCCTAATTTTCCAATCTCTCAGCACCTGTTCCACTCCAACGCTATCAACAATGGCAAATAGAAAACTTACCCTATATTTATTAAAAGGCTAAAGTTCCTAAATGCAGCTATGTAGAAATCATCATGAGCCTCATGACGCATGAGTCTATTATACTACAGGATTAATAAGAATGAACAGAAACAAAAAAAAAGTAAGGGAGCCATGTGATTGTGGATAAGTGCAAATGTTTTGTTTTGAAGGAAGATGTAATGATTTAATACCAACATTTATCTTCATTTACTTCAGTAAGTGTCAATAAGGTAAATTTTACACAGGTTAACAAAACACCATGTAATGGAGCAGCTAGCTTTGTACTCATTACTTTACAGCTGGGCTAATCTCTTGGGATTTCCCAGAGTTGGCCCTTATGAAGTATGGAGGAGATTCCCAGCCTATTTTGGGCCTGACGCTGCCAAATGGCTGGAGGAGAGGCAAAACCCAAGAAATTGCACCCACCAGCAGTCCTTAAAAGGAAATTTAAAGGGATGGACTCACTTAACATGAGAGCAAAAAAATTGTTAGCATTTATAAAGGCTGTGATATTGTAAAAGGAGATTTCCACCATTTCAAAGGCTGTTTGGGGCAAAAAAAGTGGCTAAGAAAATCCAATCACTGGCACAGTACACATGGAAAAAAGAAATAGAGTCTGTGGGCAAGTGATGAAGAAGTGCAGCACCCAAACCCCTTGTTTGAAGGCTGGTGAAGTAGAGATACTGCATGAAGGGAGTATGAGGAGAATTATCTTACTTGCCACTCAAAGAGACCCTCGCCAGAAGACAGCAGTGCAGTGTGAATGGCAGGAGGTGACCTTGACTGTCACTGTCAGTGCTGTCCATATTGTGCAGGTTGGCTACAGGTCTCTATGGAGCAGCTGGCACAGATTCACAACTCCAGTTCCTGACGACCATTGCCAGGAAGGTATGCCAGGACCTGCGGATACAATTGGTGGCATAATGGTGGGTGCCAGCAGTCTGACTCTGGAGCCTATTGATCTCTTTGACATGCCTTCTTTTATCTTGTACTATTCATCCATAAAATAAGAGGTTGGTTCACTTATTCGGGTCTTACCCTATCGGTTTGACTTTGTAAGTTAGAGACATTCCCTTGACAATCAATATCTCACAGTGTACCAAATAGTCAAATGGTTTGAGGCAGTCCTCCCCAGACAGAGACTGAACTATATGAAGTTTATTAACTGAGGTATAGAACTACAAAATGCTGCATACTTTGGGGTAACCTCCTCAACAAAAGCACGGATT
Organism: Heptranchias perlo; assembly: GCF_035084215.1. NCBI lineage: Eukaryota > Metazoa > Chordata > Chondrichthyes > Hexanchiformes > Hexanchidae > Heptranchias > Heptranchias perlo. Next base: position 17,388,970 of record NC_090352.1, on the reverse strand, counting down.
GGAGATTTGGTGCAGAAATTAGTGTTTTCCAGTCTGGAAAATCAAGACACAATGAAACCTGATTCCTTGATTTATGCACCTATTGAGCTGGACTCCCTGCCAGCTGTGAAGTCTCCAAAAAATTATCCTTATATTGTTTACAAGCTCATTGAGCAGTTTTGGATGACAAAGGACCCTGAAACAATTTCAAACAAAAAATATTGTTACCATGAATGTAAGTGTCATCAGGAAAAATGATTTTACTTGGAATTACCAAGTGATACAATTGCAAAATCAAGGAATGAACAGATCACTCACAAAAAATTCCATTTTTATTAAGAAATCTGGATGAAAGGCCAACGTTGACAGTATTAGGAGATGAGACTGGCACCTCCCATGCTCCAGCCACAATGAGGGCACATCAAAGATGCACTAGATTAGGGAGTAGTGCACAGCAGTCAGGCACCAAAGGGAAACAAAAGGGAGGCAAACAGTCAAAAGACACAAAAATCACAAGTAAAGAAATAAAATTTGACGGCACTTCATTTGCATTGTGTCCAGAGAGTGTTCTGATAATGGAATTGCTCTTAATGGGAGAAATGGTCTTCTTAGTGGTTGGGGATGTGAGAGGATTTTTGTTGAGGGAATGGTGAAGATGTAGGGAGGTCTGATCATGCAAGGGATCAAAGGTGTCGCTATATAAAGGACTTCTGAATCAGGTCCTAATGGTCACACTGGCAGCTGGCAATTGTGTTTCACCGGCAGCATCTTCAATATCACATGTCTTCCTCTACAGAAGGCTGAGAGCCTTCAGTCCCCCAGGGGCTCTATGTTTATTTCACATTGTACAGCAAGGCTGTGCAACATATAGCAAACCTCAGTGATGCTAGACACTTCAGCTGTCCTGTATTGGAGGAAATCCCCAGACCTGTCAAAGTTTCAGAATCTCTGTTTTACCATTAGTAATGATAGCTGTCATGGACCTCAATATACCTGTGTTCAACAGATGTTAGTGGATGTTGCACAGGTGTCATAAATCAGGCTGCAGTTGGATAGCCTTAGTCTCCAAGGAGCCAACTGTGGGCCTTTTGGCCAGGGTCAAACAATGGTGGAATCGGCTATTGTCATAAAATGAAGACATCATGACCACTGCCAGGAAAGCGAGCATTTGTCCGCATAATCCTATGTACATCTCACAGACTAGCTGTGCTTTGATGGAGTGGAAATCCTTATGATTCATCAAGGTTCCATCATTGTTGGGAAGAGCACACAGGGCCATGTCCAAGACATCCTGGAAAATCCTGATATCGAGACAAAAATCAAGGGCAGAATAAGGTAGAAGCAGATGGAAGAATGGCCAATAATGGTGGTAGAGGTAAGGTAGATGGTAATTGTGGGTATGGTGATTTTTTTTTTGGCAACAGCTTTGTGCACAATTTTACAAGATCGGTTGTGCATTAGGCACCTTAGGCATTCAGGGAAATGTGCTGTTAATGAGAGACCAGCGCTTTAATCTTCCTGACTGAAACTCATCTTCCATTTCTTCAGCCTCATCCTCATTGTTCTCCTCTGTCATTGGTAGTGTCTGGTCCTCCTTATTACCTGCTACATGGTAGCTCCTCTTTGTACAGTGAAGCTGTGCACACTGCTATGACTTTGGAGACCTTCATCAGGCTATACTGCACAACACGCCCTGAACTGGCCAAGAATCTGAACCTCTATATAATATCGATCATTGTTGCACAAGAATTCTGAGGGAGGCATGGGCTTCACTACATTAGTATTCTGCTCCTGTACATAGCAGTCTCAAGGGGCTAATCAACAAGGCTCTGTAGGATACTGAAACAAAAAGAGGAAATTCTGGAAACACACGGCAGGTCAGTCAGCATCGATGGAGAGATACTTGGGTCACCCAGGAGTCAAGTATGTCTTGTTCTTAAAATAATGGTGGCACAATGAATTGCATAAAGTGAAAGCATCTTGACTGCTACCATGTGCCTTGCATTCATTTGCATTGTTTATTCGCTATGGCCATAGACCACATTAATCCCATGGAACCCCCATTGTGTTCATGAACAGCATGAATTGGTGGCAGGGGCCTAGATGACCAGATATCTGAGTTGCTGCTGACTTTCCCTAGGAAAAGTGGCAAGAGAGTTCTGTTGAATAAAGAATGCTTCTGTCATCTACATTATACATCAATGTGCTGCAGACTGATTTACTTGGCAGAGATCGCAGGTTTGGAGTGACCAGTGACATTGCCAGAGCCATTCCCGTAGTTCATGTTGTCTGAAGACCCAGTCTTGAAGAGACAGAATCACTCAGTCACTGCCTCCTCCCACCAAGGCAGGTCTCCTCTGACGTATACAGGTATCTCTGCCTGGGTCTGTAAGGCAGAGTGTCTCAGGCATGGTCAGATTTCCTTCTAATCTCTCCTCACAAATTCCTCATTGTCCTCCAAATCTCTGAGTGCAAGAAGAATACCTAGAGAATTCCTATCCTCAATCCTTTACTTGCTGCAATTAAAATTACAACTGTTAGTAACACTATGGTGGGAAAACCAGGGGAAGAAAAGAGATAAACATACAAAAATGATAGGAGAAACAAAAGCTACAAGTAATGATACAGTAAAAAAAAGAGCAAAAGAAATCCAAAAACACTAACGAACAAACTCCAACAGGAGATGGTAATGTTCACCTTTAAATATCCACTTCTCAAAGACCAAATGTGCTTTCACTCCAGTGATCCATTTTATACGGTTGTGCAAAGCTGTTTGTGGATTTCCAGTGTAAAGCCACAGTAAATCACAACTGACAGCCATTTCCATTAACTTGCATTGAATTCAATCTTTAATGAGACCTTCACATGCTCTGTAGCTATTTTTTCTTCCACTTAGAAATCGCACAGCATATAAAACGGGTGAGAAACTGGCCAGCAATACCAGTCCAGCCAATTGGTGATCTATCCAAGGTGAGAGGTGAACTCTTATGACAGTTAAAATAGAGTTTAATTCATTTGAGTAATTTAGCAGGCACTTTTCTTCTTATGGACTTTCATGGATGGTACAATCTGTGAAGAGAAAAAGGTGTTTGTGAAGATTAGTTAAAAACTAGTGTAGTTTAAGTCAGTGAGATGACAAGGTAGTGCTCATCGCAATCCCTCAATTTTGCGCATGAATTTCTTTGTCTGCTTTGATTATTCAACAAAAAAAATTGAGAAAAATAACAGGAAATGAAATAATATTTGGAGAATGACATTTATAATAAAAAATACTTTGTTCACTGCTTAATGTTTCATTTCAAGGAGTCAGTAGACTTGTAAGAATTATAAAACCAAAAGTTTATAATGGAGCTGGCTGTCATCTCCTTCCATAACATCACACTGGGAACTATATAAACAAATAGTTTCTCATAGCAATCTGCAAAATATGAAAATGTTCTAACAGTGGACTAACATTACAAGTTTAGTGTCTCTGTGAAGGAGTTCTGGCTTTACACCCACTTTAAAAGTGTAGAGTGTAAGACAAGTGTAAAGGCCCAAACTGGCTCTGAAGTGGATTGGCACTTCCTCCTCCAAGGCATCTCATTCCGCTTTGTTTTGATGACAGCTGCGTTTACACTATAATTATTTTGCACCAACACTACAGTTGTAATAAATGCACCCTTGGTGAGAGTGATTTAGAATATGTTCAAGAGGCTCCCCAATTTCTCAGCTGATAAATTCACACTATTGTATGACACTAAGCCATACAGAAGTGAAGATGTCAGGTTTGATCCCTGGTCTATGAGGGTTTTCGCAGCAGACGGGATGAGGTAGGGGCGATGTACATAGGCTGTAGGTGGTCTCTATGATAGAAGGGATCGTAAATCAGATCGGGGGTTGAATATGACGCAAAGATTGCAAAAAGCCTGTTTCAGCCTCAACAGTTGAATAGACTGTGAAACTCAGTGGTCACTTGAGTGTAAGTAAGTGCTCCAATACTGACTATAGAAGCATCAAATTAACTTGCTTTGTTCCATTTTGGGCTGAAAGACCATACCTGAGCAAGAAGGAAGCAATAACAGGGGAAGAAAGAATAGTTGAATCTATAAATTAAGCCATTATAAAGTTTCTTCTTGATTTAGAAATATCTCACACCGTATATGTAAACCTGACTCTTCAAGCCTCAGGCAGTTACTGTATATGCACCAGTACTGATTTTCCTCAGGTATGATCCAGGGTTTATGTGAGGATGATGACGCAGATTATACTTCCACTGACCTTTTGAATGCCAAATAGCAAATTATCTATGATCGCCGCTGAGATATATAAAATACACAGAGGTCTGTGTGCATCTCTGTCTAGTGAGAGCAAGATAATGAATAATAATTTGTTACATTTTGTTTTGAAGGTGACCTTCGCACGGTCGTGCTCCAATACAGACAATGGAAGAATTAAATTAACTTATTTTGTTCTATTTTTAAAGCATGTCCTCCCTCCTGCGACAGAGAAGTGTGGCAACGTCCTGTTGGCTGGTCCTACGTGTACTGTCCTGTAACCAATTGGTAGACAGTGTACTTGAGGAACTTGAGTTGACTCTCCTTTCCAACAGCCATGGCTCAGTTGGTAGCACTGCTGCCTCTAAGACAGAAGGTCATGGGTTCAAGCCTCACTCCAGAGGCTTGAGCACATAATCTAGGCTGGCATCTGTGCAGTGAGGGAGTGCTGCACTGTTTCAGTATGAGATGTTAAACTGAGGCCCTCTCTGGTGGACATAAAAGATTCCACTACACTATTTCAAGAAGAATAAGGGAGTCTTTCCAGGAACCTGATTAACATTTATCCCCTAACCAACGTCACTAAAACAAGTTATCTGGTCATTTATCTCACTGCTGTTTGTGGGACCTTGCTGTGCAAAAATTGGCTCCTACATTACAAGTGATTACAGTTCAAAAGTACTTTATTCCTTCCTTAGGTGAAGCACATTACCCTTGTTTAATGGCCCCATCCCAGTGCTTTTTTAAAACTTTCTTCCATTCCAATTTTCTCCCCTCAGCTTTCCTCAAGTCATTGACCAATGGTCACTTACAGCCTGCTGGTATTTTGCACAAATGGTTCTTCCCTAAGTGAGAGCCTGGAAAGTGAATATCAGCAGGTAATTTGACACTGAAGGCATCATAGCAGATCCTGATTGCGTCGTCACCCATCGTCAACATATGACTTTCCAGCAGGATTAACTGAATAATGATCAAAATTGGACACCGTGGCTGTTTTACACCCTACCCCCAACCCCACCCCCACCATTCAGAGGCACTAAGACCACCTGTAGCACCTCTATTGCTGCCCTGGCTGAAACGAGCTAATACATCCCAACAAAGTCAAACCTGGGCCCTTTCTGGTCAATTTGCTTTGAATTAGATAAATGTAAACAATCTTACAACACCAAGTTATAGTCCAACAATTTTATTTGAAAATCACAAGCTTTCGGAGGCTTCCTCCTTCGTCAGGTGAATGTCAGGAAATCCTTGAACCTTTCGCATTTATATTCAGAGAACAATACCTGGTGATCTGGTGATTACAGATAATCATTCCAACTGCCCGTTGTCAAGGCAATCAAAGTGTTCAGAGAGGTGTTACCTACAGGACCACCGAATATACAAACGGCCAGAACACAAAACAGAGAGAGAGAGGGAGAAACATCCAAAAGGAAGAGAAAGACAGAAAATGACCCGTTGAATTAAAAACAGATAACTTTTATTCGCTGGTGGGGTTACGTGTAGCGTGACATGAACCCAAGATCCCGGTTGAGTCCGTCCTCATGGGTGCGGAACTTGGCTATCAATTTCTGCTCGACGATTTTGTGTTGTCGTGTGTCTCGAAGGCCGCCTTGGAGTACGCTTACCCGAAGATCGGTGGCTGAATGTCCTTGACTGCTGAAGTGTTCCCCGACTGGGAGGGAACCCTCCTGTCTGGCGATTGTTGCGCAATGTCCATTCATCCGTTGTCGCAGTGTCTGCATGGTCTCGCCAATGTACCATGCTCCGGGGCATCCTTTCCTGCAACGTATGAGGTAGACAACGTTGGCCGAGTCACAGGAGTATGAACCATGTACCTGGTGGGTGGTGTCCTCTCGTGTGATGGTGGTATCTGTGTCGATGATCTGGCATGTCTTGCAGAGGTTGCCGTGGCAGAGTTGTATGGTGTCGTGGACGCTGTTCTCCTGAAAGCTGGGTAATTTGCTGCGAACGATGGTCTGTTTGAGGTTGGGTGGCTGTTTAAAGGCGAGTAGTGGAGGTGTGGGGATGGCCTTAGCGAGGGGTTCGTCGTCATCGATGACATGTTGAAGGCTGCGGAGAACATGGCGTAGTTTCTCCGCTCCGGGGAAGCACTGGACGACGAAGGGTACTCTGTTGGTTGCGTCCCGTGTTAGTCTTCTGAGGAGGTCTATGCGATTTTTCGCTGTGGCCCGTCGGAACTGTCGATCGACGAGTAAGCGTACTCCAAGGCGGCCTTCGAGACACATGACAACGCAAAATCGTCAAGCAGAAATTGATAGCCAAGTTCCGCACCCATGAGGACGGCCTCAACCGGGATCTTGGGTTCATGTCACGCTACACATAACCCCACCAGCGAATAAAAGTTATGTTTTTAATTCAACGGGTCATTTTCTGTCTTTCTCTTCCTTTCGGATGTTTCTCCCTCTCTCTCTCTGTTTTGTGTTCTGGCCATTTGTATATTCGGTGGTCCTGTAGGTAACACCACTCTGTCTGAACACTTTGATTGCCTTGACAACGGGCAGTTGGAAAGATTATCTGTAACCACCAGGTATTGTTCTCTGAATATAAATGCGAAAGGTTCAAGGATTTCCTGACATTCACCTGACGAAGGAGGAAGCCTCCGAAAGCTTGTGATTTTCAAATAAAATTGTTGGACTATAACTTGGTGTTGTAAGATTGTTTACATTTGTCAACCCCAGTCCATCACCGGCATCTCCACATCTTGAATTAGATACTGCACTTATCAACTGAGCCATGCCCCAAGGAGCTATGGCGAAAATTGAGAATTCGCTGGGGGTCAAATTCAAAGTTGACGGGTGCATAATGAGCAGTAGCAGATCGTTCGCCTGTGATACACCTCGTCTAATTTGCCTTTCTATTTGCGTTACTAACATTGGAAATTGAACAGACTATCTAACCATAAAGAGCATCACAGTGATCCCCAGTCCCAGTTCAGCATCTGCACATATGCGCTTTTGCACTTCCCGCCAGGGGTTAGTGGCTAGCAATCAGAAATCTGCTTGATTTTTCTCCTCCCCAGCCCAGGAATACTGAGGCTAATTGTTGTGCCCATACCTGACCTACCAGAGACCAGCTAACTCAGTACAGACCTGGGACTGAATCTCAAACCTTCTTGGTCTATATGGCTTAATACTAATGATCCACTAAACTTTTAATGGCCAACAATTTAATCCAAGTTTGAAAAGAATTTCTATTATGTCTGCATATCTTGCTCTGTAACCAATAATTTTAATACAACAGTTTACTGACTAAAATTAACCATGTGGAAAGCTCTCTAGCACAGATAAAATAATAGTGATTAATAATGTATATTTTTCTTGACAATGTGAGAACATTCACCACTAATTTGTGCATAATAAATATTTAAAATACTTGATTTTCAGCAATATTTTGTGCCATCCTCAAAACAAAGTTTATGTGAAATGTAAGAGGTGGGAGCTGAAATTTAAGGTTACTTTAAATTGTAAATCTGACCTAGAAACATAAATAAAAAACCAGCAGTCCTAACAATAGAGAAATATGCTAAAGTGAAGCACATTTCTCATTTTTTGCCTTCCTCCATTTCTCTCCTCATCCTATGATGATGCCAGCTAATGCTTCGGTATGATCTAACAGTCACTTTCAGTCCTCAGGTACCTCAGCTAAATAATTGTTCTTAATTTTTAAGCCTAGAAGCAAGTGTCAGCAGATTATGCAGAGCATCTCAACTCAGCACCACCCCAATCTCATCTGAAGTCCATATATGAGTACTTACCAGCACAGATAAATGAACACCAGTCAACAATTCAAACACAGGCTGAATTTTTCCTTCCTTTGACCCAGAGGGTGTCAGCCTAGGCTCAGTGATAGCTCTCTCGCCTTTGAGCTAGAAGGTTGTGGGTTCAGGTCCCACTCTAGAGACTTGAGTACATAGGCTAGGCTGACACTTCAGTGCAGTACTGAGGGAGTGCTGCACTGTTGGAGGTGCCGTCATTCGGATGAGATGTTAAACCAAGGCCCACGTCTGCCCTCTCAGGTGGATGTAAAAGATCCCATGGTAATATTCAAAGAAGAACATGGGATCTCTGCCCGGTGTCCTGGCTAATATTTATCCCTGAACCAACATCACTAAAAAAACAGATTATCTGGTCATTTATCTCATTGCTGTTTGTGGGGCCTTGCTGTGCGCAAATTGGCTGCAGCGTTTCTCTGCATTATAACAATGACTACACTTCTAAAGTACTTCATTGGCTGTAAAGCGCTTTGCGATACCCTGAGGTCATGAAAGGCGCTATATAAATGCAAGTTCTATCTTTTCTCTTTACTGCAGAACTTGTACTGCTAATAGTCACACATTTTTTAGAATTCTAGAACCAAACCACAGAAAGTAAGACTGCAAGAATGACCGAAGGAGGAGCAACCTTGGGGACAAGGCCAGACTGGCTCTCCCGAAAGGGCACAGGATTCTTCAGGGTTCTCACAGAAAAAGGGTGGGGGGGGGATGTGCCAATAATACAGCATCATGGAACCAATCATGGGGGCACTCGGGAAATCTCCCGATAAGGCCAGTCTGCACTTGCTTGGGAGGGGAGGGGGGGCTGGCAGCAGGAAGGAAGTTTTTCTCATGCATTGGCGGATGTGCTGCCAATAGAAAGAGGTCAAGGAGCGACAATCTCCTTGGAACTAAGGGGTGACATTACAGAGGAGAGGTGACTGCGGCATTCAGTGCTACCTCCACCATTCCATTCCACTTATTGCCACACGGTGTCGGCCACGGGACATGAAGCCACAAGTTCCCATGCAACACCTGTAAGAACGATAGCCACATAACTCTCCTCCATATCTACCACGTCCTCTCAGTGTAAACAACTGGGTGCATGTAAAACCTTAATATTCACAAGAAACCTCAGGACCCACTCATATACCTCTTTCACATCATACCACAATGTATTCTCTCAGTGCCTGGCACAAGGGTGGTAGTGTGAGTATCAATGGAGAAGTGATTAAAGCTAGCCTGCACTTGAAAGCAATGTCACTGTGTTATGCATGCAGACACCTGGATGTAGTTGCCAATGACCAGTGTGGTACCTCCTTGAAAAGGTAAAGATTTCTCACAACCAGTGCCAAAGAATGGCAATGGGGGGAGAGGAACAACTATTCAGCGCACATGAGACACACAAGCGAGGTAGTGAGAAAATAGGAGATGGCCTAACCATTTCCTTTCTTTAACCTCCTTTGGAATTTCATGAGCAAGATGATGCGCGTTCAGAAGAGCAGCCTGGCACAGCAAACTCATCAACTCCAGCTCCAAACTCACCATTTCCATCAGCCACCAGTTGGCATTTCCTTGATAACCTCTGGGGGGAAGCGTAGCCTACTAATGCATTCCATGGTTCAAAAATCTAGATTTTTGATCTAGATTTTTGATTCTAGATTTAGGTCAGTAAACCATGTGGAATGGGTATCTATCGGTGGGATTCAGAGATTTTTGGTGGCGTTCATTTCCTACATTCTTGCCTCTTCCATATCCTCATCATCCTCCTCTTCAAATCAGAAATACAGGGATTCCTTTCCTCCCAAAATTGATGTTGATGATTTTGTTCTTGCTTGAAATACCACCTGCTGATGATATATGCTGTTAAGAATTTGTGGGTCTGTTAATTTGCATACTTGGAGTGCATCTTGCACATCACGTCCCCAACATGAAGTTGCTGCAATTTCACATTAATTGCCCATTAAACTCGCCACGGAAAGTTAAGTCCAGTAATTATCAGTGTAAATATCTTTTTAATGGCGTGATAATTGTTAATGACTGCCAATCAACCTCTCTTGCACGGAAAGTAAACAATTATAAGTGCGGTGTCCCATTCATTCAGGTTGTGAATTATTTTAGGAGATTTTAAAAATCTCAAATTTTAAATTTTAATTTTTTTTCCTACTTTTCCTTTCTGACATTTTTTCTCTCTCTCTTAATCTTTCTTTCCCTCTCTTTATTTCTCTTTCTGTACTTGATTTGACATTGAATTCACCCACTCTAATTCACCCTCCTTCTCAGTCCTTCCTCTATTTATTTCTCACCCAGATGCCTTGTTTCCCTCACCACACTGTTATCAGCTCCACTTCCAGCAAATTTGTTGGTAAAAAAGTTTAAAACCTATACAAGCAATTGTAAGTCAAACTAACGGGACATGCCCCACTCTAGCAAAATCTGGTTCAATTAAATTATATTTACATAGCACGTTATCGCATCCTCGGGATATCTTGAGATGCTTTACATACAATGAATTACTTTTGAAGTGCCGTCACTGTTCTTGGAAGTTAAGCAAAGCAATTTGGTGAAGGTTTGGTAAAGAAACAATGGGAAGTAACCCTTCCATCTATTTAAACTAAGATATCCACTGGATCTCGCAGTTTGCGAGCCCGTCATTCATAAAATAACCATCAATAGAAGAGCTGGCATGATATAATCAACCATAATCTGATACAGCTTGAGGAACATTTTTGTATTTTTTAGTGGGGTGCAATTAATAAGGATGTTTGCTGAAGGTAAAAATAGAAAGCTGAGAGGCCGTACACATCACTTATGGAGAGTTGAGGAGGTGGGACCACAGACTTTACATTCATTAGAATCAAGCAAGAGGCTCTTGAGGGATTACACTATAAGGGAGATGCCATTACTAATCAATCCATGAAAATAGTTTTTAAAAGACAGGACCAGCTTTCCCAGAAAATATTCTGGCACAGTTTAAGAGCTTAATATTATATATTCTATTATCAGCACTTTAAGTGAAGATAACTCAAGTAACCTGTTCAGATCAACAAATTGGCAGATGAGAGTTATGCAATGACAAGGCATGGCTAATGTGTGGGATAAGTTTATATGTGCATGAGCCACCAGCATCCACAACAGCTAATGGGAACAATGAGTAGAATGGGCCAAGAAGTACTTCTATTAGCTTTGACTGTATTTCATTACTCGGAAACTGGTTGCTCAAAGCTCTCCTGGACCATGAAGTTCCTTGTTGCAACCCATGTTTTGTGCTATGTTAATAGTTATCAGCCACAGCAATAAAGAGGAACACCACAAATGGCCTCAGTGCCGCTTGCTGGGGAAGAAATGGGTTAGGAGGAAAAAACAGCCAGATTTCTCTCTCCTAGTTGCTGTACAGTGACCCTTACTGGAAAGTGGACATATTCAGAGATCTAGGATCAAGCTGTGTTATGGTGCCCCACATGCATATAGAATCATAGAATAATACAGCACAGAAGGAGGCCATTCGGCTCATCTTGCCTGTGCCGGCTCTTTGAAAGCACTATCCAATTAGTCCCACTCCCCTGTTCTTTCCCCATGGCCCTGCAAATTTTCCCCTTTCGAGTATTTATCCAATTCGCTTTTGAAACTCACATTTGAATCTGCTTCCACCACTCTTTCGGGCAGTGCATTGCAGATCATAACAATTCGCTGCATAAACAAACTTGGGCCAACCATCAGTGTTTTAAGCTGACAATCAATGTTTCAGCCCATGTGTCAGCTTATTACAGTTTTTACACAGAAAATCTGATATATATAATATTGTTTCAACCAATCAGATTGGTTGGAGGGCAGGACTGAAATCTATCAGAACTGTCAGCTCTGTTAAAGGGTAAAACTGGAGGTGATAATACAAAAGAAAATCAAGTCCAATGTAGAAAAAACAGAGGGGAAGTAAAAAGAGTTTAGAAAAGTTAAGTGAAGGTATGAAGAGGGACTACCAGGTAAAAGAAAAGGAAATAGAAAGGATTTTATAAACACATAAAAAATAAAAGGATAGATGAAGAAAGGGTAAGAATAATTAGAGATGAAAAAGGAAACCTTCTTATGGAGGATGAAGGAATAACAGTGATACTAAGGTGTAGAAATTCGACCGCAGAGGGCGCTAAAAGGCCTCCTAGTAAGTAGAGCTTATAAATTTAAAGTAATCACCAAAAGAATGAAGGGAAAGATTGGGAGAATTTTTTTAAGCAGCAGATTGACAGGACATAAATAGTGCTGGATGAAATGTTTAAAAGGGTATAGGGACATAAGAACATAAGAAATAGGAGTAGAGTAGGCGATACGGCCTCTCGAGCCTGCTCCGCTATTCAATCAGATCATGACTGATTGTCAGCCTCAACTCCATTTTCCTGCCCGATCCCCATGTCCCTTGGATTCCCCTAGAGTCCAAAAATTTATCTATCTCAGCCTTGAATATACTCAACAACTCAGCATCCACAGCCCTCTGGGGTAGAGAATTTCAAAGATTCACAACCCTCTGCGTGAAGAAATTCCTCCTCATCTCAGTCTTAAATGGCCGACTTCTTATCCTGCAACTATGCCCTCTAGTTCTATACTCTCCAGAGGAAACAACCTTTCAGCCTTAACCCTGTCAAGCCTCCTTAGAATCTTATGTTTCCTTGAGATCACCTCTCATTCTTCTAAACTCCAGAGAGTATAGGCCCATTCAGCTAAACCTCTCCTCATAGGACAACTCTCTCATCCCAGGAATCAATCTAGTGAACCTCCGTTGCACCACCTCTAAGGCAAGTATATCCTTCCTTAGATAAGGAGACCAAAACTGTATGCAGTACTCCAGGTGAGATCTCACCAAAGCCCTGTACAATTGTAGTAAGACTTCCTTACTCTTGTACTCCAAACCCCTTGCAATAAAGACCAACATGCCATTTGCTTTCCTAATTGCTTGCTGTACCTGCATGCTAACTTTTTGTGTTTCTTGTACCAGGACACCCAAATCCCTCTGAACACCAACATTTAATAGTTTCTCACCACTTAAAAATATCCTGTTTTTTTATTCTTCCTACCAAAGTGAATAACCTCACATTTCCCCACATTATACTCCATCTGCCATCTTCTTGCCCACTCACTTAATCTGTCTATAATCTTTTTGTGTCCTCCTCACAGCTTACTTTCTCACCGAGCTTTGTATCGTCAGCAAATTTGGATACACTACACTCGGTCCCTTCATCCAAGTCATTAATATCGATTGTAAACAGCTGAGGCCCGAGCACCGATCTTTGCAGTACCCCATTAGTTACAGCCTGCCAACCTGAAAATGATCCGTTTATCCCTACTATCTGTTTTTTGTCCATTAACCAGTCCTCTATCCAGGCTAATATGTTACCCACAACCCCATGAGCCCTTATCTTGCATAACAACCTTTTATCTGGCATCTTATCGAATGCCTTTTGGAAATCCAAATATACCTCATCCACTGATTCCCCTTTATCTACCTTGCTAGTTACATCCTCAAAAAACTCTAATAAATTTGTCAAACATGATTTCCCTTTCATAAAACCATGTTGACTCTGCCTAATCATATTATAATTTTCTAAGTGCCCTGTTACTACTTCCTTAATAACGGATTCCAACATTTTCCCGATGACTGATGGCAGGCTAACTGGCCTGTAGTTCCCTGTTTTCTCTCTCCCTCCTTTCTTGAATAGCGGGGTCACATTTCCTACCTTCCAATCCGTTGGGACCATTCTAGAATCTAGGGAATTTTGGAAGATCATAACCAATGCATCCACTATCTCTGCAGCCACCTCTTTTAGAACCCTTGGCTGTAGGCCATCGGGTCCAGGGGATTTATCGGCTTTTAGTCCCACTAGTTTCTCAAGTACTTTTTCTCTACTGATAACAATTACGTTAAGTTCCTCACTCTCATTAGCATCTTGGTTCCCCACTATTTCTGGTATGCTTTTTGTGTCTTATCCTGTGAAGACAGATACAAAATATTTGTTTAACGTATCTGCCATTTCCTGATTCCCCATTATAATTTCTCCTGTCTCAGCCTCTAGGGGACCAACATTTACTTTTGCTACTCTCTTCCTTTTTACATACATGTAGAAACTCTTACAATCTGTTTTTATATTTCTTGCTAGTTTACTTTCATATTCTATTTTCTCCCTTATCATCAATTTTTTGGTCTTGCTTTGCTGATTTCTAAAACTCTCCCAATCCTCAGGCTTACTACTCTTCTTGGCAACATTACAGGCCTCTTCTTTTAATCTAATACTATTCTTAACTTCTTTAGTTTGCCACAGGTGGATCACTTTTCCTGTGGAGTTTTTATTTCTCAATGGAATATTTGTTGAGAATATCGAAATATTTCTTTAAATGTTTGCCATTGCTTTTCAACCATCATACTCTTTAATTTAATTTCCCAATCTACCTTAGCCAACTCGTCCCTTATGCCTATATAATTGGCTTTATTTAAGTTTAAGACTTCTAGTTTTGGACTTAAGTATGTCACTCTCAAACTCAATATGAAAGTCTATCATATTATGATCGCTGTTCCCCAGAGAATCCTTTACTATGAGATTACTAATTAACCCTATCTCATTTCACAATACAAGAGCTAAAATAGCCTGTTCTCTGGTTAGTTCCATGATGTATTGCTCTAGGAAACCGTCTTGAATGCATTCCATGAACTCGTCCTCCAAACAACCTTTGCCATTTGATTTGCCCAGTCTATATGAAGATTAAAATCCCCCACGATTACTGTATTATCTTTGTTCCAAGCTCCTATTATTTCATGATTAATACTCTGTCCAACGGCATAGCTGTTATTAGGGGGCCTATAAACTACTCCCACCAGTGTTTTCTGTCACTTGTTATTTCTTATTTCCACCCGTACTGATTCTACTTCCTGATCTTCTGAGCCAAGATCCTTTCTTACCACTGTCCTTATGTCATCCTTTATTATCAGGGCTACAACCCTTCCTTTTCCATTCTGCCTGTCTTTTCTAAACGTCATGTACCCTGGAATATTTAATCTTGGTCACTTTGCAACCATGTCTCTGTAATGGCTATTAGATTAAATCCATTTATCTCTATTTGTGCATCTAATTCATCTATCTTGTTAAGAATGCTCCGTGCAATCAGATAAAGAGCCTTTAATTTTGACTTTTTATCATTTTTTCCTGCTTTGACCCTACTTGTTGATGCTCTATTATTGGTAAACATTCTGTCCGGTCCTGACACACTCTGCTTATCTTTACCCAAATAACTACACTGCTCTGTTGCCTTGACTTTTCTCATTAGATTTCTAAATTTCCCCTCACCTGACTCCTCCACCCCTTTTTAGTTTAAAGCCCTATCTACAGCCTTAGTTGTTCAATTCGCCAGGACGCTGGTCCCAGCCCGGTTCAAGTGGAGCCTGTCCCAATGGAACAGCTCCCTCTTTCCCCAGTACTGGTGCCAGTGCCCTATGAATCGAAACCCCTGTCTCCCACACCACTCTTTGAACCACACATTTAACTCTCTGATCTGTTTGTCCCTATGCAAATGTGCACGTGGCTCAGGTAGTAATCCAGAGATTATTACCTTTGAGGTTCTGCTTATTAATTTAGAACATAGCTCCTCAAACTGTCTCAGCAGAACCCCATTCTTGGTTCTATCTATGTCATTGGTTCCTACGTGATCCACGAAAAGTGGATCCTCCCCCTCATGCTCCAAGTTCTTTTCCAGCCGCGAGGAGATGTCCTTAACCCTGGCCACTGGGCAGGCAACACAACCTTCGGTACTCTTGGTTGCGGTCGCAGAGAACAGTGTCTATCCCCCTGACTATAATATCCCCTACCACTACCACATTCCTTTTTACTCCCCCCACTTGAATGGCCTCCTGTACCACGGTGCTGTGGTCAGTTTGCTGATCCTCCCTGCAGTCTTTGCTCTCATCCATCCAGGTAGCAAGTATCTCGTACCTGTTGGACAAGTCAAGGGCTGAGGCCTTGTCCAACAGGTATGAGAGGGAAAAGGAAGAGGAATGGAACTAAATGGATCCCTCTCCCTCGCAGAGATTTATGAAAATGATTCTTTTGCCAGACAATGCACAAATCTGTCTAATGATAGCTATAGATGCAGTGCAGTGCTTAAGGAGTGCTGTATTGTTGGAAGTGTTGTCTTTCAGGTGAGACATTAAACCAAGTTTGGCTGTTCAGGTGGATGTGAAAGGTTCCGTAGCATTTTTATGATGAAGAGCAGGGAGTTCCAGCCAACACTCATTCTTCAAGCAACATCACCAAAATTAATAATGGTCATTCATCTCATTGTTGTTTGTGGGCCCTATGCTGTGCGCATGTTATATTTAAAAAACTTGAAAATACTTGATTTGAAGCATTTTGGGATATTCTGAGGATGTGAAAGGCTGTATGTAAATGTAAGTCCTCCTGTCTTTTACTTGGTAATTTTCTCATGTATTTGAGATGCTGATGCATGCAAGCCTGCAGTGTCATGTCAATGCCAAGTTATCTGTTTGAGGAGAGCTAAGCTCTGCGACATATAAGTCAGGTGTCAAAAGCAATCGAAACCCATCAACTGATGGAAGTCTGCAAGATCACATTCCATCTGCGTGACAGGTAAAATTGATTAATAACACGTTTATCTGCCTAGTGTGAGAGGATTGCTCTGATCTGAGATGTCAAAAGCCTGTGTGTAGTAGTATAAGTGCTGGCGTTCTCTATTCTGCAGTTCACTGCTTCAACTGTGCGTTTACAAATTAAAGCAGAGATGGGACTCCACAGAGTGAAGAACCATCCATGTTAGGTTCATCAAAATCTCAGTTAAAAGATTCAGAAAAAGACTCTAAGATTTTGGACATTATCGGCTGGATTTTCCTGAATCTGCCCCAGGAGGGTCAGGGAGAGATTTTTGGCCACCATCCCGACCCCAGTCCCGGCCCAATTTCTTCCTTGGGCCTCATTAAATATGCAGGGCTGACTCCTGGTCAGGTTTCCACCACCAAAAGAGGAAGACATGGTGGTAATCCCCCTGCAGCACCAGAAGAGATGGAATATATAATTAAAGGGGCAGAACACCCCAAAGACTTTTAATACCAGGAAGACCAAGGTCTTCAACGGGTGAGGTTTTGGGGCTATTATGGAGGAAGAGGAGGTCACTACTAAGCCCTCTCCCTTCAACTGATGTTGCAGTTGCCACTGCTACTCTAAGGACTACCATCACTCCTCTCCTGGCTGTCTCTGGGGTTGGGAGTATCAGCAGCGGCAAGAGGGGAAATCGGCTGGTTTGCTGGACTTTGCATCCCCAGCATGGTTTACATGCGGTCGGTGGGGAAAGTGCGGCCAGAGGAAATAGAGGTCGGGGTGGATACTTGGCAGTAGGCCTCATCACCTCATTTCCCCAAATTTTTCGTTGCTCAACCGGTTGATTTGGGGAGGGATAGTGAAGGTAAATCTAGGCTTCCTTAGATTGTTTAAAACATTGTACAAGTCAAATATTGTATTGCTGCTTATCTACTGGATCTCTGTTGCTTCTGCATAATTATAAACCTTGCAGATAAATTTGACTATTAGTTTTATCTAAACCATACAGTTTGATAGTGTGGTGTTCTTCCACCTTTTGGAGTGTACAGGTGTGCATGGTGGGCAGACATGGCATAAGAGTGTAAGTTATGGATCATTGGAGATGGGGCTCTGCCAGCGTCACGAGTAGAATGTTGGGACAGAGTCGGATTGTAACACCCAGCCATTGTTTTATGTAAAAATCTACTTTTTTCAAGATTGGTTGCAGCCTCTTCTTTTTTTGACGATAGGAAAGATGTGAGAATGCATTAATTGGCTTTATTTGAACATTCCTGTGACTGCAATTGCAGAATTGCCAGGGTTAGGAAACAAAGTAGGGAGCGCGGTTTGAATAATGATGAATTGTATTTAATTTTGAAGTAATACACTCCAATGTTTTGGATTTCACCACAGGATACTACTGTGATACATGATGCAGAACATTAGCCTGTTTGTAAGTGGGTTATAGCGTCTGATTATGCTCTGTAACCTTGAAAGTTGGTTTCGGTTTACACACTTAAGGTGAAGGTCCATTTGTTGCCATGCAGAGCCTGAACTGTCTGTATTAGAGTGGACAATATCCACAGGGAGTGACATTAATAATCAATATAAGTATAATAGATTGCAAATCCCAGACTGGAGGCAGTCAGGTTCACCTGAGAGCACCAAATTCAGCTTCCAGTTCCCGCAATCACATGTTCATGTACATCAGTGCTTTTTTTAATGATTGCAGTATCGTGGTACAAGATAATAAATCTCTCAAACAGGGAAAAAAAAGAGCAACATACCGTTGGTCTTCATCGCGAACAAACACTTTGTATTTATTTGACATTAACCGAGGAAGTAACCTGTTTATTTTAACTGGATTAATACCTCCATTAAAATAGCGGTCCGAAGAATGTCATACAAACAGGTTTGTGAGCTCTTACTGCCAATTCTAATGTGTTTTCCTTGTTTGCCTTTAAACCAATACAAACTCCATGGGCCCGATTTTAGCACCCGCTATCGGGTGCGTTCTCGGCGGGGGGGCCTCGAAAATTGCGAAATCCAGGATCCCGACCGGATCCCGCCTCGATCCCGCCCACTTCCGGGTTCCCCGCTGACACGCCGGCGTGCACGCGCAGCCCCCGCTGGTGGGAATCCCGCAGGCAATTAAAGCCAGCCGGATGCCACTTGAGAGTATTTACTTAGCTATTTCAGGTCATTGACTGACCTGATTAAGGGACTGTGTGTGATTTTGGATCTACATGGGACTGTTTCCAACACTGGGGGAAACACTTCCAGATCGAATGGACGTGTTGCAGCTGTCAGCCTGTGGCAGCTGCAAAGGTCCATTTGACAGGTCGGTGGGGGGAGACCCTCACCCATTGCAGGAGGCCACTCTGTCAATTAGGACAAAGTTTGGCCTCCACCACCCTCCTCCTGACAGTCAAAGTCACCAACCTGCACACTTACCCCGGGGTCCGGAGACATGTACCTACTTTGCGGACCCCCTCAGATGTACATCTTGCGGATGGGGACCGCCGTAGCTGCAGTCATGACCTCCTCGGAGGGCGAACAGCATCACCAGCCTCACCAGCCTCGCCATCCACGCCGTCCACCTCTGACACGTGGAGCTCCACAACAGAGTGCTGTGACACATCCACCTGTACAGCAGGAGGGAGGGCTACCGCAGAGAGAGATGCGTCGCAGAGGGCACTACCCTCGCCACAGGGTCCACAGACCGAGGCTCAGCTTCCTGGACCTCTCTGAGCAGCAGTGCACACGGAGGCTCAGAGTCAGTCGACATGTAGCCGTGGACATCTGCAGCCTCTTTCATGCCGAACTGCTCCTGGCTGGCCCGTGCACCATCTTCCTACCTGTCGCTGTCAAAGTCACCACTGCCCTCCCGGACTTCTGCTCCACAGCCTTCCAGGGTGCAACCGGGGACATCGCCGATGTCTCTCAGTCGTCTGCGCAGAACAGCCCTGCAAATACACCTACACCCACTCTGCAGTGACACAATGGGTGGCATCAGTGGTGCGTCCTCATAGTGATACCCAAGAGCGGGCATTATTGCACAAACCGGACAGGATTGGCGAAGACATGGCAGTAGTGGTGCCAATATAATGTGTGATGTGAGTTGTTCTGAAATTCAATATAAGTAACAACCATGACAAACCCTCAAACACCCTTGTGCATCCCCTTCATGCTCACGACATGTTTGCCTTACGCTGCCTACTGTACATATGTGATGCATGCCCTGTGGCTGCAGCACAGGTGGTGGCAGGTTGAGTGAGGCTGGCCGTGAGAGAGATGCACGAGAGGGTGAGTATGGGATAGAGCCATGAGATTGTATGAGGATTGGGTTGCGTGTTCGTGGCGGGGTGAGTACTGGCGAGGTGAGTAGGTGCAGGTAAGATGAAGATGGGGTTTGAGTGGTTATGAGGGGTGATGTGACAGAGTAGTGTTGGCAGTGCCGAAGGAGATGTGGGGTGGGGGCAGTGATGTGGCAGACGGAGTGTAGGGGAAAGACTATGTGTACTCACTTTGGCTGACCTACTGAGGTCATTGGACCGCCTCCTGCACTGTGTGCAGGTGGGCGATATGTTGGTGGCGCAGGTGACCCCCTCTGCCACCTCGAGCCAGGCCTTCCTGGTGGCGGAGGCGGGCCGCTTCCTCCCGCCCGCCGGGTGGAAGATCTCTGCCCTCCCCCTCCTCCTCACCCCATGTATTGATACCTGGAGTGAGGCATCATTAAACTGGGAGCAGCCTTCCCCCTGGGCTGCTCCATGCTGTGATTTTTTCTGTTTGTTGCAGCATCTGTCAGTGGAGGACTGCCCCTTTAAATAGAGCGCCTCCAGCTGACAGATCTTACTGCGCATGCGCAGCCCGCCCGATGCGCAGATCAGCAGCGGGGAACCCGAAGGAGCAGGTAAGTGAATCCAATTAGTGCGTCGCCTGCTACGATCGCGCGGGAAACCCACTAATTTCACCGGGCGCGCTTGCCCATCCACCGAGAACCCGCACTCCTGGTAAAATCGGGCCCATTGAATAGCATTTAATAAATACTTTACAGACAATACAAGATTTGTGCACATTCTCTGCCCGTGATTAGCATACATCTCAAGAATGTTGCCCCACACTCCAGTCCGAACCCTAAAACAGTAACCTGAAATAAGCTGGTTTCATGTGGTTGGCAGACTTCAAACATCGCTGATACTTTCGGGCACACAAGTACATGGTTACATGTTTTTTCATTCTCAGGATTGGGGTGCCCCTGGCAAGGTTGGCATTTATTGCCCATCCCTAGTTGGACTTGAGAAGGTGGTGGTGAGCCTTCTTCTTGAACTGTTACAGTCCACGTGATGAAGGCATTCTCACGGTGCTGTTAGGTCGGGAGTTCCAGGATTTTGATGCAGTGACTGAAGGAATGGTGATATATGTCCAAGTCAGGATGGTGTGTGCTGTGGAGGGAACTTGGAATTGATGGTGTTCCCATGCACCTGCTGCCCTTGTCCTTCTAAATAGTGGAGGTCACGGGTTTGGGAGATGCTAATGGCCCAGAATTTGCTGGAGCAGGCATCTTGCGGTGAGCACCGTGAATTGGATATTTTTTTCTCACCCTTCAACTCCAATTAATTTTGTGCCGCAAAATGCAAATTGTCAATGGGGCATTTGGGACTTTGGTGAAAGAGGGTACCAACAGTCTATCTCCTTAACCAATGAGATTTAAGTATAATGAAACAGAGCAAATGACGGAGAAGGAAATAGGGTGAATTAGAGTCAAGTTAGATACAGAAAGAGAAATAAAGAGAGGGAAAGAAAAATTGGATTAGGAGGGAGAGAAAAGAGAGACAGAGTGGAAAAGTAAGAAAAAAATGTTAATATTTTAAATTTTAAAAACCTCCAGGAATAATTTACTACCTGTTGGAGTGAGACGTCACAGTTTCAACTGTCCCCTTTCTGGGCCTCTGTGGTTGAATGACATTGCGGTAACATAAATCACATCATTATAAGGTTCCTTACATGGTGAAATACCAGCCCTAACTTTCTGCGGAGAGTTTAATTCGTATTTATGGCGCAAATCCAGCAATTTCTTGACATTCACGGGGAGGTTGATGCCAAGCTCCGGTTTTCATGAGACGAACGGCAAAGGTGAGGCAAATCATCCAGCAATTTGTGACGATTCGCAACTCACAGAGTATCTCTTCCTCGCCACAAATAATTGGGTTATTTACACAATAATAACAGTGTGCGCATTAAACGCGCCGTTATTTTGCCAGCAAATTCTGGCCCATTATCTCATGCTATTGAATCTGAGAGAAGACTGGGCCTCCTCATGTGTTTTAATGTTTTTGGAAACTGAGAATAGTTGAAATGCACAGCAAGTTGATCAGCATCTAAACATGGAAAAGGGTCGATGTTTGGGGATGTGACCCTTCATCAGAACTCAATTCTAAAATTTTGTCTCGCTGACATTGACTTATCTCTCCTGAAACTGCTTGAAAATTAAAAATTGTCCATTTTGAATAGTTAAATCAACATAGCCTCATTTCAAATAATTTCCTACCTGCCCCAGGGCTGTTATGGGGATTGGGACAGGGATAATCAGTTCTGTCACCCACGTTTAGAATGCACTGTCGGTTATAATTATTGCAGGTAAGTGTTGTGAAAGGTTTCAGTTTACAAATTAACATGATGCATCAGAGGTTAGAGTCCCAATTAAAGGAATAGATTCCTATACAGCTGTATTGAAGTCCCTACAACTACTTTGATTTTCATATTTAAACCAATGCGAAACATGCTCTATAGGCAGCTCACTGATCTGGAGGTAGGAAATTGGGCTGCATGGCTGCTTTTCAAGGGCTGCAGCAGCAGCTTAAAGGGGAGGTTTTGATCAGGAACAGAGATAAGCAACACTGCAGAACAATAGATAACATGAGTTCATGGCTTGCAGCAGCATCTACATAAGCTTTCAAATCCATTAAGGTGGAAAAACCCACAAGCGACTGCAAAAAAAATGCCTTCAAAAACTCAAGGGAGCAGCTGAGGATCCCTTTTGAGTATAGCTCCAAATGGCCACCTGGCAACTTGTACCACCTGTGGTTGGTAGAAGGGAGAGGTAACTGGTGGTAGTCAAGCGGCAAGTGACGAAAGTGACATTGGGGTCTAAAAGACATCACTTGCCCCCCTATGTACAAGTATCCGTGAGGCTCCCACCTGTTTCAGACAGGATCTTTGGCCTCCAGGATTCATGTCTGACTAAAAATCAGCGCAGTGGTAAGTGAGTGGATCCGACAGCTGCTTACTGTTGGCTCCACTATTGCGCTGTTTATTGAGCATAAACAACGATGACAAAATGATAACCACCGCCAAAGTGTCAAAAATTTGAATTTTCAGGGGGCTGCTTGCACAAAGTTCTTGCTAAAAATATATCTCATGCCTTTAGCATTCATAGTGCACTTTCTGGATAGATTAGTGGGCTTTTTCCCCCTGCAATTCAAGTATACCTGCCGCTAAAGAGTATGGCAAGCCATGTTCCGTCTGGCTGCACTTTCAGTCTAATTCCTTGCCTTCGCGCATCATAAAGTCCATATTCAGGGCTTGCTTTTGAGCTGTCTGTGTCAGTTGTTTTGAAACTGTTGGGACATTTTTTGCTAGCTTTCAAGGATAGGCATGTATGATCAAACAGCCAGCTGGCATTCACCGTAGGTTCACACATGAAAAGCTATTTAGATGAAGTACAGAGGTTACAATATACAAATTGGGCACTTTCCATAGAACTGGAATCCTGAAGCAATATTACAGAACTGTTTCTCAAAGCAGTTCTAAAGTAGAAAGACTAGGCTTTCTGTAAGATAACATCTGCATATCAAAAGTGGTAGGAGAATTAGTGAATTACACAGCGTACAGTGGTCAAATACACAATATTTAGCAAGAGGGATTAGACTAGCTCTACGAGAAATGACTGCTTTGCAATTATAAGCTCCTTAGGTTGGAATATGGAATCGTATCAAAGCATTTAAAAGAAAGTGTACAGGGTATCAGCACCATCAAGAGCAATATATCTCTGTATAGGAAACTTGAAGTCTCTTTATACTATATTTTCTATAAAAATCAGTCTGTTGGAATATATAACAGCACTAGAAGTAGTGACAAAGTGTTGGTTATGAGTCAGGAAGGCTAATTTTGATATACTAATTTTTAATTGCAACCTTAGTTACCTGCTTACTTTCTTCCGTGAATGGTTCTTGTGCCCAAAGGGATTCCACAGCTAGGTGGCAAATGGATTTGTAACTATCAACTATTGTGTGTGCTGGAGCCTGTTTTGGGTTTTTGAATAGATGCTTTTAGAAATATCTCCTGTATACATAACAGAAACAACTTGCATTTATACAGCGCCTTTAACATAGTAAAACATCCCAAGGCACTTCTCAGGAGCATAATCAGACAAAAACTGACACCGAGCCAAAGAAGGAGACATTAGGACAGCTTGGTCAAAGATGTAGGTTTTAAGGAGCGTCTTAAAAGAGGAGAGAGAGGTGGTCAGCCAGAGAGAGTTAGGGAGGGGAATTTCAGAACTCAGCACCTAGACAGCTAAAGGCACGGCCGACAATGGTGAGGCGAAGGAAGTCGGGAATGCACAAAAAGTTTATATAATACTTACTAGTTTATTGAATTGAACAGATCTTTTGATTTCCTACATCTGAGGTCTGAACTTGAAATGGTTCTAGAGGCCAGAATAGCAACCTGTGAATGTTTGATAGCCTGATTCAATTATGAGAGATACATTTTTGATTTTCTTTGTTCCTGGTGGAGATTCAATAAATATTTTGGGAAATCTGTTTGCTACAGCAGGAGATGGGTTGCTGTTTTAAGATTGTTCACCATTTACATAAATTATTTGGACTTGGGAATTGGAAATACAATTTCAAAATATGCGGATGACATCAAAATGGAGGGTATAGTTAATATTGAGGAGGACTGCAACAAAATTCAAGAAGACATTAATAAACTTATAGATTGTGCATGTCATTTTCAAATGAATTTCAATATAGATAAGTGTGAGGTGGTGCATTTTGGTAGGAAGAATAAGGAGGCCAGATACTCCTTGAAAAATAAGAGTCTAAATGGAGTAGAGGAGCAAAGGTACAGTAGAGGTAAGTAACACAAATCATTAAAAGTAGTGACACAGGTTAATAATGTTATAAAAAAAGCAAACAAAGCACTGGGGTTCATTTCTAGAGGGATAGAATTGAAAAGCAGAGAAGTTATGTTAAACTTGTATAGAGCCATGTAGACCACACTTGGAGTACTGTGCACAGTTCTGGTCTCCATTTTATAAATAAGATATAGAGGCACTGGTGAAGGTACAAAAAAGATTTACAAGGATGATACCAGGACTGAGAGGTTATACATATCAGGAAAGATTAAACCAACTTGGGCTCTTTTCTCTAGAAAAGAGAAGGCTGAGGGGCGATCTGATAGAAGTCTTTAAGATTATGAAAGAGTTTGATAGGGTCGACGTAGAATGGGTGCTTCCATTTG